>NC_089249.1:241354487-241661272 GCF_963930625.1 Muntiacus reevesi
GGGGTCCGACATAGCATCGCCTCTGGAGAATTCTGTTCATCAAAGCAGAATAGGGTTGACTCAGATTCAAACAGATCTGCCTATCGATGGGAGGAATTGTGGTCAGCCACAGTTGCAGATAAACTGCCATGCCTAGTGCTCAGAACTTAAATGATACGAAGTATAATTTAGAATGCGTAGCTAATGACAGAGACTCAAACAGTTGATCAGTTAAATAATATTTGTGTTGGTATGAGTGTATGTGTGTGTAGGTGGGTGGTGGTAGAAAACACATAAACATATAAAAGGCTCAAGATTTCCAAAATCATAGCACTTTGTGGGACATTTAACATGAAGGCAAAAGCATGTTGGATCCTTAAGAGCATTCATGTGTCCTAGCGTTGCTTACTAATTGTTGTGCCTGACTCTTAAGTTATAAGTAGCAGGATTATCTAATTACATGTATACTCTGTTCCAGTAGATGAAGAAATATTTAACTCATTACAGAAATTTTATAGGGAAAAAAGGGGGCTACTTTGAAAAAAAAAAGTTTGGGAGTCAAAGGAATACATTTTAATTAAGGAGAATTCACTTATGAATAATAGTGTATTTCCCATCCATATCAGGGAAATAATGAGTCCCCTCTGTAATTTTTACAGTTTATTAATTTAAGCACAGGCCTGCATACATAGTAGATACTGGGTAAATGACTGCTTATTAAAATCAGGCCATGAACAGAAGCTAGGCGGATGTGGATGTTCTCATTCCATCCAAAGGCACATTTCCTATTCTATAAAGATTAATCTTAGAGCTTCTAAAAATATTAACAATAGACTTTTACACAGAAGCAATGGTACCTGGGTGATTTAATTACCTTTTGTTCCCATTAACTAGAGGCAGATATTCAGGGCCCTTCGCACAGTGCCAAGGAAGTGATATTAGTCATGGTTTTGTTACAGGTCATGGGAGATAAATTGGGTTAATGAGAGCGCATGGGGACTGAGCGCCATAAGCCACGGTGGAGCGCATCAAATACAGAGGGTCTGACTGTGAGTGGACATGTGCATGCTTGAGTGCTTAGTCCTGTCCAATTCTTTGTGACCCTTTGGGCTGGAGGCCATCAGGCTCCTCTGTCCATGGGACTTTTCAGGCAAGAATACTGAAGTGGGTTGCCAATTCATTCTCCAGGGGATCTTCCCAACCCAGGGATCAAACATGCATTTCCTGCAAGGTAAGGAATCATTGCAGGTGGATTCTTTACCCACTGAGCCATCAGGGAAGCCCGAGTAATAGGATGAGGAAGAACAAATGCTCATTCTGAAACACCGAGGGTTTGTTCTTCAGTTTCCAACCAAGTAGATAGAAGGTACATTCTTGCTGGAGGAAAGACAGTCTTCTTGGAGAAATCAGCTCATCTTTGACTGTTTAACACCTCGGATGCTAAGGAATGCCCTGGAAGTAAAGTTCAGCTGGCATTTAAACCACTGACTGTGCCTGTAGAATCTGCCTTCTAAGAATAGCCTTAGAAGTCTCTATAGATTGGCTCCAACCTTAAAGAGAAATGTCGCATTCAGTGTTCATGACACTTGTTTCTCCAGTCTCCTGGACCTGTCCAGTGATGGGGAGCACTCTCACATTATAGGGTTTAGTTAATTAAAAAGGAAGTTTCTGAAATCAGAAAAGCCTACTTGAATACTGGACTCATAATTTATCAGCAGTGCTTTCCTTGAATAAGTGACTTAATGTCTCTGAACTTCCATCTGAAAAATGCTGATGGTGGGGAGGAGATAGTGTTTATATCACAAGGCTGATGGGGGGTTAAACGAGGTAATGAAGGGAAAGCATTTATCAGGGTCCCTGATCCATATCCAGTCCTCTGTACACTTTGTTAGTAATTTTTCAGTTCATCCTTACAAATGTCTAACATTATTTTTCCATTGAAATAGCACCATTGAAAGTATTTTGGATTCTTATCTCCTTAGATGTTTGTAATAGTTCTGGTAGGAATCATCATTGTTATAAGTCTTCCAATGAGAAGCTAGTGTCTCTGTGTGCTTCTTCTTTCTCTTACAGACAAAAAATGCAATTTTATCTTGGTAGCAAAGCTTGATAGACAAGCCTGGTGTTGGACAAAACAGTGCACACCTCCCCTGTTTCTTGTCCCCTTGCACCAGGTCTTCCTGACACCTCCAATCCTAGATGTCAAGAAATGACAAGATATTTCTCAGTATCTTCACTTGGCAAAGTAAAGACTCTGCCAACAGCCACTGCATTTTGGGGAGATGGCCTTTGAGTTCCCTCTCCTGGGGGTTTTAAAACTTTGTTTGGCTTTGAGAGCACTAAGACTTTTCTCAGCAAACTGAATTCCAGGCATCAGAGAGCAGGTACAGGTAAAATCTGTGGTCATTAAAGTTCACAACATGTGGGGTTCCCTGGTGGCTCAGTGGTAAAGAATCCCCCTGCCAATGCAGTAGACATAGGTTCGATTCCTGGGTTGGAAAGATCCCCTGGAGAAGGAAATGGCAACCCACTCCAGCATTCTTGCCTGGGGAATCCCATGGACAGAGGAGCCTGGTGGGCTACAGACCGTGGGGCTGCAAAGAGTTGGACAGGACTTAGCAGCTAAGGATGCACATGGTGTGTTCTACTTACATTGACTCATATTCCCTTTTCCTAGGTATCTGTAGGCCAGAGGAAAATTCCGGCTACTTAGCAGCTACAATTTTATTAGGGAAGAAGCCTAGAATATTTAGACATGAACATATTTTCATGGAAAGTGGGAAGATCATATCTTAATCAAGGACTATTAGCCCTGGGAGAGAATCAGTCTAATCTTCTTATCCTTCCAGAAGGGATTGGATTGGGTCAGGACTTAACCTAAGGTCCAGAGGCCCAGAGGTAAAATATACATTGTACTCAAAGTCAGAGGGACTGAATGTCAGGGCCTGCTCTAGGACCCAGGATTTCTACTCCAAGAGCCTGGGATTCCAGACCTGCAGGTCAACATCACTGATCAAAAAACCCACCCTCCCTTTGGAATGATTTAAACTCCCTGAGTTTGTGAATAGCAGATGGATCTCTTTCTCTGAAACTACTTCCAAAATACATAGGTTTCATTCCCTCCAAAGGTAGTCCTATATGTATACACAGTTTGAATGGTTCTCTTTGATAAAGAGCACTGAAAATTAAGTTAGAAAGCCTTAACCTTGCTCAGCATCCAGGGGCTGCATGGCCTGGTTGCTGGCCAAAGACAAGTCACTCTTTCTCTGTTGCAGGTTGTTCAAGCCACCCTGCCTTCTGCACAGACGCAAAAGACAACAGAAATGTGGACATGTTCGTAGATTTATTTCACATAATCTAAGCAAGGTTGGAGTCAACAACCTGAATTTAATTACTGTCCTGACAGTTGAGAAGCAATTAATCCTTCTCTCTCCCTCCCTTCCTCTGCCCAGCTTCAAAGTGTCATTTCTTTTCCCTCCTCCCTCTTGTACTAATTAGAAACATGCTGTAGGGTGAAAGGTGACCAGTGTGAAGCTAGCACCATGTCACCAAAGCCCCTTTGTTCGGAGAGAATGCTCACTGTTTAAGGAGGCTGATTCTCAACACAGGAGCATCTGCTTCGGGGAAGGAGAGCTGGGTGTGGAGCTGGCTTCAAGGTCCAGTGCTTCCCACCTGCTCCACAACTCAAGCAAGTCCCTTGACATCTCTTTGTATGTCCCCACATTTCAGAGTCAAGGACTCCCAACTTTTCTATTGCCCAGTGTCCATGAGAGCATAAAATAAAAGTGAATGTGCTTAGAGTAGTCAAAGCACCATCCAAGTGTATGAGATGAACCTGGTATCTTTATCATCTTGGCCGCCATAGCAAAACACCACAAGCTGGGTGGCTTAAGCAACAGACATTTATTTTTCATAGTTCTAGAGGCGTGGAAGTCCAAGTTCAAGGTCTTGACTGACTTCTCCATATGTCCTTACAGACCTTTTCTCTGCATGTGCATGTGGGTATGGAGATTTCTCTTCTTCAGTTCAGTTCAGTTGCTCAGTCATGTCCGACTCTTTGCGACCCCATGAATTGCAACACGCCAAATTTTTTAAATTGTATTAGGACCTCACCGTTATGACCTCATTGAACTTTAATTACCTCCTAAAAGTCCTATTTCCCAATACAGTCATATGGAGGCTTTAATAGATAAATTTTGGAGGAACAGACTTCTGTTCATAGCACCTAAAAAAAGGCTCTCTTTAGATTAAGCCATGGAATAGATTTAGAGACCCAGAACCCAGAAATATAGAGGATGCCGACTTCTTAAGCAATGTATTTAAATGTGGGAGTAAGTTTTTTCACACTGTTCTCTATTGTCCAATTGTCCCTTTCCTTCAGCAACATCTTTCTAGCAATAATGATGGGCTCTGCTTTGGCCCTGGGGCCAGATTCTTGAGAGCAGTGAAGAGAGATTCCAAAGCCCAAGGTCAAGGGCCCAATATTACCTCCTTCATGGTTCCCTCCAATGTGGGATTGAGCATCTGTGGTTCCTCCTAGGTTCTAGATCCCTAGATATTTTTTTCAACCATCAAAAATAAATAAATAAATCTGAACAATTTTGGAATTGAAGGTGGGACAGATTAATCATCCCAGGGGAGCTATAGAGAAAAAGTGACTTTTCCATGTCACTGGTTGGTTAGCTTTCAAAATGGGGCTAAAACCAAAACTTAACTGAATTCAAGTAGGAATTTTAGGTTGGTAATTAGGCTCTTCCATTATTCCCTTCTCCCATTTAAAGATGATTATGGCCCTACATCTCATTACATTAACTGGATAACTGTTTCCTGATGGAGACTACTTGTAGAGGCACAAAAAATGAGAATAATTCAGCTTAAATACATCCTTCTTTTCTCCAAGTGCTTTCTATCCATCTGGGTTGCATTTCTTACCCAAACCAACATGCTGTTTCCCACCCACCTTGAACGTATCATTTGATTTCTGAAAAACCACAGGGGCCAATCATAGATGAGAAGTTCTTTGCTTATATCATCATAGTATGATATACACCATGGAAACACCCACCTTAAAGGCTAAGAAGGAATATGAGTCTGCACAACTGTGGTGGCCTTGATCTTGCTGTTCATGGTGACCTGGCAGTTTTACTTCTGTTTTGTGTCCTGACTCCAGGAGCCATCAGTTTCTCAGGGACAATGGCCAAAATGATGCAAGCGTAACATATTCTGAACTAAGCTCATAGATTTTAGGGCTATTCTTTGTTGCCTGAGGGCCATTTTAGATCTGTTTAAAGTAGTAGTAGTAATAATAATTGAAATCTTACTAATTATTAATACGGGCTTCCTGGGTGGTGCTAGTGGTAAATAATCCACCTGGCAAGTCGATCCCTGGGTCGGGAAGATCACCCGGAGAAGGAAATGTCAATGCACTCCAGTATTGTTGCCTGGAAAATCCCATGGACAGAGGAGCCTTTTGGGCTACAGTCCTTGAGGTCGCAAAGAGTTGGACATGAGTGAGTACACACACACAATTATTAATAACAAAATAATTATTGCCTATAATATTATTAAAGCATGAATGACTTTTTAAACACTTATTGAATCCAATTCTGAGTAAGTCACCTTAAGGGCAGCATCAGCATTCTCACATGCTCCTTCCTGACGACCTGGCATGATATCTAGACACGCTCCCATGATATGTGAAAGGAGGGTCAGATGTGACCATGACCATCTGAACCTTTCAAAAACACACGTATGTACAATGTGAACAAAAGTCCAGTTCTGTTTGTTCTGCAACTGTGTGGAAATCACATTTTCCCCCTCTAGATAAAAATGAAAAGCAAGGGTATGGGAGGAGTCATTTATGGGACAACTCTCTGCCGCCACCTCTGAATGGTTACCTCCTTCACCTCCCTGAAACACCCTTGTCAGGTGCTTGGCTGGGCAATTTACTTCTTGACCTTTTTCTTTTTTAAAATTTTTATTGGTGTAAAGTTGCTTTACAAAGTTGTGTTAGTTTCCGCTGTCTAGCAAAGTGAATCAGCCACATGTTTACACATGATCCCCTTCTTTTTGGAGTTCCTTCCCATTTAGGTCCCCGCAGAGCGTTGAGCAGAGTTCCTGGTGCTGTACAGTAGGTTTTCATTGGTTATCTGTTGTATGTTAGGTAGTGTGTACATGTCAATCCCGATATCCCAATTCATACCCCCTCTTCCCTCTTTGGTGTCCATATGTTTGTTCTCTATGTCTGTGTCTCTATTTCTGCTTTAAAATAGGTTCATTTTGAACTTTATGATATCTGTTAAATATCTCCATAGGGTATGGAGATTCAGAAAGATTTACCATGACTTGCACATGTTGTAGATCCAGAATGTGAATCCTTGACATTGGAACCTAAACTCTGTACTCTTGATCACAACTCTGTCTTGCTACCAACTGCAAATGAAAGGATTTACTGAGTGGTCTTTTGAAACCCTTCCAACACAATCTACGATTTAGAATGGCATAGGGCAAGACCATATCTTCTTGTCTTCTTTTCTACATCTGGGGGAAGAGGATTCAGTGTGAACCTGATGCACTTTGTATTCAGAAAACTCAAGGTCATGATTATTACATATATATTATATATATATAATATATATGTTCACAGTATGCACAAAATAGTGAGCATGGTAAGAGCAGAGACTATTTTTTCCCATAGATATTCTCAATATCCAGAAAAATTCTTTACTCTTAGTAGGCAATACATATTTATTTTTAATTTTTTTTAAATAAATATTTATTGAGTAAATGCTGATAAGTCAATGAAAGCTTTAGTATCATAGAAGATGGTTCCATGTCTAAAAGTAACTGTGTATATTTGGGGGGTTTCTATGTCGTCAGACAAAAATCACTGCAGCAAGCTCCTGCTATTGCCACTTGAGCAGGGAAAACGTGGCTTTATAAATCAGCACCATCAATCGTGCCAAACGGCTGAACCCCACTTCCGAGGCTTCTTGGGTGTTGCGTCCTTTGTGGACAATCACGTGTGGCCTCTTCTGACCACAAGGGGGCAGTGCATGTTCACTCACGCCAGAAGCGGAATTTGTTCTGCATAATACCATCTGACAGTCTTTGTGTGGTCGTATTCCTCGGAGATGTCTTCATGGTGCTTACAAGTGCGGAACAAGATTGCTTTCTAGCTGCCTGTACTGCAAACAAATCGTGTGGCTGTTATTGTTTAATATTTAAATAGCTATGGTAAGAAGCACGTTCACTGCTTCTATAGGGCTGACACTGATAGAAAGCCATGTGACAGGAAGGTAGTAAGTAACTTGCCTTACCCATTTTGTTAGTCCTCTAGTCTTACTGGGGGTGAATTCCATCTGTATGGAAAAGCCGGCTCAGGCTTTATTCCATGGCCAGCACATTGGCAGCACCCAATTCTAGGAGTTATGACTTTTATTGTTTTTCAGATAGAAAATGGAAGGCTAGAATCTTGGGGATATGAAGGACCTTTAAGGTATGTCTAATTTCATGGTCTTGCAGTCGCTCTTCTAGCAGCTGATCCCAAAATGCTTCATCCTGGTTCCTGAGCTCTACCATGGCCCATTCCGTGGGCTTTTGAGGTATGGTGGAGGAGGAGCCCCCTCCTTTGTTGGTGAAAAATTGACTGTCCATTCTGAAATTGACCTTTAGTCACCTTGGAATTATTTCCATTCTTTCCAAATAGAGAATAGTTCCACTTATGTGACAGAGGTTTTTGAGGAATTGACTGTCACAGGCAGGATTTTGAAGTGACGTGAAGAATTAACCTTGTGATGAGATCATTAGACTGATGGACCAAGACTTTGCTTACAGTTGCTAGTGTAGATGATGAATTGCTATCTGTGGCTGCAGGAGACTACTTAGTTTGACTTACCTGTCCTGTCTTCATTTGACTTTGCCCTGTCTCTGTGGAAATCTGTCTGTTTCCACAATTTTCTTACTTTTCTGAAAATGGTTTTACTTTTGTTCCAGTGTTTTTCTGGCATCCTGGAAATCCAATCCTGGGGCTTAGGGCTGGCATATTGTGTAATTTCAGGACATGATTCATGTTGCCTCTTGTGTAAGTGCCATCCCTTGAAGCACAATTTCAACTGGAAGTGACTGAATTCCAGTGATGGTTCAGAGATGAGACCCGATTCTTTTGTAAGATTCTTTTGTAAGCATCTCAACCTGGGACCTAGAAAATGCTCATTTTAAATAAGCATTCCAGATCAGTGTGAAGGAAGTGATCAATGGACCACTCTTTGAGAAATACTGTAACATCCTAGAACATCCCCTTCAATAAGGCTGGGGGATAAAAATAGACTGGAAAGCAGTACTCTAGTGATTATTTAGTACTGATTCTGCCTCAGGTCCTGAGCTAAACATGTGTGGCCCTGTTATTGAACTTGTTTGAATTTCATCCAGTGTCTCTGCTTAACTTTCAGGAGAAAGTTGATTATAAAGTAATTGATTATAAGATAATTCTTCTATAATCCAGTGATCTCAATGCTCAAAAATGCCTGTGATAACAGCCATCCAGGGACCAAAACTGTACTGCTGGGAATTCTATTTCTCTCTACAGAGTATGTGCACATCCATGGGACTCAACTCTGGCTGACTTTTGATTTGGACAACCTTTTAGTTGTCTGTCTGGAATTTTCAAATGAAGCCAGAAAGATACATACTTTTTAATATGAAATTTCTTGATTTGTAAAAAAAAATGTCTCCTTTGAGTTCACATTTATCAAAAATACCAGGTAGGATAAACAAGAGCCCTCTGTGGGCCAGATGCAGATAATGGCTCACCAGCTTACAGTCCTGGTCTAGTCTTGGACAGCCGCTATTGGTTTTGAGATAGAAGAGATCTCTGATTCTGATAGATAATGGGAAAGGATACTAACTGTGTGGTCAGGGAGACTTGGTTTCAGTTTCAGTTCTGCAGTTCATTAGCTCTGAGGCCTTGAGTTGTTTGCCTCATCTCTCTGAGTATTAATATTTTATCTGAAAGGAGAGATGGGATTAATGGTATCTTCTTCACAAAATTTCTGCAAGGCTAAAGTGAAAGACTGTGTGTCAGCATTTTCCAAACTTGAGTAATTCACAAACAACCTTCACAGTTTTTGCCACATCCAAGTAATGCTTCTACTATTATTTTCTTAATATTTTTCTTTTGACTCATTTTTAAAAATCTAAAAATATCTATGTTGCTTTTAGTCAAAGCATTAACATATATAGAAACATGAGTTAAATTACAGGCCCCCCATCACACGATAAATTAAATCTGAAACCATTTTAAAAGAGTTTTGTTGTGTGCCACTTTACACTTTCAAAATCTTCAGGACTTTCATAAGACTAACATGTTTGTTAAATAAAATACAAATAAGGAACACAGTGTGAAGTCAAGTGGGTCTTAGGAAGCATCACTATGAACAAAGCTAGTGGAGGTGATGGGATTCCAGCTGAGCTATTTCAAATCCTAAAAGATGATGCTGTGAAAGTGCTGCACTCAATATGCCAGCAAATTTGGAAAACTCAACTGTGGCCACAGGACTGGAAAAGGTCAGTTTTCATCCCAGTCCCAAATAAAGGCAATGCCAAAGAATGTTCAAACTACTGCACAATTTAACTCACCTCACATGCTAGTAAAGTAATGCTCAAAATTCTCTAAGCTAGGTTTCAACAGTACATGAACTGAGAACTTCCACATGTTCAAGCTGGATTTAGAAAAGGCAGAGGAGCCAGAGAGCAAATGGGCAACATCTGTTGGATCATAGAAAAGCAAGAGAATTCCAGAAAGACACCTACTTCTGCTTCATTGACTATGCTAAAGCCTTTGATTTTGTGGATCATGACAAACTGTGGAAAATTCTTCAAGAGATGAGAATACCGTACCACCTTACCTGCCTCCTGAGAAATCTGTATGTAGGTCTAGAAGCAACAGTTTGAACCTGACATGGAATAGTGGACTGGTTCCAAATTGGGAAAGGAATACGTCAAGGCAACATATTGTCACCCTGCTTATTTAACTTATATGCAGAGTGCATCATGTGAAATGCCAGACTGGATGAAGTACAAGCTGGAATCAAGATTGCCGGGAGAAATATCAATAACCTCATATATGCATATGACACAACCCTTATGGCAGAAAGCTAAGAGGAACTAAACTGATGAAAGTGAAAGAGGAGAGTGAAAAAGCTGGCTTAAAACTCAACGTTCAAAAAACTAAGATCATGGCATCTGATCCCATCACTTCATGGCAAAAAATGGAGAACCAATGGAAGCAGTGAGAGACTTTATTTTTCTGGGCTCCAAAATCACTGCAGATGGTGAGTGCAGCCATGAAATTAAAAGACACTTGCTCCTTGGAAGAAAAGTTATGATCAATCTAGACAGCATATTAAAAAAGAAGAGAGATTACTTTGCTGACAAAGGTCCATCTAGTCAAGGCTATGGTTTATCCAGTGGTCATGTATGGTTGTGAGAGTTGGACCATAAAGAAAGCTGAGTGCTGAAAAATTGATGTTTTTGAACTGTGGTGTTGGAGAAGACTCTTGAGAGTCCCTTGGACTGCAAGGAGATCCAACCAGTCCATCCTAAAGGAGATCAGTCCTGGGTGTTCATTGAAAGGACTGATGTTGAAGCTGAAACTCCAATTTTTTGGCCACCTGATGTGAAGAACTGACTCCTTGGAAAAGACCCCGATACTAGGAAAGATTGAAAGCAGGAGAAGAGGGGGACCACAGAGGATGATGAGATGGTTGGATGGCATCATCGACTCAATGGACATGAGTTTGAGCAAGTTCTGGGAGTTGGTGATGGACAGGGAGGCCTAGCGTGCTGCAGTCCGTGGGGTCATAAAGAGTCAGACATGACTGAGTGACTGTACTGAATGAAAAGAGGTGAGTGGGTATGCTAGCTCCAGCATAACTCTATATTAAATTTTGACCATTACCTTTAATGAGGAGAAATTTTTTTTTTTTTTTTTTTATGAAGTATCTGTTTAAAGTAGCAGGGCTCAGTTTCTTTTCTTTTTTATTTTTTCATTTCAACTTGGCATTTGCAATTCATCTTCTACCTTTAATAAAAAGCAACATAGAGTTTGTAAAATCCAATAACTTAGGATGTGTTTAATATTGTAGATTTCATTCCACATTGATGTGTGCATTAATAAACATTTCAGGTTTTTAGCATCTCATTTTAGTGTCAAGTCAATGAACAGCAATATCTTAAAATGGATTTTTGTATTACATGGTTGGTGAGTCTATTACATTTCATTTCCTAAAACTGACTCTGGTAGTATTTATTCAACAAAACTGTACTAAGTATATATAATGGACATTGAAGATATAGCAGAGAACAAACCACAGTGTTAGTCCTTCAGTCTGGTAGGGGGAAACAGGTAATTGAGAATAATATATTTACTCTATCAAACAGTGATAAATGCTGTGGAATAAATAGCAAGATGGGAAGAGAGTGATAGTAGGGACGGGTAACTCAGAATTATTCATTTGGGACATGCTAATCTTAATACCTTACTATTTTATTATAGCATGAATAAGGTGAGCTAGTAACTCAGGATGTTACTTAGGAGGAGAGCACCCCAGGGAGAGAAAGAGGTATACAAGTCTTGATGTGGGCACTTGGCGTGTTTGTGGACGAGTGAAGAAGCCAAAATAGCAGTAGAAGGCCAAACAGGAAAGAGAGAATTTAGGGATTCCCTGGTGGCTCAGATGGTAAAGAATCTGTCTGCAATGCAGGAGACCCAATTTCAATCCTTGGGTCAGGAAGAGCCCCTGGAGAAGGAAATTGCAACCCACTCCAGTATTCATGCCTGGAGAATCCCATGGACAGAAGATCGTGGAAGGGTATAGACCATGGGGTCGCAAGAGTCGGACATGACCTAGCAACTAAACCACCATACAGGCAACCTTTTTAAAAAAGAAACTCTGAGTGAACGGGAGGACTTTGAGGGAATCTGAGCGAAGGAATGACATCACTTGATAGGATTTTGAACCATCTCTCTAGCTATTACATGGAAAACAGATTGTAGGCGGGGAAGAATAGAAAATGGAGATGGGTTCAGAAACCATTGTCATAGTCCAGTGAGAGATGATGGTGGACTAAAGGGACAGCTTTAGGGTCAGATTCTGGACACCTTTTAAAAGTAGAGCAGGTGGAGCAGGTGTCATTAAGAGAGAAATTTAGGAGTCAAGAGAATTCCAAGCTTTTCAAGAATTGGCAAGAGCATGAGGAATAAGTTTTGATTTACTGAAATTTTCATCTCTCTTGAGTCTTTCATATTTTCCTTATTTGCAGGGCTTCTTCTGTAGAGAATCCTGATATAGTTTACTTCTCCAGGTGGCAAAGGACAGTTAAAAATATATGCCTTCTTAGGCAAATGCCTTTGGACCTTGTCCATTTTTGTTCCAAAGGCAAAACCACCCACTGAAGAGCTCAAAATAGGCAGGGGATGAGGCTTCCCTCTGATCCTGGTTGTTCTCTGCTTGGCCTGTAGCTGTAATAATGCACAACCTGTACATTATTTATCCCCAAAGGCTGAATATCAAGGAAAACCATTCAACTCTGATTGAGTTATTTCTATTTTTCTCTCCCACTTTTTTATTCCCATAAACCTAATCATTCACTGTTTCCTGGCACAATTCCTGGACATCAGTCAGGGCTCTGTCTTCTTTCTCTTCTGTTAAATACTATACAGTTTTACACTTTACATATTAATAACAAGCTTAGTAATATGTCCACATGAACTCTAAGTTAGTTGTGTTACCTTCTCTTACAGTTGAGGCAACAGAGGTTTGGAGACTTTCCTTGAGTTAATCAAGCCTCAAAATGGTGATGTTGATACTTGAAGTTGGGAGTGGTTGATTGCCAGTGCCAGCTCTTAAAGGCTTTGCAGTTCTGCTTTTGCTGTATCACATTAGCAGTAGTCACCTTCTTCCCACTCCACTGCTTCCATTAGCTTCCATGAAGATGTTATTTTAAAGAAAAAAGATATTTCTAGAGTGGGAGGACTGCTTCCACTGTTCAGCCTCCCTTGAATGCCTCAGCATTTCTGGGTCTTATTTTTTTCTTGAAATACTGATATTCAAATATTATCACTGATCTCCCTAAATTCTCATCTCCTTTGTGAAGCCTTCCCACCTTTTCCCTCTCATGGTACTTAACCAGTTCCGTGATAATACTTAAAAAGTCTGCCTCTGATAGTATTGATACTGGCACAGTAGCACTTGTGGTATTGTTAGTTTGCTATTAGTGTCTATTTTCTGATTAGATGTGAGTACCTGGGCCTTTCTCTTTCTATTTTTCATAGGCCAGATTGGTCCTTATTGTATTTAATTCTTTGAGCATAAAGATATGACCTGTCTTATATCGGGTTTCAAGTTCCTAGCAAAAGTCCAGATACAAGCGGATGTTAAATATATCTCCATGAACAAAGAGCAAAAAGGAGAGTTGCTACTTCTCATATTTCCTTCTAAGAAAAAAAATTGGATGATCAGTTTGTCTTGGCTTTGCAACCTTGTGAATTTCCCTTCATATGGAAGACTTAGATTTTCGTCAAATGAGATTTGCTAAGAGGCACATGAGGCTTGTTGAGGTTCAGCTTACTCTTACGTGCAGCAAAGGCCAAGTCAGCTGGGAGACTCCTGCCACCCAACCCCAGCCTGCTGCAGACTTCATGCAGTTTTCATTTGCCTTCTTCTGGCCAGCCATCCCAATCCTAAGCTTACATAAAAATTCAACCCTCTGGCATTTGATGAATAAAACAACTCCTTGGCCAGAACACAAGCTCTCCACGTACTCAGATTCCCTCCTCGATGGGGCACCATTCCATTGCAGTGCGTATCAGCAATAGGCCTATGCCACTTGCTTACCTGGAGAGTCTTTGCAGCAGAAGACAGTGAGGCAGGATGACAGGGAGACCAGACTTGAAATCAGGAGATGGGGTTGTACTCTGCAATCTCTCTGAATATTCTGCCTCTGCAAAACGGGAATAAAAATTACTTCGATAAATAACCCCTCGATTGCCTCTAGAATCAAGTGAGAGAGGGCATATGAGACTGTTTGAGACTGTTCTCTAATCATAGGATGTTATTCACAAAAGAATCCTGAAATGATCTCATTTTTCAGACTGGCCATTAGTAAAATGAAGTGGAGAAGAGGGGTCCGGGTAAGGAAACGGAGGACGCAAGGCAGAAAGCACGTTGCGCAGTTCCCAGTTCATGGGAAATGGCTCAATGCAGCCAAAGCAGTTTCTGCTGTTTTTAATTGTTGTAGCCAATTTTCTTGATTTAACTCTGCCATGCAGATGATATCATTTGTAGACATATTATTACCATGTTTGAGTGTTTTGGATAGATTTCTCATTTAATTGTTTTAATAGCACCTTCTTTCTCCTCCTCTTCCTTCTCTTTTTTTCTTGTCCTTTTTATTTTACAACTGAGGGAATTAATACTGAAAGGTTATAATCAACTTCCTTAAACTAGGATAGGTTATAAGTAATGATGCTACTTAAGAGTACCTATACTTCTTGGCTATGAAATATTGGCTCTTGATGACATTTAACTCTGCCAAAAGAAAATACAACAGTGTTGTCTAGCTGAAACAATTCTAGAATGCTCTGTTAATAATCTGCCTTTGATCTGTGAAATAGAGAAGACATATTTTATTATCTTCATAAGTGAAGAGACTGAGGATTAGAGGCCTAAAATGATGTGACAGGAAACTGCTATTTCACAGAATTCTAGAACTCTTGAGCTCATCTTGTTTAAACCTGTCATTTTAAAGAGGAAATTTTTGCAGGGAGAAGGCATCATTTATTCATTGTTATATATTGCACTAATAATAGCATCAGGGTTAAAACATACTATCTTTTAATCACATTTATGCACAGATTGACTAGGTGAGGGGCACTGTTTACAATTACATGTCATGATATTAATTGATGCCCACAATGTTAGAATGACTAACAGATCTTCTAATCCATCTTAACTCCTTGATTATCTGCAAATATGGCCATTGGTTAGTTACTGGAGGAAATCCTTGCTATTATTTCCAGTGTGGGCAGCTTTAGATTGGATTATAGGAAGATATTTGAGGGTTTATCAAGATTCTTTATTAACACTTTGAGTGAGAAATACAATACAAATAGATTGTCTTGTAAGGATACTTGAAAAAATTGATTTGTCGAGACCAGCAGGGAAACTGATTCCCATAGAAAACTAGAGACACTAGAGGGGGACAGAGTCTCATTGACCTCACTGAGTCTGAGTTTCTTGGGAGTGACTGGGGTGCTAAGCCTTTGTGATCTGACAATGGGATGCCAACATTCTATGTGTAACCATGGTTTCTGGGATTACTCTTCCTCCAATTGAAACAGATCAGTCATCAGCAAAACACTTATTTTCAGTAAAACTCTAACAGTTCTTTCCTCATCTAAAATCTCATGCCTTGCCAATGATAGTTTGAGATGTTTTTTTCTTTTCCTGTGCAATGACACCCTAATATTGGTGATGATACTGAAAGAAAAAAAAAAACAGTAATAATGACTCATAAAAACTCTCAGGCACTAAACAGCAACAACAAAAAGATGGCAGTTTTAAGATTCTTTTGAGATTTGGCAGAAATTACTTTTTTGTCTTCATTTTATGTACTTTATCAAAAAACTTGCTGTAAAGCTTGGTGATGGCTCAGAGAGAATGCATGTGAAATGTTGGATGCTGCATCTTAAAATGCCACTGTTTCTCTCAGTGGAAGAGAAAAATATATACTTAGGGTTGTGACAACTGCTAGACAAAAGATGCATAATAACACTTCTGGGGAGCACTTGTACACAGGCTATTGTGGATGAATAAGTGGAGCTGTCCATGGGACTGGACAAAACCCAAGAATCTGTGCAAAGCCATCTGGAATATTTAGGCCTTCACAATGGGGGCAATCAGACCTCCTCTACGAGGACTGATTGCTAGTCTTGTTAACAGGGAGGAGTTGGTGATCAATGTATTTAATCACAGCCTGACAACAACTTCTAGTAAATACAGTTCTAAGGAAGGAGAAGTATTTTAGAAATGAATCGGTGTTCTATAGTGTTTGAAAAGTTTTGTGCTTTGTTTCCTCTCTAGTCTCCCAACCGAGGCAGCCTTTTTCCTATCCAGTGTCTGCCTTTTTTTTCATAGTAAAATCCACAGGATAAAGAATACTAGAATCTGTAGGGCACAAGGATGTTTACCTCATAGACATGTGTACGTAGGAGTCTATTACAGTGGAGGTGACTGTGTTTAGTGCTTATGCTGGGGCAAGAATAGATAGTCACGTATGCATGCTTATTTTAATTCAATGAATTAAAGTCCACTTTTAGCAGTTTCTCATTTGGGGCAGATTTAGAAATATTTCAGGAACAGTGCTAAATGATGTTGAAGTTAAAGAGCAAAAATGCACAATCCCTGATATCAGAATATAAAATGATATATAGTGTAACCAGTGCCTTATACCCAATACACTTCACTGTAAGGTGAAATAAGTTAAACCCTTTACCCAGAGGTGCAGAAAGTATAATACAAATGTAGCCCAAAGAGATCATATATTATGCAAATGAAAGACTAGATGTCAAAGATAGCATTTGAAAGAGTCTTTGACAAGAAGGTCATGTTTAAGTTCCTGGGAATGAGTCATGGCCATACATCATTTTATCTAACTGATAATCTTCTATCTCAATTGTAAAAGAGAAGAGAGGGGCTTAATTTGACAGGGATTTGGGTATGAAGTACAGAACAATGAAGCCAAGGAATGCCACTGATAACTGCAAAGTCTTAAAACAAGCACAGGTGTTTTGTCTAAGCACTTTGTCATGCATAACCTTGTATAGATTATATATAGTGAAAGAAAGCATACAGATTAAAAAAATTAACAATTTTACTGTTTCCTAATTGTTCAATTGAGTGAGACACTAACTAGGCAATGTATTTCAATTATTTATTCTGACCATATCTTGCGTTGAAATATATTACATAGAAATATATTCTTGTTTATTATTTTGCACTGAGAGAAAAAGTGTCCTCACTATCTCCTTGTCATTTATGCTCTGTCCTCCAACTAGTAAGTCTTTATTGTTTATCCTTTTTGCAGCAGGAATTTATAATGCTTAATAAGAGCACTTGGGTATAGGGGAAAATGTTGACATTAAGAGAGATAATTCATTGAGTAAACTGACACAAATTTATTGTGACTGAGGGTCAGTGTGCTGACATCAATTCTCTCAAGCAAAATTGCTTTATCAAAATACAAACCGGTGAAGAAAAATTCCCTATCTATTTTCCTTCCCTCGAAGAAATCACTCCTGGACCTTCTGATACAGAGTGCTGAATATTTCTGAAAGTAATTATTCCTCTAGGAAAATCAGCTTTCGACAGCTTCATGAGTTGTGAGAAGCAAAATGCCAATGAAAAATATCTGATTTTCTGGTTTCAAATAAGACATTTTCCCTTCCTGAGATTGTGGTGTTCAGCATGGACTAAGGTATGCATAGTTAGAGTTTTATAGCACTTGAGTATATTTGTATAATGTCTTATGTCAGTGGTTCTTAAGCTTGAGCATGCACCAGCATTTCTGATTCAGTAAGTCTGGGATGGGGTGTAAGAATTTGCATTTCTAATAAGTTTCCAGGTTGTCCTAAAGTTGCTGACTTAAGGACCACACTTAGAGAAAATGCTTCACACTGTTCTTTAAAAATTCATTTTACATTTTCATCAGATTCATTTGTCATTAAGCTTCACAAAATAGGAAATGTTGGCATAATTCCTTGTATGTTATGCATGGAAAAAAGCAGGTGCTGAGGTTAATTTGCCAGTGTTATTCATATGGTAAATCGGTGATGGAGTATGGAATCTATCTTCTAACTCTGAATGTTGGCTTTAGTGATGCAAATTCCTACCTTTTTTTTTCTTTTTTTCAAATGGGATCCAACTGATAAGTCCCTGTAGCTCATAGGTTAAAGAATCTGCCTGCAATGCGGGAGACCAGGGTTCAATCCCTGGGTCGGGAAGATCCTCCGGAGAAGAGAATGGCAACCCACTCCAGTATTCTTACTTGGAGAATCCCATGGACAGAGGAACCCAGTTAGCTACAGTCCATGGGGTCACAAAGAGTCAGACAAGACTCAGTGATTTAGCATGCACAATAAGGCCAAATGATAGGATATGAGATGATCTTTATTGTCAGGTAGGCTACATAGGATATAAATTAGGAACAAACTCCTCTGCCTGGGATTCAAAGTTTTATGATCAGTCCCTAAGCTAAGTTTTTGCCCATCCCCAAATTATCTATTTAAGCAAACTGGACTTTTCTCAAATGAGGCAAGATTATTTTCTACTTTCAGAAAGGGAGATGTTTAAGTTTTTTCCCTCCATCTCTTCTCACTAAAATTATGTTTCTCAGTATTCAGTGATATTGAAGAGGAAAAGTTAAAATTTAGATTAGCTTCTTGCTTGTTCTGCTTCTGTAACTCAGCTTGCTCTTTGCAAAGCCTGGATCACGTAAGTCACGTAGTCTCGAGAAAATGGAGACTTGCAGCAATACTAGAAACTAAAACTTATCTCACTCACCCTTGCTCTGCTTTTTCAATGGCCCAGCCGCTGTAATCCTGCATAACCATGCTTGTCTGTACAAAGGTCAGACATTCTCCTGCCTTGTGCTAAACTCTGTTATCCCTAATTTAAACCAGCCTATCAACAGTTAGCATTGCCCACTCTAGTCTGACGTCATGCACAGACTTTGCAACCCCTTTGTTCAGGGCTCAGAGCTTGGAGCGTTAACACCTCTGGGCCTGCCAGCATAAAAGCCTGTGTCCTCCAACTCTCCGAGTTTGGTGCTTGATTTCTCAATGGTCCAACTTCTGCAACAATATGTCACTTTTTCCTTAGAATTTTTTCTTTTTCAAATCTTTTTCCTAGCTCCTTTATCTTCATATAGTAACTTGCATCTCTTGCCTCTCCTGCATTGGTGTGCAGGTTCTTTACCACTAAGGCCACCTGGGAAGCCCCAAGTGCTGTGTACAGTTCAGTTTAGTTGCTCAGTCGTGTCCAACTCATTGCGACCCCATGGACTGCAGAACGCCAGGTTTCCCTGTCCATCACCAACTCCCAGAGCCTACTCAAACTCATGTCCATCGCATCAGTGATGCCATCCAACCATCTCATCCTCTGTCATCCCCTTCTCCTCCCGCCTTCAATCTTTCCCAGCAGCAGGGTCTTTTCCAGTGAGTCAGTTCTTTGCATCAGGTGGCCAAAGTATTGGAATTTCAGCTTCAGCATCAGATCTTCCAGTGAATATTCAGGACTCATTTCCTTTAGGATGGACTGGTTGGATCTCCTTGCCGTCCAAGGGACTCTCAAGAGTCTTCTCCAACACCACAGTTCCAAAGCATCATCAATAGAATAAGTCTTTCAATTTATGAATATCCTGTGTCTCTCCATTTTATCCAAGTGTTTTTATGTTATCAACATTTGTAGTGTTCAGTATACAGACACTATTAACATTTTGGCTTTATAGTTATGTATTTCATTATTTTGGAACTCTAACACATTTTTAAAAATTCTGTTTCCAGTTTTTCATTGTGAATATATAGAAATACAATTGATTTTTGTGTGTTAACATTGTATTCTGTGACCTATGTAAAATCAATGATTAGTTCCAAGAAGTTGTGGCTTATTGGGATTTTCTCCCATCATTTTCCTTCTCAATCTGTATCACTAATATTTCTTGTTTTAAGCTTACTATACCGGCCAAGACTTCCAATATGATGTTGAATAAGAGGTGAGAGTGCATAGCCAAGCCATGTTCACAGTCTTAGAGGGAAAGCATTCTGTCTTTCACTTTTATGAAAGTGAAGCCTCATAACATCGTATGACTATGATGTTAGCCATAATCTTTTTTAAATTGAAGTATAGTCACTGTACAATATTATATGTTATAGGTGTACAATATCGTGATTCACAACTTTTAATTGTTATACTCTATTTACAGTTCTTATACTGATTATATTCCCCTTGTTGTACAATAATTTTTGTAGCTTATACACTTCTCTAATCCCCTACCCTTATATTGTCCCTTACCTCTTTCCTCTAGTTTGTCCTTTGTATCTGTGAGTCTGCTGCTTTTTTGTTATTTTCTAGATTCTAGTTTTCTGTATTTTTTGGATTTCATGTATAAGTGATGCCATACAGTAGTTGCCTTTCTCTGATTTTCTTTTGCTTAGCATAATAAGCTCTAAGTCCATCCATATTGCTGCAAGTGGCAAAAATTCATTCTTTTTTATGCTGGGTAGTATTCTGTTGTATCTATATACCACATCTGTTTTATTCATCCATCTGTTGATGGACACAAGTTGTGTCTGTGTCTCAGCTATTGTAAATAAAGCTGCTTTGAACATTGGGGCGCATGTATCTTTTCGAATTAGTGGTTTTGTTTTTTATCTGATTTATACCCAGGAAAGGAATTGCTGGGTCATATGGTAGTTCTCTTTTAAGTTCTTTTTCAGAAACCTCCATACTGTTTTCCACAGTGGCTGCACCAATTCACAGTTGCACCAACAGTGTCTGCTGCTGCTGCTGCTAAGTCACTTCAGTCATGTCCGACTCTGTTAGACCCCATAGATGGCAGCCCACCAGGGGCCACCGTCCCTGGGATTCTCCAGGCAAGAACACCGGAGTGGGTTGCCATTTCCTTCTCCAATGCATGACAGTGAAAAGTGAAAGTGAAGTCGCTCCGTGGTGTCCGACTCTTAGGGACCCCATGGACTGCAGCCTACCAGGCTCCCCTGCCCATGGGATTTTCCAAGCGTGTTTCCTTTTCTTCACATCCTCACCAATATTTTTTATCTGTGTTCTTTTCTATAATAGCCATTCTGACAAGTGTGAAGTTTTCTCGTTGTGGTTTTGATTTGCTTTTCCCTGATGCTTAGTGATGTTAAGCAGTTTTTCATGTGCCTGTTGGTCATCTGCATTTTGTTCAAAAAAATGTCTACTTAGTTCTGCCCATTTTTAGATTGGGCTGTTTTTGTTTTTGCTTTTTTTACTATAAATTTATTTATTTTTCCAATAATGATTTAAGCTGTGAGCTTTACTTTATTTTTCATTTATTTATATTAGTTGGAGGCTAATTACTTTGCAATATTGTAGTGGTTTTTGCCATACATTGACATGAATCAGCCATGGATTTACATGTGTTCCCCATCCTGAGCCCCCCTCCCACCTCCCTCCCATCCCATCCCTCTGGGTCATCCTAGTGCACCAGCCCTGAGCACTTGTCTCATGCATCAAACCTGGACTGGTGATCTGTTTCACAATTGATAATATACATGTTTCAATGCTATTCTCTCAGATCATCCCACCCTTGCCTTCTCCCACAGTATCCAAGTATGTTCTATACATCTGTGTCTCTTTTTCTGTCTTGCATATAGGGTTATCGTTGTATGAGCTATTTAAGTATGTTGGATATTAACTGTATTTCGAGCACAACATTTACAAATGTTTCTCCCTTTTAGTAGGTTATCTTTTTGTTTATCAATGGTTTTCTTTACTGGGCAAAAACTTGAGTGTAATAAGGTTCCATTTGCTTATTTTTTGTTTTATTTCTTTTGTTTTAGGAGACAGATTTAAAAAAGAATATTGCTACTTCTGTCAAAGAGTGTTCTGCCTATGGTTTCCTCTATGAGCTTTATGGTTTTCAGTCTTACATTTAGGTTCTTGACACCATATACAAAAATAAATTAGACTTAAATATAAGGCTGGAAGTTGCAATCTTTATAAAGATATACCCTCTTTCAGTCGAGGAAGTTCCCATCCATTCCTACTTTCCTTGTATTAATAGCATTATCATGAAAAGATGTTTTGTTAAAATGCTTTTTATGTGTCAATTTATATTATCCTGTAGCTTTTATGCTTTAGATTCTTAATATGCTGGGTTAAATTGATTGATTCTCAAATATTGAACCAACCATGCACTCCTGTGATAAGTCACACTTTGTTGTGTTGTATCATCCTTTACTTAGAGTGTTGGGTTATATTTGCTAATATTTGGTAAAAAATTTTATCTTTAATAGGGAAATTGGCTTTTAAGTTTCAGTTCAAGAGCTATCATCTGTTTTCAAATTTTTATTTTATGTGTTTATTGATAAGTTAGTTAATACAAACAAAATAGGCAGAAATATGATTTCCATAATTTTGAATCATATAGATACTAGGTATTGTGGAGTTCACTGGGAGGTGATCAATGTAATTGCTGGATTTTGATGTTAGGGTAACTCAGATCTTATACAAGGAGCAGAGAAATGTTTTCTTATTTTAAGTTTTCTAAATATATTTGGTAAAATTGTTATTTCTTCTTTTAATATTTGATAGAATTCACCAGAGAAACCATTTGTGCTTGGGAATATTTTTCTAAAGACTTTTAAGTATGAATTCAATTTCTTTAATGATTACATAACTATTCATGTTATCCATTTCATTTCTCTTGCATTTGCATTTTTTAGCAAGTTGTCAATTTTATTCAAACTGTTAAGCTTATGTGCATGGAGTTTTTTTTTTTAATAATATATGCTTATTTTAATGTCTGTGAAATCTGTACAGGAATCCCCTCTTTCATTCCTACTTTGGTAGTTTGTCTCTCTGTCTCTATCTCTTTTCCAGTTTTGTCAGAGGTTTATGAAGTTTGAAGATCTTTCTGAAGAACAAGCTTTTGGTGTCATTGATTTTCCTCTATTTCATGTGCTTTATGTTTTATTGACTTCCCTTACCTTCATTATTTCCTTCCTTATATTTGCTGTTATTTTTCTAGTTTCTTTAGATGAAAGTTTGGGTTACTTACTTGAGATCATTTTCCTTTTCTAATGGAAACATTAATGCTATACATTTAGCTACTTGCAGTACTTCAGCTGAATTCTACAAATATTGGAACGTAGTATTCTCATTTTTCTTTAAATCACAATATTTTCTAATTTTCTTGGAGACTCCCTGTTGGATCTGTGGATTATGTAAAAGTGTGTTGTTTAATTTTCAAATATTTGGAGATTTTATTACTGTCCTTCTATAACTTAGTCCTAGTCTACTCTTATTATGGACATAGAAATTGCTGTGAATGATTTAACTTCTTTAAACTTTGCTAAAGTTTGTTTTATAAACAGAGATATGATGTATCTTTTCGAATATCCTATGTGCACTTGGAAAGAATATGTATTCTACTGTTATTGGATCAAGTGTTCTAAAATTGTCAATTAGATCCAATTGGTTGATGATATAGTACCGTTATTCTATTACTATGTTTTTACTGATTTATTACCTGTTCTATCCACTACTCAGAAAGGACTGTTGAAGTATCCACCTATAATTGTGGGTTTGACTCTATACCATCAATTTTTGCTTCATTTTTAAGTTCTATTATTAGATGCATATGCAATTAAGTTTATTTTTATTCTTTGTGGATGTCTTGATCTTGTTATCATTATTGTTCTTCTTTTTCCTTGTTGCTCTTCTTTGCTCTGATGTCTCATTTGTCTTACATTAATATAACCCTATCTTGGTTAATATGTGTATGATATATTTCTTTTTCATCCTTTTGGCTTTTAACCTAATTATATCATAACATTAGAAGTGATTTTCTCAGAGATGTAACTGGATCACTTATATACATTCTGAAAATCTTTGATTTTCAACTTCTTTGGTTAGGCCATTTAAATTTAACTTAATTATCGACATGTTTGCATTTAGGATTATTATTTTATTATTTGTTTTCTATTATCTCTTTTTTTGGTTTCTTTGTTTTCTCTGGTGTTATCTGAATATTTAAAAAAAATACTTTACTGTGTTTTTAAACTTTACCTTATCCTATACCTTTGATAGTGAATTCACTTGAGATTATAAGAAAATAATTAACTTCCTTGTAGAATCAGTATTTTACCACTTAAAGTAAAATATTAAATCCATATAGATTTATTTTTCCTACTCCCTTTATGTTGCAGCTTTCTTATGTATCATATATATAACCATTGAAAACCTCTTTAAACCATAATTTTAATGTTCAGCAGTTCAACATATTATTTAAAAGTACCCTCTGGGTCCATATGTATTGTTGCGAATGGTAAGATTTTGTTCTTTTTTATGCCTGAGATATCTCTCATCTTTGTCCATCCATCTATTAATAGGCATTTATATTGCTGCCATATCTTGACTTATAAATAATATTATAATGAATATAGGGTGAGTATGTGTGTGTGTGTGTGTGTGTGTATGTATATATATATATATGTATATACATATATATACACACTTTTAAGCTAATGTTTTTGTTTGGAAAAACACCTGGAAGTAGAATTGCTGACCTAGAGGGTTTTATGCTAAGTGAAATAAATCAGACAGAGAAAGACAAATTGTACGATTTCAATTACATGTGGAATCTGAAAAACAAAGCAAACAAAACAGAAACAAACTCACAGATATACAGAGCAACTAGTGGTTGCCAGAGAAGTCGGGTAGGATTGGCAAAATAGGTGAAGAGAATTGCAGTACATATTTTCAGTTATAAAATAAATAAGTCACAGGGGTGTGATATAGCACAAGAACACAGTCTCAGTACTTTTGCATGGTAATAGATGTCTTTTAGGCTTACTGTCACAATTGTTTCACAATGTATTTGATTGTCAGAAGACTACATTGTATACCTGAAACTACTGTACATCAACTATATTTTGATAAAAAATAAAGTGATTGAGGACACAAATGAAAAACCAATGGAAGAGTAATATAATGTATTAATCATATATTTACCACTTCTGTTGCTCTCTATTCATGACTGCTGATATCCCAGGTTTCCTTCTTATGTCATGTCCCTTGAAGAGCTTCCTGTAACAATTATTTTAGAGCAATGGTTTATTAAAATTTTTGTTTCATCTGAGAATCTCTTTGTTTTCATTCATGTAGGATTTTTTTTTTTCTAAATACAGAATTCTGGTTTTGCAGTCATTTTCTCTTAGTGCTTGAAATACATTTTTCTATTTTCTTCTTGGCTCTGTGGTTTCTAGTGAGAAACGTGCAGCTATTTGAATTTTTGTTCATCTATAAGTTATGCATAATTTTACTCTGTTTTCCATGTTTTTCTTTGTGTTTAGTTTCTAGTGTTGATTGTGATTTGTCCTGGCATGAACATTTGTCTTCATGTTTATCCTGTTTTGTGTATTCTGAGATTATTGAATTTGTAGGTTTGTAAGTTTTTCCTCAAATTTAGGAACTTTTCAGTCGTTGTTTCTCCAAATATTTTTTATTATGCTGTACCTTTTCTCATCTTATTCTGGTTCTTTGACATAAATATTTGACTCTTTGACAGTGTTCCACAAGTAACTGAGGCTCTCTTAACTTTTTCCCAGTCATTTTCCTCTATTTTTCACATTAGGACATTTTTATTGAGCTTTACGTTTTAAAACTATTCCCTCTGTCATCTTCATTCAGCTATTTGCCCATTTAGTGAGTTTAATGATACTTTAGTTATTCTGTTTTTCATTTCTATTTTGTTCTCCTTTACATCTTCTATTTCTTTTCTTAAACTTTTAAACATTCCAGACATTTCAAGAGTGTTCACAACTACTTGGAGTTATTTTAAAGTCTGTCAGACAATTACAATATCTGGGTCATCCGGGATTGGTATTTCTTGTCTTTTTCCACATGAAGTGAGGTTCTCCTGATTATTTAAATGCCATGTAATTTTGGCTTGTATTCTAGACTTTTTAAATTTTATTTTATGAGTCTGGTTCTTATTTAACCCCGTCAAAGAATTTCATCACTTTTGCTTTAGCATGTATTCAGTCTGCTTGGGTTTAGGCCACAAGTCTTGAGCAGTTTTGTATGGACAGTAGTTTCAGTGCCATCACTTCACGGCAAATAGGTGGGGAAACAGTGACAGACTTTATTTTTTTGGGCTCCAAAATCACTGCAGATTGTGAGTGCAGCCATGAAATTAAAAGACACTTGCTCCTTGGAAGAAAAGCTATGACCAACCTAGACCGCATATTAAAAAGCAGAGACATTACTTAACCAACAAAGGTCTGTCTAGTCAAGGCTATGATTTTTCTAGTGGTCATGTATGGATGTGAGAGATGGACTATAAAGAAAGCTGAGCACAGAAGAATTGATGCTTTTGACCTGTGGTGTTGGAGAAGACTCTTGAGAGTCTTGGACTTCAAGGAGAGTCCATCTTAAAGGAAATCAGTCGTAAATATTCATTGGAAGGTCTGACGCTGATGCTGAAGCTCCAATATTTTGGCCACCTGATGCAAAAAACCGACTCATTGGAAAAGACCCTGATGCTGGGAAAGATTGAAGGCAGGAGGAGAAGGGGATGACAGAGGATGAGATGGTTGGATGGCATCACCGACTCAATGGACATGAGTTTGAGTGAACTTCAGGAGTTGGTGATGGACAGGGAAACCTGGCATACTGCAGTCCATGGGGTTGCAAAGAGCTGGACATGACTGAGCAACTGAACTGAACTGAATCTCAGTGTCAGTTCTGTGGTCGAAGTCTCTGCAGTGTTAGTTGGGCCTGTCCTTCATGTGTGCCACCTAGTGGGAAATTTATTTTTATTGGAAGGTAATTGCTTTCCACAGAGAAGGCAATGGCACCCCACTCCAGTACTCTTGCCTGGAAAATCCCATGGACGGAGGGGCCTGGTAGGCTGCAGTCCATGGGGTCGTGAAGAGTCAGACATGACTGAGCGACTTCACTTTCACTTTTCACTTTTATGCATTGGAGAAGGAAATGGCAACCCACTCCAGTGTTCTTGCCTGGAGAATCCCAGGGATGGGGTCGCACAGAGTCGGACACGACTGGTGACTTAGCAATTGCTTTACAATGTGTTGGTTTCTGCTTTACAATGAAGTAAATCTGCCATCGGTACACACATATCCCCTCCCTCTTGGACCTCCCTCCCATCCCACCCCTCATCCCCCCACCTCTAGGTCATCACAGAGCACTGAGCTGAGCTTCCTGTGCTTTACAGCAGCTTCCTAGTAGGGCATTTGTCCCACTATAATTTAGTTCTCAGAGTCTTTGTATGCTGTTTAGAGTCAGATCCATACATGTTCAACCTAATTTAAGTCCAGCAGTTCATAAACAACCATATTATGAGGTCTCTTTCTGAGCTTTTTCCTCTCTGCAATTTCCCCAGTACTTTTTGTTTTCCTGGGGTTTTCTTCTCAATCTGGCCAGAAAGCTGAGACTAGTTCTTCTATTCTGCCATGCAATTCTGGCAACAGAATCAAAGTTTAGGGCCAGGCAGTGGAAGGATAGAGGGGGGAAAAGATCACTCACTCTTAGGACCACCATTCCTTTAACCAGAGAAGACAATAGTCTTCCCTTGGAGTTTTGGGTCCTGTGGCCTCTCTTATTGTCACTGCTGCCAATTGCTATGTGATTGTTGGGGGGTCAGGACACAAAAGAACAGAGAATTGAAAAAACAAATGTCTACTCTCCTTTCCCACTCTTTAAGTCACTCCTAGAGGTCTTCTCTGGGATCTCTCTTGGGCCTATTAGTTCCCACTTCCCAATTTTGAGCCATGTTGAATTTAGATATGGGGATGATGCATGAGGAAAATGAGTGTGCAGTTTCACTTCCAGTTGGGTGGTGCTGGAAATCGTGGTCCCCTTCCTCGGTCTGCCTGCCACTATTGACTTGTTAGAGTCTTCAGTAACCACTACGTGAAACAAAGAAAACTGCTCACCAAGGGCCGAGGAGGGGGGCAAGTGGAAAGATGTTCAGTTGATGTAAAATTTCATGTAAAAGTTATTCAAGATGAGTCAGTTCTACAGACCTGCTGTACAACATAATTAGCAATACTGTGCTGTCCACTTAAATTTTGTTAAAAGGGTAGATCTCATGTGAAGTGTTCCAAAAAGGAAGGGGAGACACAAACTTTAGGGGTAATGGATACGCCCATTACGTTGATTGTGGAAGTGGTTTCATAGGTGTATGCTTATCTGCAAACTCATTTAATTATAGGATTAAATATGTGCAGTGTTTTTGTGTATCAATTATACCTCATTGCGTGCGTGTGCCCTCGTTGTGTCCGACTCTTTGCACCTGCATGGGCTATTGCCCACCAGGCTCCTCTGTCTATTGAATTTTCCAGGCAAGAATACTGGAGTGGATTGCCATTTCATTCTCCAGGGGATCTTCCTGACTCAGGGATTGAACCCATGTCTTTTGTGTCTAGTGCTTTGGCAGGCAGGTTCTTTACCAGCTGAGCCACCAGGTAAGAAATAACTGCTACATGCATTTTGCCCAGATTTTTTAGCCACATTTAGTAGGAGAGATACAGTAGTGTGTGATTACTTTCTTACGCAGAACCAGAGACTCCCAACAGCCATATGATCTTTTGTTTGCTGAGGGGCATATTTTTTAAACCATGGTTTAAAAAATGGTGGTATATTTTTTAAACCTCATGGGCTCGTATGTATAAATTGATTTCATCACTGGTGGAGAGTCTTTATGATAGTAGGATACAGTTTTTTACCAGAGTTGTGTGACCAGCAGTGCTTAGCAGGATGTCTACGTTGTTCGCTGTTACTCAGAAAGTACTTGTTGAATCAGTTATTACATAAAGTCAGTTAACTTCCCCTCGGGATCATTCCCATGAAGCCAGTCTAGGGGAAATCCAGATGTTTTGAATACAGTTATGAATAACATGAAATAGTCATTGTGCATTCATCTCTTTACCAGAAAATCAAGAACGAGACCTGCACCTAAGTTAAATCCTCTTCTAGGAAAGAGAGCAAGGGAGGGAGGGGGAGAAAGAGAGAGAGGAAGGGAAAGAGGGAGGGAATTCAAGAAAGGACCTACATAACCAATTGTTAGAAGGTACTTAATGTCACTAAAAATAATGTCTAGAATTGATTTCCTAAGGAGAAAAATGCCAAAATACCTACAGAGGGCTCTTCTGTCATTAGAGTTACATTAAATTTTTTAACATCATGATTTGAGTGTTACACAATTTTCATTGGTAAATCAAGCTATGACCAACCTAGACAGCATATTAAAAAGCAGAGACATTACTTTACCAACAAATGTCCGTCTAGTCAAAGTGAAAGTGAAGCTGCTCAGTCATGTCTGACTCTTTGCGACCCCATGGACTGTAGCCCACCAGGCTCCTCCATCCATGGAATTTTCTAGGCAAGAGTACTGGAGTGGGTTGCCATTTCCTTCTCCAGGGGATCTTCCCAACCCAGGGATCGAACCCAGGTCTCCCTCACTGTGGGCAGACACTTTACCATCTGAGCCACCAGGGAATCCCAATATAGTCAAAGCTATGGTTTTTCCAATAGTCATGTAAGGATGTGAGAGTTGAACTATAAAGAAAGCTGAGTGCTGAAAAATTGGAGCTTTTGAACTGTGGTGTTGGAGAAGACTCTTAAGAGTACCTTGGACAGCAAGGAGATCCAACCAGCCCATCCTAAAGGAGATCAGTCCTGGGTGTTCATTGGAAGATCTGATGCTGAAGCTGAAACTCCAATACTTCGGCCACCTAATGAGAAGAACCGTCTCACTGGAAAAGACCCTGATGCTGGGAAAGATTGAAGGCAGGAGGAGAAGGGGATGACAGAATGAGATGGTTGGATGGCATCACCGATGCGATGGACATGAGTTTGAGTAGGCTCTGGGAGTTGGTAATAGACAGGAAAGCCTCACATGCTGCAGTTGATGGGGTCGCAAAGAGTTGGTCATGACTGAGCGACTGAACTGAATAATTAATAGATAGATCAAGCAACTTCAGAACCACATTTATTAATTTGATAGAATTTATTAGGCAAATATCAAACTCCTGCAGTATGAAAACCTCTTGATAATGTGATGGGATGAAAGAAGTGAGTGAAATAATTACTTTCTTCCAAGGTAGATGTTGACAGACTTTTTCTTGAAAGGGCCATATACTTAATGTTTTGGACTTTTCAGGCCGTAAGTTTTCTGTCACAGCCACTAACTTAGTCTGGTAACAGTGCTGCTTACAGAAGTCTTCCTGGAAAAGGTAATGGCTGAGATAAGTTCTGAAGTGAAAGTAAAGTTAGGTGAAGAATTATCATAGAGAAAAGGGCAGAGTTAAAGTACATTTCATTAAAAGGAGATAACATGAGCAGAGTTATGGAGCTATGTGTAAAGAATTACCCATAGATGAGGATTTTTCTGAAGCTTTAAAGAAAAGGCCAAGAGTGAATTGTTTTAAGCAGGTGTGTCGCTCAAGGGAGAGATGAATTTGGAAAAGTTGGTCACTTGGTATCCAGCAAAGCAATGTTAGGCAAAGCTGCAATGTGTTCAGGTTTTCATTTTATAAAAATACCTCTGGGACCATGAAGAAGAATGGTTGGGGAAAAAAAGAACCAGCACAAGAGATAGTCATATTATTAGGAGACTGTTCAAAAGAGGATTGATAGCCAAAAATAGAGTAACCACGAAAGACATTAGAGAGGCAAAAATCAGATTCAAGAAGCATTTAGAAGACAAAATCATTATGGTTTCTAACGACTGACTAAAAGAATAATTATACTGTATATAAAGATGAGAGAATGATGAGAGTAAGGGATAAATCTTAGATTTACAACTTCATGGTACCACCACATGACATCTAGAATATGTATAGAAAAAAAGAAAACAATTTGCAGTGGAGAATGTGAATTTAGACAAGCTGTGTTTCAGGCAGGTGAAGTTGGTCAAACTGTGGTTGAATATACATAAAGAAGGGATTAAAAAAAGAAGCATGCGTATATAAAGAGAGAGCAACTTCTGGAGGGAAAGACTGAGGAATTCTCCAGTAAATTTAATTTCTCCATTGATGTTGGACTACTTGATCTGAGAAGCAGAGAGAGCATTGTAGAACTGATCCAAAATTATGAGCTTTCTAAATGTGTGTGGAACTCATGAGATGGAAGACAGAGGGAGAAAGCAAGAAGTGTGCTGAGCACATCATCATTTCCTTGCTATCACTGGATTTTTTTTTTTTTTTTCTTTCTGGGTATCTTACCTGCAACAAGGCTGGATTTTATGCTGTGACTTGCAACAGGCTTCAGCTGATTCTTTCCTTTCCCTCCCTTTGTGATTTTAAGGCAAAGCAGAACACCAGTATCTGATGGTAAACATTTTCCATCTTTAGTGAATAATAATTGACAACTATAATTGTACATATTGAAAATATACAGTGTGATGATTTGATATACATTGTGGAATAATCACCAAGATCAAGATAATATATTCCTCACCTCACATAGTTAACTCTTGGTGTGTATATGTGTGGGTGTGTTAAAAATGCTTAAAATCTACTTTTAGCAACTTTCATTATAAAATGCTATATTAACTGTATTCAAGATGCTATACCCTAGGTCCTCAGAAATTATTCTTTAATTTAAGGTTTGTACCCTTTGATCTGCATCACCACATTTCTTCCTCTCCTTCAGTCCTTGGCAACCACAAGTGTGTTTTCTTCTATGAAATTGGCTTTTTCTCTTTTTTTTTCCTTTTTTTTTTTTTTTTTTTACAGTTCCCACATGTATGTGATACTTTTTGATTCCACATGTAAGTGATATTATAAGGTATTTGCCTTTCTTTGAGTGGCTTATTTTACTTAGCATAATGTATGCTGGGTCCATCCATGTTGTTGCAAATGACAAAATTTCTGTTTTTATAGCTGAATAATATTTCACTATATATATACACGATATATGCAATATAAGACATAAGATATAGGATATATATACAGAGAGAAATTTTGTATTATATACATATATATGAAGGTGTTCCTCCACTTAAAGTTGGTTTATATTCTGATAAACCCATCATCAGTTGAAAGTATCTTAAGTCAAAATATGTTTGTTGTAACTACGTATCAAACATCACAACTTAACCTAGCCTACATTAACTGTGCTCAGAACATTTACATTAGCCTACGGCTGGGCAAAATCACCTAACACAAAGTCTATTATATAGTAAAGTGTTGAATACCTTATGTAATTTATTGAATACTATAATGAAAGTGAAAAAACAGAATGGTTGTGAGAGTATGAAACCACTGTAAATATGAGGAGGGTGTTTACCCTCCTCATCCCATGGCTGGCTCAGTGTCACTGCCCAGTATCACAAGAATGCATGCATGCCAAGTAGCCTCAGTCATGTCTGACTCTTTGCAATCCTATGGACAGTAGTCTCCTCTGTCTAAGGGATTCTCCAGGCAAGAATACCAGAGTGGGCTGCCATGCCTTCCTCCAGGGGATCTTACCAACCCAGGCATCGAACCTACTTCTTTTTAAGTCTCCTGCATCAGCAGGCAGGTTCTCTACCACTAGAGCATATTACTAGCCCAGGAAAAGTTAAAATTCAAAATTTGAAGTACTGTTTCCAGTGAATGCATGTTACTTTCATGGCATTGTAAAACTGAAAAATATAAGTTGAACCATTATAAGTTGGGGACTGTCTGTATACATACATCTCACATCTTTCTTATCTATTCATCTTTTGGAAGACATTTAGGTTACTTTAGTATCTTAGCTATTAGGAATAATGCTGTGATGAACGTGGGTGTGCAGATATCTCTCCAAGATACTGATTTCGATTCCTTTAGGTATATGGTGGTAGTTTAGTTGCTAAGTCATGTCCAACTCTTATGAACCCATGGACTGTAGCCTGTGAGGCTGCTTTGTCCATGGAATTCTCCAGGCAAGAATTCTCTAGGTGGGTTGCCATTTCCTTCTCCAGGGGATCTTCCTGACCCAGGAATCAAACCTAGGTCTCCTGTATTGCAGGCAGATTCTTTACTGACTGAGCTATGAGGGAAGCCCAATATATACTGAGGAGCAAGATTGATGGATCATATATTGTTCTTCTTTAAGTTTTCGAGGAGTGGCTATACTGTTTTCCAAAGTGGCTGTACCAATTTATATTACCACCAACAGTGTGTCAGATCCTCTTTTACCCACGTCCTCACCAATATTTGTTATGTCTTGTCTGTTTGATAAATAGCTGGCTTCCCTGGTGGCTTAGATTGTAAAGAATCTGCCTGCAGTGTGGGAGACCTGGGTTTGATCCCTGGGTCAGGATGATCCCTTGGAGAAGAGAATGGCAACCCACTCCAGTATTCTTGCCTGGAGAATCCCATGGACAGAGGAGCCTGGTGGGCTATATACCCTTTTGGGTCACAAAGAGTTGGACCCAATTGAATGACTAACACTTTCATTTTCACATTCTATCTTAACAGGTGTGAAGTGATATCTTATGATGCTTTTGAGTTACATTTCACTGATGGTTTGTGATGCTAGCCCCCTTTTATATGTCTATTGCCCATTTGAATGCCTTTGGAAAAATGTCTGTTTGGGTCCTTTGCCCATTTTTTGTTTGTTTTTGCTATTGAGTTGTATGAGTTCTTTATATATTTTGGTCATTAAATGTATACTTTAAATGTATATTTTGCAAGTGTCTTATCCCCTTCTGTAGGTTGTCTTTTGATTTATTGTTTACTTTGCTCTACGGAAACTTTTTCGTTTGATACACTCTCATTCACTTATTTTAATAGTTGCCTATGCAACTTTTTTTTTCTGTTTTCTTCTAGAATATTTATGGTTTTAGGTCTTACATTTAAGTCTTTGATCCATTTTGAGTTAAGTTTTGTGAGTAGTATAAACTAAGTGTCCAGTTTTGTTTCTTTGCATGCGACCATCAGGTTTTCTCAACAGCATTTATTGAAGAAAGTTATCCCTTTCTTATTGGATGTTCTTGGCACCATTGTCCAAAACTGACTGACTATATATGCATGGATTTATGTCTGGACTCTCTATTCTGATCTAATGACCTATTTGACTGTTTTTATGCCAGAGCCATATTGTTTTGATTACTACAGCTTTGTAATATAGCTTAAAATACAGAAGTGTCTATATTTTAAAATGTATCATCACAAATAATAGTATGGTAATATTCTAATTTGAGAGCAGATGTCAAGAAAGTAAACCTGAGCAAGTATTTTCAGTGTAGACTTTCTCAAGTTATTTTATTGCCATCTGCTTGAAAATTACAGTAGTACCTCAGTGTATAAATATAGGGATTCGAGCTTCCCTGGTGGCTCAACTGGTAAAGACTCTGTCTGCAATGCAGGTGGGACCCGGGTTTGATCCCTGGGTCGGGAAGATTCCTGGAGAAGGGAATGGCTACCTACCCACTCCGGTATTCTTGCCTGGAGAATTCCTTGGATAGAGAAGCCTGGTAGGCTATAGGCCATGGGGTCTCAAAGAGTCAGACATGACTGACTAACACACACACACCCAGAGGGATTAGAAATGTGCCCTCTAGTGTTGGGAGACAGAAAACTTGCACAATAATAAGCAGTCATCCTGCAAAGCAAATAACATGCTCTTTTCTTGATATACACAAAATAAAACAGGGCAACCCTAAAGGAAAACCAAACTCCTGATTCAGTTATACCTCTGTCTTGCACTGTATTAACTCTGCTTAATTCTTCCTACTTTGTCATCTCTAATTTCTAATCCAGAAGACCAATATATCTGGAATAGAAATCTTTTCAGTTCATTGTACTTTACCTTGAGGTACATCTTGATTTCCAGATGTCATAGGAACTGTTTCTACTCAGCAAATACATTTCATTCATAGGAATCCATACTTAATCACCAGTCATCACACTGAAAAACCCATGGACAGATATGAAAGAGATAAACCACCTTCCCCTATCCAATTTTATCTTCTTTTTTATGCTTTAGAGACATAAGTTCATTTTTGCTTTCATGAAGAGACTGGAGTTAACAGTTGTTTGCCTGGAGTCATCCTAATGGATGTGTGAGTTTTCAAGTTGTTGAATCTGGATTCAAATGTCAGCTCTTGCACTTAACTATGATTAATGTCTAAACTGAGAAATTTCGATGTTTAAGCTCACTTTCCTTTTTCATATATATATATATATATGTATATACATCTATATGGATGATTTAGCATAAATTAAAATTCATAGAATTTTTGTCAAGATTCAAACAAAATTTTGTAGGTGTTATTAGCTCTTTTCAGAAATGAAAAAATGAAAGGTACATGAAGTATGCTATACAATCATGTTCTTTAATAACATATAGCATATTTGTACTCAGAAGATTTTAGTGTCATATGTTCTTTTGATCTCTTTTCTGTATGGGAAAACAAAACTTAGATTTAACTCATGTGTGTTATGTGTGTGTTAGTCACTCAGTCGTGTCTGACTCTTTGCAACCCCATGGACTGTAGCCCACCAGCCTCCTCTGTCCATGGGATTTTCCAGGCAAGAATACTGGAGGGGGTTGCATTTCCTCCTCTAGGGAATCTTCCCATCCCAGGGACTGAACCCTGATCTCCTGCATTGCAGGCAGATTCCTTACCACTTGAGCCCTCTCTAAACTGTTGAGTCAGGTCAACAGAATTGGAATAAGATGAGGCTGGCATATTTCCTGCCCTATAGGAATTTTTGTTCAGATAAATACCTTATTTCCCTCTGACTTGAAAGGTTTACACACATGCTAATGTGTATGTGCACACATACTTAGCAGAGACAGCCAGTCTAGCAAGAAGCCAGAGGCAATCCCAAGATTCTAGTCAGTGCCACTTCTAAATTCAATTGCTTTGAGCTGACTTAAATCCATCTTTCTTCATATCCAAGGCAGGGTCTCTGCAGAGACAGGGTAGTTCTGAGTCTGTGGCCTCATCTGGTACAAAACTGTTCTCTAATGAAAGGCCTGGAGCCAGAGACCTCACTTCCTTTCCCCAGAGCCTTCGCAGATGGCAGAGAGGATTTCTGTTTCACAAAGCAAAAGGGTAGGCTATCACAACTACACTGTCTGCTTCTCGATTCAATAAAGCAAATTCAAACCTAACGTCCCTCGCTGCTGACATTATCACAGTGACTGTGTATTTTTAACATGGTTGTCTCCTTTGTGACTGTGTTTAACTCACTGCAGGACCAGACTCTTGCGTGCATGCGAGGGATGCTGCAGAAACCCTGTCCTTTCCTTTTATGTACTATACAGGGATGATCATTAGAATTCCATAGGTTCACCTTCTTTTATAAATGAGGAATCTGAGGCCCAGCAGATTAATAACTTTCCTAAATTTATGCGTAAGCTGGTGGAGGTATCCTAAAATGGCAGCCACAAGAGGTCTGCGTGCCACTGCCCAGGCGAAATCTCTGCATTACAAACTCGCATTCTGGAGGGCCTGCTCTGGTGTGCTCTGTTCGTCATGGAGAGTGGGGCCAAAGACTCTGAGGTCACAGTGTCTGGGAAATTCTGTGGACAGAGGGCTAAATCCATGAAGACTGTGGGTGGCCTAGTGATGCACACTGGGGACCTTGTTAACTGCTATGTTGATGTCACCACGTACCATGTCATGCTAATACAGGGCGCATTGGGCATCAGGTGAAGATTACGCTGTCCTGGGGCCTAAATGGTAAGATTGGCCTTAAAGAAGCCCCTGCCTGGCCATGTGAGCACTGTGGACCCAGAGTTGAGACACTACCAACCACCTCTTCTCAGAACAGAAGGATGGGAAGCCAGAGTTGCCTGCTATGCCCCAGCAGTACGCCTGGCATAACAGGGTCTCCTTGACAGCTCGATCTGGAGAGTCTGCAGGTTGGTCTATAATGACCTTTAGTAAAATCTGTTCAAAAAATGAAAAAAACTCGAGATCTCACACAAGAGTCTCAGGTTGTATTTTCCATTTACTCATCTCTAATCATCACTTATTTTACTCTGAAGCAGTGTTTATTTCAGACCAGAGTTTCTCCAAGAGAAATCCTGAGAAATTTACATTAGAATCTCCTTGTGTGCCAATTAGAATGCATATTCTTGAACCTTGCTCCAGGACTGCTATTTTCATGCCCTGAAATTGGAGAAATTTGCATTTTCAACATGTACCTGAGGTGACTCCTATGAAATACCATGTTTTTACTTTTTCTTTTGAAATAATGTTAGACTTATAGAAGAGTTGCAAAGATAGTATAGAAAGTTCTCATGAATATTTCATCCAGCTTTTAATGTTAGCATTTTACTTAATAATACAGTATACCTATCCAAAAATCATATCATTGGACCATTATTCCTACCAACCACGAACTTTATTCATATTTCTTTTCAGTAATTATCTTTTTGTTGTGCTGAGATCCAATTTAGGGTCACACATTGTTTTTAGTTTTTATGTATACCAAATTTTGGGTTTCCCAGGTGACTCAGTGGTAAAAAATCTGCCTGCACTTCAGGGGACCTAGCTTCAATTCCTGGGGTTGGAAGATCCCCTGGAGAAGGAAATGGCAACCTGTATTCATGCCTGGGAAATCCTATGGACGGAGGAACCCAGCAGGCTACAGTCCAGGGGGTCACAATGAGTTGGACATGACTTTAGTGACTAAACAGTAATAGTTACAGTGGCTGAATTCTGGCTCTGAAGGCAGCCAAAGGCCCAATTCAAGTACTGATATAAGTATATTTAAATTCAAGCCACAATGATAGTATTCTTAATAATGGTGCAAAGATTCAATCACCCAGAAATAGAACCGAAGGAGACATAAAAGACCACTCAGCCTCTGATTTTGTGGATAGAGTTCCTAGAGGAGAAGTGTGAGCAAGGTGATGGAAATATTGAAACTAGAGTCTATTTCACTGGGGCCCAGATTTCCTTGTAATTTCTTTAAGCACTTACCTGATATTATAGCTTTCCCCCTTTATTCTCAAAGTGAGGATCATGAAAAGCTTTTTAAAAAAGTATATCTGTGATTTCACATGGTTTTCCACTTATCCATGAAAGGAATGTGAGAAATCTAGTTTCCACCAATTTAATGATCAGGGAACATGTTCAGAAAGGAAAAACTAAGGTCCTCAGGGTTCCATGGCAAGCATACCGCTGACTCTATCCGTCCCTCGACAAGCTGATCCTGAATTAGTGCCTTAATGCAGTGTGCCACACACTTCCTCTGGCCCTGAATTTATACACTCTGTGCTGAAGTGAATATTTTGTGTATTCAACTAGAACATTTGGAGGAATGAGTATTTATAAACAAATTCAAACAGGGGACCCAAATGGGGAAATGTTGTGAACCTGGCTTATTTAGCAATTATAAATGGGAGACATGACTGTGGGAAGGGAACTGACATAAATCAGCATGAATATCTGTTCCTGGTGGAAAAGACTAGATAATTCTAAGGGTTTTTTTTTTTTAAATTTAGGCACCTCATTCTCTGTCCTGAGAATGAAATAAATGACTCCTATGACTCTTGTCATTGCTCACAACTTGGCATGTTTCTGGGGGAAAAAAAATTGTTTATGGGGGAAATCAGGATAATTTAAGACTCCATTACACACATAGCTACCGACAAAGTTATATACAGGAAAGGTAGAATTCTAGTCAATTTTTTACCAGTAAAACTAGTTTTGTGCCTATACGCAAGTAATTGCTTGCTTGTTTGTTTGTTTGTTTGATGCTGTGCCACAGCCCAAATGTAAATGAGAGCATGAGAATTGATCCATCACTAGGGATTACTGTGGGAAGGAGTTGGTAGGTTAAGCCTACCTGTTGTGTGGATTGATGGGGGTATATTCATATGAAAAGCTATTCACCCTTTGCTGTGTTGGCCATGATTCCCAATGTGTTGCTCCAACTCTGTTTCCTCTGAGTTGGATGCAATCTCATGCATGCCTTTGTTTTTATTGATTCCTTTAAAATCATAACTAGGGTAGAAATATTCTCCTGCTCTCCATCCAACTGTGGCTGTGCTCTAGGGTCTTGGCTGAATTCTTATACTTCTTAAATTTCCAGGACTGTAGTGTTTCTCAGCAAGTAGAATTAAGAGGCTTTCTCTTCTGTGAGGTTTTAGATCACAGACATTTGGCAGAGTGGGCAGTCTCTTTGGCAGAGCCATATGAAGCATTCATCTATCAAATCTAGAGACCCAAGTGTGCGAGGCAACCTTGGTGAATTAGGAAATAAGTGACGTGTGACTTTCATGTCCAGCCTTTAAGTGAGAAACATAGGCATAAGGGGTTGTCCTGCCAATTGGATTTGCCTTCTAACAGTGGAACTTAGAAGATCCATCAGCCCAGAAAAATATATCTTTAAAAGTAAAACTTCTGAAGGGTATCTGGGATCATGAAATATATTGTTAGTTAACCCGGACATACCCCCAAAGCCAACAAAATGGGTATTTATCTTTCACTATATAGGTAAAATTAGCCCAAGGAGTTATTTTGGTAATTTTACTTAGATTTGAGATACATGGCAGACACAAATTGGCTTTTTCTCTCCTATATTACTTCCTTTTCATACCAGGACCATAGTTACAGACAGTGATGACACCATAATTTCCCTATGGGAGAGTCTTAAATGGCCTGGTAAGCTTGTCTAGATATTGACACATTGTTTGACTTTAATATACTCACTTGAGGTAGCTAGAGTAGAGAGTCACCTTGCCAAGAATGGAGACAACTATAGGTATTACTTGCTTTGACTTTTCTCTAATTTGATGAGAATGTCGAATTCAAAGATGGGGGTTAGGTAGGTAGTAAATGTTCCAAGTCACAAAAGGGTTGTGTTTGAAAACCAAGTCTCAATTTCTGAGGAAAGCAGATCCTTTCCCATAAAGCAGTTACTTAACCTTATAGCTTCAATAGGAGAGAATCTCTGCTTTCTAAGGTGGGTACCCTTTCTCCAAGGCCAGCTAAACACTGAGTGCATTGCAGTCCTACTGATCCTACAGAACACTGTGTAGTTCTCTAAGGTGTGCCAAAGGTTTTTATTTGTGGGTCAGACTTGAACTTCTTAGCCTACAGTATTTTATAGATATTCTAAATGAAAGCATGATTTCTGTTTAGATGTACAAGTATTTTGTGAGTCATAGAGAAGAAAAAGAAAGGCAATAGAAGAAGATTCTGTTCTAGAATTATATAATTTCAAGGTGTTATGTGAAAGGGAAGTTTAGTAGAACTAGTCAATCAATGAAGACTAACAAGGCAGCCAGGTCTCATCTCAGAGAATAGTTAGGCTCTCAAGTCAGTATGTGAGGCAAAAGTAGTCTCGTTAAAACCACCCTTGAGAATACCTATGCAGCTGGCACAAAACCTGAGAGGTCCAACCAGGACTTCTTCCAGTTTTTACTCCATAGAAAAGAGGTGCTTATTTTCTGGTGTCACCTCCAGTGACAGAACCTATTTATTTGCATGAATACGAAGTATTTTCAGGGTTATATGGAAGAAAGTGCAGTATGTCTAAAGATAAATCACATATAACCTTATAAGATGCTGACTCAGAAGGGAAGGTGCAGTCAGGTGAGGAGGGGACCTTCTGAGGAAATAACTTTTTAAGTCCCCACTGAGGGGAATGGTGTGCGGAATCACACTCCTGTTTTCTCTCTCATCTTTTTACTTATTGTTCTTCCCCACTGCCCAAGGATGAGGCTAATTGAATATGCCTAAATGCACATCAGATAGTTTAGTTCAGTTCGTTGCTCACTCATGTCTGACTCTCTGCAACCCCATGAACCAGGCCTCGCTGTCGATCACCAACGCTCGGAGTTTACCCAAACCCATGTCCATTGAGTCGGTGATGCCATCCAACCATCTCATCCTCTGTGGTCCCCTTTTCCTCCTGCCCTCAGTCTTTCCCAGCATCAGGGTCTTTTCAAATAAGTCAGCTCTTCATATCAGGTGGCCAAAGTATTGGAGTTTCAGCTTCAACATCAGTCCTTCCAAAGAACACCCAGGACATCTCCTTTAGGATGGACTGGTTGGATCTCCTTGCAGTCCAAGGGACTCTCAAGAGTCTTCTCCAACACCACAGTTCAAAAGCATCAGTTCTTTGGCGCTCAGCTTTCTTTATAGTCCAACTCTCACATCCATACATGACTACTGGAAAAATCATAGCCTTGACTAGACAGACCTTTGTTGACAAAGTAATGTCTCTGCTTTTTAATATGCTGTCTAGTTTGGTCATAACTATCCTTCCAAGGACTAAGCATCTTTTAATTTCATGACTTCAATCACCATCTGCATTGATTTTGGAGCCCCCCAAGATAAAATCAGCTACTGTTTCCACTGTTTCCCCATCTATTTGCCATGAAGTGATGGGACCAGATGCCATGATCTTAGTTTTCTGAATGTTGAGCTTTAAGCCAACCTTTTCACTCTCCTCTTTCACTTTCATCAAGAGGCTCTTTAGTTCTTTTTCACTTTCTGCCATAAGTGTGGTGTCATCTGCATATCTGAGGTTATTGATATTTCTCCCAGCAATCTTGATTCCAACTTGTGCTTCTTCCAGCCCAGCATTTCTCATGATGTACTCTGCATATAAGTTAAATAAGTAGGATGACAATATACAGCCTTGACATTCCTTTTCCTATTTGGAACCAGTCTGTTGTTTCATGTCCAGTTCTAACTGTTGCTTCCTGGCCTGCATTACAGGTTTCTCAAGAGGCAGGTCAGGTGGAGAAGAAATTAAAAACCAGGTGTTTTTTTTTTTTAATTTTTTATTTTTTTTAATATTTAAAGAGTTTAGAAAATGCAAAGAAATATTTTTCCTTTATATGGAATTTCTTTTTTTTTTCATTTATTTTTATTAGTTGGAGGCTAATTACTTTACAATATTGTAGTGGTTTTTGTCATACATTGACTTGAATTAGCCATGGATTTACATGTATTCCCCATCCCAATCCCCCCTCCCACCTCCCTCTCTACCCGCTCCCTCTGGGTCCTCCCAGTGCATCAGGCCCGAGCACTTGTCTCATGCATCCAACCTGGGCTGGTGATCTGTTTCACCCTAGATAATATACATGTTTCAATGCTGTTCTTTTTAAACCTCCCACCCTCGCCTTCTCCCACAGAGTCCAAAAGTCTGTTCTGTACATCTGTGTCTCTTTTTCTGTTTTGCGTATAGGGTTATCGTTACCATCTTTCTAAATTCCATATATATGCGCTAGTATACTGTAATGGTCTTTATCTTTCTGGCTTACTTCACTCTGTATAATGGGCTCCAGTTTCATCCATCTCATTAGAACTGATTCAAATGAATTTTTTTTAATGGCTGAGTAATATTCCATGGTGTATATGTACCATAGCTTCCTTATCCATTCGTCTGCTGATGGGCATCTAGGTTGCTTCCATGTCCTGGCTATTATAAACAGTGCTGCAATGAACACTGGGGTGCATGTGTCTCTTTCAGATCTGGTTTCCTCAGTGTGTATGCCCAGAAGTGGGATTGCTGGGTCATATGACAGTTCTATTTCCAGTTTTTTAAGAAATCTCCACACTGTTCTCCATAGCAGCTGTACTAGTTTGCATTCCCCCCAACAGTGTAAAAGGGTTCCCTTTTCTCCACACCCTCTCCAGCATTTATTGCTTGTAGACTTTTGGATAGCAGCCATTCTGACTGGCGTGTAATGGTACCTCATTGTGAAAACCAGGTGTTTTTAAAAAACTTGATTAATTATTTATGACTGCACTGAGTCTTCATTACTGTGTTGGCTTTCTCTAGTTGTTGTGAGCAGGGTCTACTCTGTCATGAAGTATGGGCCCTGGAGTGCACAGGCCTCAGTAATTGTGGCTTATGGGCTTCAGTGGTTGTGTTACCTAGGCTTAGTGGCTCCAAGGCATGTGGAATCTTCCAGAAGCAGGGATCAAACTCATATCCCCTGCATTGGAAATTGGATTTTTAACCACTGTAACACCGGGCAAGTCCAAAACCCAGGTTTTGACTCTGGTTCTAGTCTGATGTTTCTCAACAACCACACTTCTTCTGTCTCACCTCTTCCCTTTTTTCGACACGTTCTTAGTTGTGTCTCTACATGGAGACTCGAGAAAGCACTCATGTTAACCAGAGTCTTACCCCTGTCGTGTTCACAGACTTAGTAGGGGAGAAAGAAATTAAAAACAACAAATAATTGCTAATAGATTGATTCCATGAAGAGGAAAGGCAATCATGTAACCAGCCTAATCACATCAGGCTTGGGTTGGGGGGAGGAGAACTCATGCTATTTGATACTTGTGAGACTTCCAGCACATCACCTCAATATCTCAATTTTTATTTCCTCAGCGACTGTGTATCTGTTGTAAGAATTCAATTGAATAGGGTAGCCTGTTAGTTGGAACATAAATTATTTGTCCTATCATTGCCCATCTCTCCTGTGTCCACATTTTTACTGGGCTACACCAGAAATTCCTGAGAGGTATAAGATACAAACTTGCTTCTTTTTTTCTGCATGGAAAATCAGATTAGTTCAAAGGAATAATAAAGTGATTATATTGTATGGCTTAAGCAAAACATGTCACTTGAGTTCAAAGAAGGGAGCAATCTAGAAAGGAGAGTGGAAATATAGATCAGACTTTAAATAGTTGACTGGGTTTTATCTAGAGGGGACAATGAGTAATGTGGAGTGTTATAAGAGGGGACATGGAATATAATGCATATATGTGTAAGGATGCTATCACATTGGTCTAACATAGGTATAGTAGGATAATATTAAAGTAGGGCAAACCATTATGGATCCAGATGAATGGATTTTCACTACACTGATTTTTTTCCTTGCAAAAAATTTTATTTTTTTATTTTATTTTTTTTTTCAAAGTGAGCCAGCTATGTGTGACATATATCCCCTTCCTCTTGAGCCTCTCTCCCATCTCCCAATCCCACCCTTCTAGGTCATCACAGAGCACCCAGCTGAGCTCCCTGAGTGCACTGATATTTCTTACCATAACTTGAAAGACAAAAAAATGTCCAGCTTCTAATTACAGACCATTAAAAAGTACTGCATTATGATAATGTCCCTATTAGTAAACACAAGTGAGTGAGAATGTTTTCTCTCCTGCTCTTTTTTTTTCTTCTCTAGTGCTAGTTTTTGGGATAGTCATGCATTCCTTTAGAGATAGTTTCTTTACATCCTTCTTTTCTCATATTTCAAGGTTTGTTTGCTGTCTTATGAATTACCTTACTATTCCATAATTCTGCAATTCAAAGGGAGACAGAAACAGTTTTTGAGATTCTTATATGAATCCTATAGACCATATAATTGTTTTTAATGTAAAAAAAGATTCCTCCTTTCTATCAAATTTCTTCACTGCCAGTCAAGGCATTTACTAAAATGGAGAGCTTTATAATCATCTTTGAAGGTGTATGAAATTCATTCATAACTAGTTTTATTTCCTTAATGCTCACAGTGTACATTTTATAGATCACACAGTGGAGCATATAATTAAATGCTGCCTTGGATTGTATTCTGTATTATTGGTTGGTTACTTCTGTAGGTTCAAAAATATTTTAGTGCTAAATCCTAATGACCTTTGCATTTCCCACTTAAATGCCTAACAGAGAGCTAAGCATATATTTAAAAAAAATTTTTTTTCATTTATTTTTATTAGTTGGAGGCTAATTACTTTACAATATTGTAGTGGTTTCTGTCATACATTGACTTGAATTAACCATGGATTTACATGTATTCCCCATCCCGATCCCCCCTTTTCATTGCTTGACATTTTGTTGGACACTGTGTTCATGTTTCTTGATTGAGCAGATACCTGACACATATTAAGCTATTAATAAATACCAGTCTGATGCTTCCCTGGTAGCTCAGTGGTAGAGAGTCCACCTGACAATGCAGGAGGCTTGGGTTTGATGCCTGGGTCAGTAACATCCCCTGGAGAAGGAAATGGCAATACACTCTAGTATTCTTGCACGGGAAATCTCATAGTCAGAGGAGCCTGGCAGGCTTCAGTCCATGGGGTTGCAAAAGAGTTGGACATAACTTAGCAACTAAACAGCAAACAATACCAGTTGAAGGGATGATTAAAGTTGGTCAAAAGACATGAAGAGGCTCAGCATGTCATCATCTTGAATATCTTCACATTAGGCTAAAGGAAAACAGTGGTTATCTTTAACAATGTGTCTTTTGCCTACTCTGAATTTCAATCCCAGCTCTAGCACTTAATAGGTATAAAGTAGGGTCTCTCAAAATATGGGTAGTAATGGTATCTACCACATGGAATTATAAAGATTAAATGAAACAATGCATTTAAGGTAGTTTGTGCACTCTTAGAATGTTACTGCTGCTGCTGCTGCTAACTCGCGTCAGTCACACTCATTAAATGTTAATATTATCTTCAAGAGACCCAGTATAGAATGACTTTATTTTTAATGCTTAATTTGGTAGGGGGCTTTTTCAATATATTATTTTCAGAATTAATCAACTCTCCATAATAGTCCAATTCAGGCATTTTCCCCTGAGAATTATTATAGCTGAGGATAAGACCTCTGTGGTCTTAATTATTACCTGACCAGCCCACTTCAGCTAAATTAGAGCTCTGCATGGAAATCACTGAGGGCTTTCAATACCATGCCTGACATTAATGAGTGACAGGAAATGGCCTGGAATCCTATGCTTTTTGGCAGCTCCTCCTTACCAATTGAGGGCTTAATATTTCCTTGCTTATTGCAGCGTGAATCAAGAACTTAACTCACTGTGACACTTTACTTGAATTTCAAGGTATAATCAATCAATATTTGCTGAACCAAGAAGCAAACCACCCATTCTGTGGATCATGAGTCCAAACTGGGTCCTCTCCTTCATGTTGTGTTTCATCATTGTGGATGTCCTCAAGACTTGCCACATAAAAATTTTTAGACCTATCTGCTTAAAGAAATGTTGTCTTCAAGGCAAGAAAAGAAAATGGCCTCTATACTCAAGAAGTCCCTTTGAAAGCAGCTGTATTTCCTGAGGAATTGGTGGTTATTTGTTCACTAAGCGTTATTGCATGCATCCCGTCACTCAGACATCCTATCCAAGAATAGTTCTTTCTTTCACACAAGGTGTGCTCTACCTCAAAATGTATCCTGCATTCTGCCACTTCCCTTCATCTTCACAGTCACCTCATCAATGTACTACAGTTACTTTTGACCCAGTTGCCTCCAAGCAGCCCATTCTGCACACAGTAACCAGAAAGATCCATGATTTTAAAAATAGAAATAATAAAAATAATGAAAAATAGTAGTAGTGATGACTAGCCCTGGTACAGCATTTACCATGCACTGAATCCTGTTTTTGTTTCTAAACAACTTTATTGATATATAATTGACATATCATATAATTATGTACCTTTTCAAGTACACAAGTCATTGGATTTTAATATATCCACATAATTGTGTAATCGTTACTACTATCTAATTTTAGAATACGTTTCATCACCCCATCAAGAAAATCTTGTATTTATTAGCAATTCCCTCCATACCTCTCAGCCTCTGGCAATCACTAATCTTTTTGTCTTTGCAGATTTGCCTAGGTTTTGCTGGATATAGAATTCTTTATTGATACCCTTTCTTTCAGCACTTTGACTGTGTCATGCCATTACATTCCAGCCCCCGTGTTTTCTGATGTAAAGTATACACTTAATGTTTCTGAGGACTCTTTGGATGTGAAAAATACTTTTTCTCTTGCAGCTTTCCAGATTTTCTCTTTAAATAGTTTGAACATGATGTGTCTACGTGTAGAATACTTTGAGTTATCTTACTTGGAGTTCATTGATACTGTTGGATATGTAGGTTACTGTTTTTCATTGTCAACTGAAAGAAAAATGCCCAACCTCTCAGTTTCAAGTTGTTTCTTTTATGGCCTTACTGACGACTATAGCCTGAAAGACAGCTTCTCAGATAACTCTGCTCCAAAGAGGTAGGGGAACAGGCTAAGTTATATATGATTTTTTCTTCATCAAGGAAATACATGTAGCCAAGCATACATCTTGGTAAGGATTACTGCTTGTCACAAAACTATCTCAATGATTAAAGTGCTTTTCTATTTATGGGAAGATATTAGTTAGTAAGTGTTAGCTAACAAGAATCTGGATTCATTAAAATTATTTCTGAAATGTTCCTAACTATCTAAGGGGCCTAATTGTCCAAAACACAGAGCATTGTATTATTGTCTTTAATTTCTTCTTTCTAAAGGCAAAGAGTGCCCTATTGGTCAGTGACTGTAGTGTGTTAATCTTTGTAGATAGACCTGGATGGTGAGTGAAATGCTTTTTGTTCTTTTTTTCTTTGCATCCTCAAATTTGGAGAGTTTTTGGCCATTATTTTTCTAAAATATTTTTTCTGTTCCTTCCTCCTAGATATATACCAAAGAAAAATGAAAATGTATGTCCACACAAAAACTTCTATGCAATTGTTCATAGCCACATTTTTCATAATAGGCAGAAAGTGAAACAAGACAAATGTCTATCAACTGATGAATGGATAAACAGATGAATGGATAAACTGATGAATGGACAAACAGTATATCTATGCAGTTAAATGTAAAATATCATTCTCCTATGATAAGGAATGATGTGCTAGTGTATACATACATATGCTTAGATAAACATACATGAACCTTGTATGTTACATAGATGAACCTTGAAAACAATATGCTGAATGAAAAAAGTCACACACCGTTAACATATTATCAGATTCATTTATATGAAATGAAGTCCAGCAAATTCTTTTGCATCCAACAGCTGGTATTTCTGTTCAAAAGCAGTTCATCTGAAGAATTAAATATTATGTGCTGAGTACTTACCATGGTAAACGATACCGTGAGAGGCATTAGCTATATATAAAACAGGAACATGTGACATGTACAGGTAGCAGTCCATCATTGAAATGTGCAGTGAGGGACTTACCTATGATAAGGGATGTGTGAAAAGATACAGTAGTGGGATTTGGGGATTAAGCAGAGCTCAATTCCTGACTCTATCCCTTACAAAATTACTGATTTAGTTTAGAAGTGTTTTTTGTTGTTGTTGTTGTTTTTTAACAAATTTGATATATGTTTTTCATTTTTAATATCGATATAGTTACAAATGCTGAAAAATGACCAAAACAAGTGAGATAGCTCATGGACTATTCCTAGCACATAGCATTTTCTCAATGCAAGTTCATGGAGGAGTTTCAGTGCTGAGACAGACAACTTCAAAGCAGGCGCTCTCGCAAGTGGCTTACTGAAGGAGCCTAAAGTTGAGCAAATAATTATTTTTGAAAAAGACATATGTGTTAAATGCCAAATTAATGGTACAGGTGGTGTGTATTATTGTAAAGACAGAGTGAAACTGAGAAGTGTTGAAAGTGTTAATTGCTCAGTCATATCCAACTCTTTGTGATCCCATGGACTGTAGCTTGCCAGGCCCTTCTGTCCATGGAATTCTCCAGGCAAGAATGCTGGAGTGGATAGCTATTCCCTTCTGTGGGGAATCTTCTTCATCCAGGGATCAAATGCTTCCTTACAGGCAGATTCTTTACCATCTGAGCCATCAGGAAGCCCAAAGGCAGTGTGAAAGTGAAAGCCGCTGAGTCATGTCCAACTCTTTGTGACTCCATGAACTGTAGAGTCCTTGGAGTTTTCCAGGTTAGAATCCTGGAATGGGTAACCCTTCCCTTCTCCAGGAGATCTTCCCAGCCCAGGGATCAAACCCAGGTCTCCCGCATTGCAGGCGGATTCTTTATCAGCTGAGCCACAAGGGAAGCCCAATGTAGTTGACATAATTTCATGTGAGACCAGTGTTTGAATGCCCTAGGTCTACCTCTCACTTAACTGTGAGATTTCAACCAACTTTGTTTTTATAATCTGGGAAAAGGGAAATTACGCTTTTTCATTCTTAGAGTGTTGGAGTTATATAAATAGATGAAAAGCCGTTACCAAAATGCCTGGTCCCCAACAAATTGACAATAGACTTTTGTTGGAGTAAAAAGAGTATTTCAGATCCAAATAATCAGAAAAGTGTTATGGAGGTGGTAGAACTTGTGGTGGTAGAACCCCAGAACAATAGTTGAAGAGTTGAATTTTCATAAGTACAGGGCCTTCAAGGTCTGAAATCTCTCACACTAGCTGTTCCTCACTTGAACTTGATAGTTGTTCTATCTTTGGTTATTGTCTGGTTCCAGGTTGATCCAGGTGGAGAAATAGTGAGACAAAGTGTGCAGGCAGGGGTCACTCAGTGCTGATTTAGGTCAGAGGTTTTCAAAGTGGAATGCCTGCCTAGCAAGAGGTAGGGGAGGGAATATATCCTACATTTATATATCCAACTCTTTGGGACCCTATGGACTGTAGCCCACCAGGCTCCTCTGTCCATGGGGATTCTCCTCTGTCCATGGGGATACTGGAGTGTGTTGTCTTTTCCTTCTCCAGGGGATCTTCCTGACCCAGGGATTGAACTTGGGTCTCCCACACTGCAGGCAGACTCTTAACCCTCTGAGCCACCAGGGAAGCCCATTTATATGTATTATAATATTGTATAACTGGATAGTAAATTCAGGAAGTGACAAGGTTTATTTATATAGGCTTCTTGGTCCAGTTCCTTATCTCTGGAGATGAGGGTGTCTTTCTACCTCTAGACACAGGAAGGGCACCTTTCACATGGAAGGTAAATTTCCTGCATTCAATGAGACTGAGAGGAAGGTCAAAGTATTTCTTTTGCATCAGTTCTTTCTTAAGTAACTTTAATTCAAAATAATCAATATTTCATTAAGGTGTATTTTGGGACAATGTACCCTGGGTCCCAACAAAACCAAGATTCTTAAAAAAGCAGAAACAACTGCTTGAATAGAATAACCGAAGAAATGTAGCTGGGAACCAGAGCCTCCCATGAAACAACTGTTTTTCTTGGGGTGATGGGGAAAATGTATGTGCCTTGATGTGGGTATGGTTGTTAGAGGGGTCACAAAGTCAGTCTTTAGTTTTTGTTTTTGTCTTTTTCTCCTAGATAACTCTGGCAAACCTTAGTTACACCCAGGCCCCATAAGCATGTGTTAGAGAAGCCAGTGCTAAGAAAATTCATCACTCTTTCCCCTGCCAGAGTTCTCTTCCATGACTTGTGGTATCCTCTGTTGATTCTGTTTCAAAAATGTAATTTCACTGAATGACAAATGCTCTTTGTGATAAAACACAACTCTCAGTTCCTGTGACCTGGGTGCCTAAAAGGCATGAATTTTTCTCTCTGTGGAATTACCTTGGAAATCACCGAAGCATCTGTGAAGCCATTATTGCCAAGCAATATTTCTTTTTCTCCCTCTGCAAGGAAAGGGGAGATTGGAAGTCTGGTTGAGGAACCTGTCCCCATTGAGAATTGTTTGCATTTTAGATAAGAGAATCTCAGGAGTAGTCTCCATCTATTAACTCATGTGAAAATGTCTCTATGGCTTAGATCAGCAATCGTTAAAGGCACAGTCTTGATTTTGTGCTTAAAAGATATACAGATAGTAACAGCTTTGGGCAGCAGAAATATATTTGTTTATTGAATTTAAGAAAAATGATTTTTCTAGTAGAAAAAGGAATGATATGTTTTATAGATTAGATCATTAGGAGGGAGCAATGCCCCCAGGAAAATGTTGTGTTCATTTAAAATGTAAATGAATCTCCACCATCATTCACTCCAGCTGCCATTTTGTGCAATTATGTGGGGTTTTATATAGAGAAGCTTTTCTGCTCACAGCATGCTATTCCCTCTCCACACTGACAGTTGTCCTGCTTCAGATTTCTCTTGGGCTTCCTATCAGAGGGAAGACCCTTTCTGCTTGGCAGAACCAGGGCCTGCTCAGTGGGATGGGCAAGTTTGCCCCTGCAAGAGTCCCATCAGCATCCTCTCAGTTAATGAGAACCTTCCAGTGCCTCCCTCTGAGGGAATCAAGCATGCAGAGGGTGGAAAGGCCAGCAGAGAGAATGCCTTAATGAGGGACAGATAGTTAAGAAGCAATGGATCCTGGGGCCATGGCTTCAGAGAAACTGGCAAGTGATTAGAGTGAGAAGCGGTGGGTTAGACCTGACAGTGATGAAATGTGAGGGAGAGGACTGGATGGCAAAAGAAAAGGCAATAAATTGCAAATCTAGATACTGGGTTCTGGCCTAGGCTGAACATCAGCCATCCGTGGACTCTGATGCACATCATAGTAGACTTTGCCCTTTGGTTTCCCTGTCGGTAACATGGCAGGTTTGCATAACCTGACTTCTACAGCTTCTTCTAACTTTAATACTCTGTTGAGCAGAAAAGCCCATGTGTTTCAGTTTCCATTTGGCTAGCTGTTTATGATATTGTCTAAGGCCTTTTATTCTAGATTTCCACATATATTGTGTTTACATAAAGTTTTCTGTCTCTGAAGGAAATTTAGTACATCTCAGCACTCTTCTTTGTAATCGATTTGTGGTCTATAAAACCAATACATGTAAAGTAGACAGAGAAATTATTACCTGAAACCTGGATGTCCATGAATTTAAACAGCGCTTCATGGCAAGAGACTAAGGAAGGAACACTGCTGTGGAAGGGGTGATAACCCAGCTGCCTGACCTTGGGAGTATCCTTCAACTCTTCTGAAGTACACAGTGGTGGTGATGTTTGCCCTGCCTGAAAGCACAGGGCATGACCAGGTTATCACTTTAGGGTCTGTGGAATGCATGCATTGCTAGTTGCTGCAGAGAATTTAACTCCCTGGATGCTTCTTGCTTTCACTGAAGCTGTCCCCACAATTGTCTATTTAATCAACCCAGAAAGGCAGTGTGATGCAGTGATTGAGGCTAGACCCCTGAGCTTGAATCTCAACTGTGTCACCTGCTAGTTCTTTAACTTTGCACCTGTTTGGGCCTCAGTTTCTACACTTCTAGAATAGGAAGCACAATAACAGTAAACATAAAAAGTTTCATAAGGATAAACTGAAATCATACACATAAATCACCTATGTCAGGATCTGATGTGTAGTAAGAACATAGTAAAAAAAAACAAAACACAAAAAAACCAGTCATTATTCTCAGATGATTCAAATCAACCTTAGATGCCACCTTCTCAATTAACACACTTTTATTACTTTGACCCATAGTGATCTATTTAGTCTCAAATGACAGCACTTAATATTTTTACAAACTCATTTAGCTCTTGCCTACACACCATCTTGGAATAGTTCCTAATGGCAGAACTTCCCAATCATATAATAAGCTCCCTTGTGGAAAAGGAGGGGCCTGAGACAACTTAAGTATCTTGATCAAAGTGAAGCAGCCTAGTAAATGGCTCACCTCTTACTTTCTGGCTCCCAAACCACTCTATCCCTCATTGTTTCTCACAATATTCCTCTACTTCCAAAAATGAAGACTGGTTGAGTTTTCTCATACGTGGTGCTAAGTAGATAGCCCTTTCCTAGGAGCTAGTAATCCATGCTGGAGGAATGTCACAGTTAGACTGGTAGGCTACCATATTCTAGAAATAGGAGCCTGGAGCTTTCGCTTTCTAAGCTTCAGTTTCCCCAGCTTTAAAATAAGATGGCAGTGGACATAACTGGTAAGAGCTTGAGCTAGGGTTAGACAGAATGGGCCCCTTTGGGTACTGTCACTGGTGTGTAGCCCTGAGCATGTTACTAACCTCTCTAAATTAGCTCAGATTCTTCAGGTAAGTATTAGATATTAACACCATGCCACATGAAGAACTGTGACCATTAAATGAAGTAGTACATGTAAAGCACTTGGCATAATGCAGGGACCACAGTTTTCCTTTGTTGTTGCTGATATTTCTATCCTTAAAAACAGTAATATCATCACCACCACTATCATCATCTCTATTAGCTTTTATGGAGCAACGGGAAAGAATATAGACTGTGAAGTCAAACTCTACTTGGATTTGAAAGCCAACTTCGTTTCTTACTAGCCATGTGACCTTGGGCAAGTGATTTTGGTCTTCTAATTCTTAGCTAATTCATTAGTAGAATGGGAGTAGTGATAATGGTTACTTTATAAGCTTGGCATGAGGATTAAATGAGGTATTGTTGAGTGTTTTCTACATTGTCAAGCATTTGGGTAGTTGAATACAAGGTATTCAAATATAAGTTATAAGGATAATCTCTTCAGCTATGACTTTGTGATGCCCTAGTTATAAGTTGAAGCTTGGAAAGAAATCAAACTTATGCTGTGGAAGTTGGTAAAGCCATCTGTGGGTAGGCGTGGAATAAACGTCCTCAGATGCAGCCTGTCAGACATCTTGTCTACAGCCAGTGCAGTGGCCTTTGAAAGAAAACAAATGGGATGTGGCAGGCTTTTGGCCTCCTTCCGTAGGACCTGCATCTTGGCACTAATGTTTCTGCTTCCGCAGACCAGCTGGTCCAATGAAGACTAGCTGACTTTCTCCCCACCCCACTCCTCAACTTAGCAAATGAAGGCGAACACACGAGGTTTCCCTGGAGGAGGTGTGATGAAACCTAAGACCCTGTAGATGATGATGAAGTGCAACAGTGATGAAGACATTTTGGAGGAAATAAGGAAGACAGGAAAATAATGTCAGTAAGAATAAGTGTTCTTTACAAAAAATACTTCTCTTTAATTAAAAGAGACCTCCTTTAATTAGATGTGTGTCTCATCACAGAACCCAAAACTCATGGAAAGGAGAGCCTGGGAGTAACCCCATTGGGTCAAAGAATTTATACTTCCACGCTGAACCAGAAATGATTCTTTTTATAACCTACGTCATAGACTTTAGATTCAGGTGTATTTGGGTTTAAAATCCAGATCTACAACTAATTAGCTGACTGATTTGGGGCAAATGATATACATTCTACATTTTTCTCATCTATAAACTGGAGATGTTTCTGATTGCTTCTACAATATCATTGGTAGGTGATTTGAAAAAGATGATGGTAAAACACTTAGCCTAATGTATGGCATTTAGTAATCAATAAATTTTGACTTGGGGCTTCCCTGATAGCTCAGTTGGTAAAGAATACATCTGCAATGCAGGAGACCCCAGTTCTATTCCTGGGTCAGGAAGATCTGCTGGAGAAGGGATAGGTTACCCACTCCTGTATTCTTGGGCTTTGCTGGTGACTCAGCTTGTAAAGAATCTGCCTGTAATGTGGGAGACCTGGGTTTGATCCCTGGGTTGGGAAGATCCCCTGGAGAAGGGAAAGTCTACCCACTCCACTGTTCTGGCCTAGAGAATTCCATGGATTGTATAGCCCATGGGGTCACAAAGAGTCAGGCACAAATGAGTGACTTTCATTTTCACTTTTAAATCTTAACTAAATGAAGGTAAGATTATGGGGTAATCCTGTCTCTGTAACTGAAAATTAAGAAAATCCCTTATCTTTTCTGAATCTCAGTTTCCACTTATATACAGCAAGAAATCTAGACACCGATCAGTAGTATCTCCTAAAGATCTCCACACCACAGTCTCTTGCAAGCAGTAACTCAGGAGACAGAGTTGGAAGAAGCTGACTTTGGAGGTTCTAGTTTCAAAGGTTTGGGACATGATGAAGGCATTCTGTTTTCCTTTGATGATATATTTTCCTGAATCTGTCTTTTAGTTCTGCGTAGCTATTTGGAAGTAATAAGTTTGCCAGACTTAAAGAAAAAAGAACTTTGAAATGGGAGATGACTCTGTGGTCCTTTGATGTTAAGTAGTCTTGTGGCCTGAGGCAAAGGTTAATTTTCTTCAGTGGTCAAATGTGGGGGCCTTCCTTGGATGAATTATAAGGTTCTCGAGAGATCTGAAGATCTGAGTGTAGGGTTCTAAACCATTTTCTGTCATTTATCCTGAATTTTCCTGACCAGAGCCTTACAGTTGCATTAGTTAAGGTTGCCATAATAAAATACCTATAGCAATCAAAAAAGAAAAGAAATAAAAGAAATACAAATTGGAAAGGAAGAAGTAAAACTGTCACTGTTTGCAAATGACATGATATGATACATAAAAAACTCTAAAGATACTACCAGAGAATAATAGAACTCATCAATGAATTTGGTAAAATTGTAGGATAGAAAATTAATATACAGAAATCTGTTGGATTTCTAAACACTAACAAAAAATCTGAGATAGAAATTAAGGAATCAACCCCATTTACCATTGCATGAGAAAGAATATGTAGGGTTAAACCTACTTAAGGAGGTAAAAGACTGTACTCTGAAAACTATGACGCTGATGAAAGAAACTGAAGTCAACACAACCATGTTCTTGGATTGGAAGAATCAGTATTGTTAAATAACCATACTAGTCAAGACAATCTATAGAGTCAATGCAATCTCTATCAAAACAGCATGGCATTTTTCACAAAGCTAGAACAAATAATCTTAAAATTTGTATGGAAACACAAAGGACACTGAGTAACCCAAACAATCTTGACAAAGAACAGAACTGGAGGAATTGTGCTCCTTGGCTTCAGACTATATGACAAAGCTACAGTAATTAAAACAGTGTGATACTAGCGGAAAAATAGACACCTGGATTAATGAAACAGGGTAGAGAGCTCAGAAATAAAGCTACACACTTGTGGTAAATTAAGCCACAGCAAGGGAGGCAAGAATACACAGTGGAGGAGAGACGGTATCTTCAATAAGTGGTGCTGGGAAAGCCACATGCAAAAGAAAGCTACTGGACTGCCACATGCAAAAGAATGAAATTAGAATATTCCTTAACACTCTATACAAAAATAAACTCAAAATAGATTAAAGACCTAAATGTAAGACCAGATACTATAAAAATCCTAGAGGAAACTCTTTTACATAAAGCACAGCAATTTGTGGGAGAATCCATTTCCTAGCATAATCAAAATAAGAGTAAACATTAAAGATGGAAACTAATTAAATGTAAAAGTTTTTGCACAGCAAAGGAAACCATCCCCACTACACCCTGTCTAAATTTCTAACTCACAGAATTCACAAACACAATCAACAGCTGACTCTGGAAGTGTTCCTGGAAGCTAAAAGAGAGAAAACACTTGTGATGTGGTGATGGAAAGTTTAGGAACACTATCTCCTGTGATAATATGGAATCTGGAAAATGGATTGAATGGTCTGGATAAATGAACATGGAACTTTCTTTCAGCTTCTAGTGACACTTTTCTTCCATGCCTTTAATCCCTCACTTTCAATCTTCTGAAGAGCCATCAAGGTTTCCTGACTGACTTTATAAGACCCTTGTTTTCAGAAATAACCTCCTCAATGTTTCGCCAGTCTCTGCCCGCCTCCAAGTCACCCACTGGTTTTAGGTATTTTTGTAATGGCATTTCCCTACTTCCAGGTATAAAAATCTGTTTCCAATATTTGGTGCTGCACAACAAATTACTATGAAGTTTAGAATATAAAATAAGCATCTGTTGTGTTCATGGATTCTCTGAGTTAGGAGTTTAGGCAGGGTGTGTAGGGATGTTGTGTCTTTCCTCCATGATGTCTGAGTTTAAGCTAGACGATTCATTCTGAGGACTGGAATCATCTGAAGGCACGTTGATTCAGTATGGTGGTTGATCAAGCCTGTTGACTGAGGTCTCAACTTCTTTCCACATGGACCTCTCTCCATGTGATCTTTTCATGTGGGTGAATGTGGAGCTTTTCACAGCATGGTGGTTGGTTTCTCAAAGCAAACATCCCCCACCTCCAAAAAAGGGGATTCAAATGAAAGCTGTATTTCTTTTAAAGACCCAGCCCCAGAAAATAAAGTATTGTTTCACTCATTTGGTTGGTTAAAAGTCACAAGTCTTCCCAAGTTTGATGGGAATGAAAATAAACTACAATTTAAAAAACTTTTTTTAATACTTATTATTTATGTATTTGGCTGCATCAGGTGTTAGTCGTGGCACGTGGATCTTCATTGTGGTGCACGTATTCTCTAGTTGTGGCATGCGGGCTCCAGAGGGTGAGGGCTGAGTAATTGTGTCATGTGGACTCTAGAGAGTATGAGCTTAGTTGCTCTGTGGCATGTGGGATATTAGTTCCTTAACCAGGAATTGAACCTGAGTCCTCTGCCTTGCAAGGCAGAGTCTTAACCACTGCCTCCAGGGAAGTCCCAACTACAACTTTCAATGCGGAGTTGCAAGGTTTTGGAGGCATATGTGGAACTAAAAATATTATTGTGATCTTTTTAACAAACTACAATCTTCTATGCTATCTTTTATTTACATTACTAAAGCATTCCTGGTTAAAAAAAATTAAACTAATATATATAAATAAAGATAAGACAAAAAAGATAGTACGAAAATTAAAAGACTCCTCTGCTTTTTCCTACCAATGATTCTGCACTCCTGTTTATTAAATAGTGATGTAATTTATCTTATTAGCTTTGCATAATCTTTCAGAAGTATTCTGTGCATGTACCAACACACACATGTAAATACTACTGTATAATATTGTCTATATATATTTGAGTTATAAAATCCTTTCTCATTAATCCATACTGATAGGATAAGAAATCAGAGAACACTCAAACTTTAGGAAGTTACTCTATTAAAAATTTTTATAAATCTTTTTTTCTCAGTAGGTGTGCCATAACTATATTTGTATTTCTAATTGCTTTCTGATAATGGCCAGAGGCAAAACAGACGCTCACCTTATGCTAGGATGTTATAATGGCCATTGATGAGGAAAACAGTTGGTTCTTGATGGCCAAAAATAGGTCTGGTTTTGTTTTCTTAACTATTTGGTAGGGCAGAGAACAAACTCATACAAAGATTTTTGCTTGTGAAATGTAATAATCTCAGGACCAAGATTTAAGGATTTAAGATTTAAGATGAAGGAAGAATGTATTTTGGGTTTCTGATAGAAGCTACGTAGTAGGAACAATTCTGAGTTGGTATTTTAGAGAATTCATGTCTGGTCTTGATCTTTTTACTGCAAAACTCTGTGACCTTGAGTAAGTCTCCTTTTCTTCTCTACCTCTTCATTTTTTTAAAATGCGTAACATGAAGAGATTGGAACTGAACTTTGCTACTCTGAGTCCGGTCCATGAAAGAGCAGCACCCACATTGCCTGGAATTACTTGTCTTCAGACCTATTGTATTAGATTCTGCATTTTTTCAAAATCTTCTGATGGTTCACATTAAAGTTTGGAAAGCACTGGACAGAAGACTCTCTAAGGTCCCTTTCTACTGTAACTTTTAATGCTTACCAGGACTTAAAAGAAAAAAGTAAAAACCAAAACAAAGCAGCTTCAGTGACAATGCTGTTTTATTCTCTCTGAGAAGTAAGAATGACCTATATTTGTGATGTAGATTGCAATGCTCCCCACTGACATAGTCAAAAAACTTTCTTTCTTGTTAGTTCAAAATTATGGAGGCAAAAATGCCAAGGGATACAAAGAGTTCTTATGCTTAGTCATTCTTATAGCTCTGTTGTAGTTTCCAGCTGTATCCTTTTCAGCTTCCCTGGCTCTTGGCATCAGTCAGCCTCTCAAGGCTGCTTTAAATAATTCTAATGGAAACAAACTAGGAAAAGTAGAGAGACCTACCAAAGGTCATGCCGCAAGGCAGTGCTGAAAATGCCAGTAATAATGAATAGCAACAATACTCCAGAAAGATCTAAATATGTAAAGTATTTAGTCCAATGAAACCTAGAACAGTAAATAGTGTTCAAGGTGATTTATTATGTATATATTTAAGTACGGGGAATGACATTATACTTCCTCAAATTTTTAACACATTTATCCCTAATGTAACCCCTTACCTGAACACAAGAGAGGCCTATTTCTAATGGATTTATTCTTTCTTTAATATTTCCAACAAATATTTATTGGTACTTAGTAGGTGTCAAGCATTTTGCTAGTAAAAAGAATAGGAATATTGCTCTTTTATTTTTTAATAGCTCTACTGAGATATAATTCACATACTGTATAATTCATACATTTAAATAATGAAATTCAATATTTTTTAGTATTGTTACAAATATATGAAATGTATTTCAGATGTTCAATTTTAGAACATTTTCATCATCTCAGAATGGAACCCCATACCAGTTAGAGATCCCCTTCTCCCCCAAATTTGTCCCCTCCCAGCCCTAACCAATCAGTGATTTGCTTTTATATTCTGGACATTTTATAAGAATAGAGTCATGTAATATATAGTCATTAGTGATTGACTTCTTTCATTTCTAATAATGTTTTCAGAGTCCATTCATGTTCTAGTATATATCAGTATTCTATTCCTTTTTATGGTCAAAATATTCCATTATTTGTATATATCACATTTTGCTTATCTATTCATTAGTTGATGGACATTTGTGTTGTTTCTACCCTTTGGCTCCTATGAATAATACTGCTGTAAACATTTGCATACATTATTTTATTGGTGTGTGGTTGATTTAGTTGTGTTAGGTTCAGGTATTCAGCAAAATGATCCAGTTATACATGTATGTATATTCATTCTTTTTAGTGCATACATGTTTTTGTGAGGACATGTTTTCATTTTGCTTGGGTACATAACTAGTTGTAGAGTTGTTAACTCTATATTCAATCATTTGAAGACTATTTTGGGGCTTCTCCGCTAGCTCAGCAGTAAAGAATCCTCCTGTCAGGCAGGAGGCACAGGAGACATGGGTTCCATCCCTAGTTGGGGAAGATCCCCTGGAGAGGGAAATGGCAACCCACTCCAGTCATCTTGCTGGGATAACCTCATGAACAGAGGAGCCTAGAGGGCTACAGTCCATGGAGTTGCAAATAGTCAGACATGACTGAAGAGACAGCATGCATGCAGACTATTTTCCAAAGTGTGAGAGTGTGTGCGTGTGCATGCACACACACTCAGTCATGTCCAACTCTTGCAACCCCATGGACTGTAGCCCACCAGGCTCCTCTGTCTATGACATTTTCCTGGCAAGAATACTGGAGTGGGTTGCCAGAGGATCCAGGGTATCCCCATGGATTGAACCTGCATCTCCTGCATTAGCAGGTGGAATCTTTACCATTTGAGCCACCTGGGAAGCCCCCATTTCCCAAAGATATGGCATGGAATTTCAGTCTTGGTGAGCTTAAGGAAATGAAGTCAAATTGGAGGTGGCAGAGTGTGGGATGTTGGAAAATATGTATTCTGTCTCTCATCACCCCATCTATTTTATTCTTACCACCTCAATCTGTATAGGATTCTTAGAACAGCTCTTTCAAAATGTTATTTCCTTGCTAAAGAATCTACTTTGGAAACCCATTGAATGGTAGGATTATATCCTCAAAGATAGGGTATTCAAGGTCCTCCATATTATAACATAAGCAAAGCACAGTGGTTTGAACAGACTTTAATATTAAGGTGAATTAAGTTCTAATTCACCTTTAGAACTTTATTGCTTTGTAGCCTTAAGTATAAAATTAAATTTATCTCTGCCTTAGTTTGCTTGTCCCTGTTTTTAAAATTATTTTTTATTGGAGTATAGTTGCTTTATAATGTTGTGTTTGTTTCTACTGTAATCAAAGTGAATCATGTTGTATGTATACATATCCCCTCTTTTTTTGAACTTCCTTTCCATTTAGGTCATCATAGAACAATGGGTAGAGTTCTTTGAGCTACACATTAGGTTCTCATTAGTTATGTTTTATACATAGTATCAATAGTGTATATAAGTCAGTCCCAATCTCCCAAACCACCCAGTCCCTCCCCCTTCCCCCCTTGGTGTCCATGTTTGTTTTCTACATCAGTGTCTTTATTTCTGTTTTGCAAATAAGTTCAACTATGCCATTTTTGATAGACGGTATTTGTTTCTCTCTTTCAGTCTTACTTCACTCTGTATGATGGTCTCTAGGTCCATCCACATCTCTACAAATGAGTTTACTTGTCTCTTAAAGAGACTTCTGTAAAGACTTTAGTGTGGAGCATGTTTAGTATAGTCTGTGGCACATTGTAGGTACTCAGTAGATAATGGTTGATATACTGTCAATAGATACTAGCAGCACACACTTGAAACACAAACTTTAAATATACCATGTACAATAGCATAAAAGATACCCATAAAATCTTGGGATAAATTTAGCAAAAAGATACATGAGATTTCTCTACTAAAAATTCTAAAATATATGGTGGAGATTTCATGAACTAAAAGATCCAATGTTGTTTTGATTAAACATAATCTCGAGTAGGGGCTTTCCTGGGTAGCTCAGCTGGTAAAGAATCTGCCTGCAATGCAGAAGAACCGGGTTCAACTCCTGGGTGGGGAAGATCTGCTGGAGAAGGGATAGGCTACCCACTCCAGTATTCTTGGGCATCCCTGATGGCTCAGATGGTAAAGAATCTGCCTGCAATGTGGGAGACCTGGGTTGAATCCCTGGGTTGGGAAGATCCCTGGAGAAGAGAATGGCTACCCACTCCAGTATTCTGCCCTGGAGAATTCCATGGACAGTGGAACCTGGCAGGCTACAATCCCTGGAGTTGCAAAGGAGACAACTGAGTGACTTTCACTTTTCAATCTCAAGCAAAACTTTTCCACAAATTTTTTGTGTGGAAACAGAAACTCTTATTCTGAAATTTATATGAAAATGTAGAGAATATACAATATTTGAAATTGTCTTGAATAATAACAAAATAAGGTGAATTGTATTACTTGATATAAGCCACAGTAATCAAGACAGTATTGTGTTATATAAAGATACATAGGTTGAGGCAAAGTAGTGTTCAGCACTAGATCAGTACACATATAATAAATTGCATAGAAACTTCAAGGCAATTCAGGAGAAAAAAAATGTTTTTAAACAAATGGTGCTGGAACAATGGGATAAACATATGGAAATATGAATCTCAACTTTACATCATCCACAAAATTAATTTAGATAAATTATAGACCTAATTGTAGAAACTAAAACATTAAAATTTTTTTGAAATAAACATGGAAGCATATATTTATGATCTTTGAGCAGGGAGAAGTTTCTTGGAGTGAAAGAAAAAGCCACAGAAAAAGCCACCTTGAATATCACCAGACAATACCTCTACTCAGCAAAAGAAAATTAAAAGTTTAGCTACAATATGGGAGAAAATGTTTACAGTATATATTTTACAATAAACTTGATCCAGAATAAATAAGGAAAAAGCCAATAATAAAATCACAAGCAATTTTTATACAATGAGGCAAGAGATCTGGACACCTCACCAGGAAGAATGTATGAATGGTGAATATGAACATGAACAAGAACTTGATATCATTAGTTACCAGAGAAAGGCAAATTAAAACCATAGTGTAATACTACTTTCTTGTTGCATCAGCAAATGCTGTTGACAGTGTGAAGTCGTACAACTCAGGTACTGCTCAGGGAAGTAGGTATGTAACAAGACATGCACTTTAGAAAATAATTTGGTAGTTTATACTAAACACATTTATAGCAGCTTTATTAATATTCAGCCAAAAATCATTACTTAAAAACAGACAAATGATCATCAACAAGACAATTGGTGAACAAATTGTGGTATATTCATATAACGGAATACTCCTCAGCTACATAAAGGCAACTCACTACTGACACAAGGAATAATATAGATGCATATTTAAAAAAAAAAAAATGATGTTGAACAAGCCAGTAAGAAACAAATGAAAGGACTTCCCTTGTGGTCCAATGGTAAGGATTCCGCCAGTCAATGCAGGGCACATGGGTTCATTCCCTGGTCCAGGAAGATCCCGTATGCCGTGGGGCGACTACGCGCATGCGCCACAGCTACTGTTCCCATGCTCCAGAGCCCCGTGCTCCATGACAAGAGAAGCCATTGCAATGAGAAACACGTGTACTGCAGATAGAGAAAGCCCAAGCGTAGCAACAAAGACCCAGAGTGGCCAAAAATAAAATATTTTAAAAATGTAAAAACAGAAATAAATGAGAACACCCTATACAATTTCATTTATAAATGGGGGGTTCCAGTTCATAATGATAGAAATTGGAATCATAGTTGCCTGTGGGGTGTGGAGTGAGTAGAACGGGATATGGGGGAATTTTTAAGGTAATGGGAATACTTCATATCATGATTGTAGGTTTGGTTACATGGGTGTATGTATGTATTTGGCAAACACATGTAATGGTATGCTGAAATCTGTACGTTTTGTTTCATGTAAATTTTATCTCAAAGAGACAGATGTAAATATATCCTGTATTTCTTAGCTTTATAAGCTTGGCAATATAATTTATCTTTCTGTGCATTACTGTCTTCATCTCTTTATTGACTTGTTAAAACTTATAACTATACATCAAGTGTTTAGTGATTTTTGGCACATTATTGGCACTAAGAAAGTGCATTGCATCATCAGTGCAACTAAATTTCCAACTAGCCAAATATTTGCTATAATCAAATAAGAGTCTTGACAACTTTTGTACATTCTCCTTTTATATTTCCTCTATGCATTTGCTTTTGGGCATCTTCTCTATTGGAACTTAATCATTGCATTAAGGCAAGGCTTGCTCCCTACCAAGTGCTAATATCATCTTGAACAAATCCCTTTACTTTTTTCATCTTTAGTTTTCTCATCTTGATTCTCATGCCTTGCTGTATATTAGAATCACCTGGTGAGATTTTCATATCACACTGATGCTTTTTTTCCACCCTCAGAAATGCTCATCCAGTTGATCTGGTATGGGATCCAGGCATTAGCATTTTTTAGATTCAGGGGTTTGAATGTGGTGTCAGAGTTGATCACCAACCAGATCAGGTGATCTTTTAAGACCCCTGGTTTAAAAAAAAAAAAAAGAAAAGACTTTTGCAGCTCAAATGGGAATCTAAGCTGTGAACATTCAATTATTTTGTGAAAGCGCATTTTTTTAATGTTGTTGCTATTTATATTATTGAACAATAGTATGCTTAGACAGGGCACAGAATTTCCAACTGGACATCAACACTGCTTTCTGTTGCCTCATATCCATCCTTTTCAGATATCTGCTTTATCTCCCGGGGCCTTTAAAATATTAGACTTCTTATTTGTGATCTTATTTATGGTTTTCAGTCTAAATATATTCACCTACTATCGTTGTTTAGTCACTCAGTCGTGTCAGACTCCTTGTGATACCATGGACTTTAGCCCACCAAGTTCCTCTGTCCATGGAATTTTCCAGGCAAGAATACTAGAGCGGGTTGCCATTTCCTTCTTCAGGAGACCTTCCTGACCCAGAGATCGAACACTGGTCTCTGTGTCTCCTGCTTTGCAGATGAATTCTTTACTCCTGAGCCACTGGGGAAGCTCATAAAGCCCAGCATTTACTTATAAAAATTAATTGCATTCATGGAGAACAAAGTCAGACTTTATAAATTTGATGTAAAATGTTACTAGTTATTTCTTATTTGAGAAAAACAGATCAAACCAAAAAGGTTTCATTTTCATTACACCCCCTTACATAACAAATTATCAGACTCATTTGTACATATGGGTGTACTACCTTAGCATATTTTTATAAGTAACCTAAAGTCTGATTGCTTCTTTATTAATTACTGTTATTTTTATTGTCCTTATATGTGAATGAAAGCCATGATCTTAGTCATCTGGAAAGACAGAACTGTGATACTGGAAATTTTGAATACAATCTCTCATCTTTCATTGCTCAGTTGCAGAAAGTTGGCTAGAAATTTGCCCCTCACAGCTATTGTGTGTATTGCTGTATCAGCAGAGTAAGGAAAAGGAAATCTGATTTAAAACCTTCTGAAAATGCAGAGATATTTCTTTTTAATCTGGAAATTGCAGATGAAAAAACAGCTTCTTTCTTTTCCTTCCACTTATAATAAGGTAGTCAACTAGGGTAGAGGTGATGAGGTCACTAACTGCATTACAAATAGCTTGATCAGGTGGGCTGATTCTTGCAAGGATGATGACTTAGTCACATTTTTAAAGAGAGAAAAGAATGGGATCTCAAGATTGCTCTTGAAGCCCCTTTCAGCTCAAAGAAGCTGGGCTAATGCTCCCCATCAGTGATAAATGATTTGCTATTGTCCAATCTTATTAAATGACTGATGGTATAATCTACAGCTCAGAAGTCTGTATAGAGAGGACATTTTTTGCTCTTATATGGGGAACAATAAAAGAGTAAATCCTATGATGATTGAAGTCAGTGATATCTCACTCTAGCCATCTTGGTCCATTCAGTAATATGACATATTTCACTTCTACTTAATTTTGATAGAAAAATTGGGTGCCTTTTCATAGAAATTCCTTCATTCTTCTTCCTAGCTCCTTACTTCTTGTGCTTAGCACATAAGCTATGCCAAATCTTTCACACCAGTGCCTAGCAAAGAGGAAAAGATATCTTTCAATGTACATACTTATAAGTTGGTTAAATGCATGACTTTTTAAAGAGTCCTTCCTTGCCACCTGACATGAAGCATTTGTTGAGAGATTTATAACTGTGCCTCTTCTTCAATACCTGAGATATTAGTAACTCTTACTACTTCATAGGCTGTTTATCATTTTTGGATAGGTTTTGGTATTTCCAACTACCAGTTGTATTCTGTTGTCTGAAACCATATTCTAAAAATCTAAGCACTCTTCAATATGACAGAAAGCAAAGGAGAAAAGGAAAGATAGACCCATTTGAATGCAGGGTTCCAAGGAATAGCAAGGAGGGATAAGAAAACCTTCCTCAGTGATTAATGCAAAGAAATACAGGAAAACAATAGAATGGGAAATAATGGAGACCTCTTAAAGAAAGTTAGAGATATCAAGGGAACATTTCATGCAAAGATGGGCACAATAAAGGACAGAAACAGTATGGACCTAACAGAAGCAGAAGATATTAAGAGGTGGCAAGAATACAAAGAAGAACTATACAAAAAACTATATCTGGGTTATATACCCAGATGATAACAATGGTGTGATCACTCACCTAAAGCCAGACATCCTGAATGTGAAGTCAAGTGGGCCTTAGAAAGCATCACTACAAACAAAGCTAGTGGAGGTGATGGAATTCCAGTTGAGCTATTTCAAATTCTAAAAGATGATGCTGTTAAGGTGCTGCACTCAATATGCCAGCAAATTTGGAAAACTCAGTGGTGGCCACAGAACTGGAAAAGGTCAGTTTTTATTTCAATCCCCAAAAAAGGCAATGCCAAAGAATGCTCAAACTACTACACAATTGCACTCATCTCACACGCTAGCTAAGTAATGCCCCAAATTCTCCAAGCCACGCTTCAGTGGTACATGAACCATGAACTTCAAGATGTTCAAGCTGGATTTAGAAAAGGCAGAAGAACCAGAGATCAAATTGCCAACATCCATTAGATCATTGAAAAAGCAATAGAGCTCCATATAAAAACATCTGCTTTACTGACTACGCCAAAGTCTTTGTGTGGATTACAACAAATTGTGGAAAATTCTTCAAGAGATGGGAATACCAGACCACTTTACCTGTCTCCTGAGAAATCTGTATGCAGGTCAAGAAGCAACAGCTAGAACTGTCCATGGAAAAACAGATTGGTTCCAAGTCAGCAGAGCAGTACGTCAAGGCCGTATCTTGTCACCCTACTTATTTAACTTATATGCAGAGTACATTGTGTGAAATGCTGGATTGGATGAAGCACAAACTGGAATAAAGATTGCTGGAAGAAATATCAATAACCTCAGATATGCAGATGATACCACCCTTATGGCAGAAAGCAAAGAAGAACTAAAGAGCCTCTTGGTGAAAGTGAAAGAGGAGAGTGAAAAAATTGGCCTAAAACAACATTCAGAAAGCTGAGATTATGGCATCTGGTCCCATCACTTCATGGCAAATAGATGGGGAAACAGTGGAAACAGTGAGCGACTTTATGCTTTTGGGCTCCAAAATCACTGCAAATTGTGACTGCAGCCATGAAGTTAAAAGATGCTTACTCCTTGGAAGGAAAGCTATGAGCAACATAGACAGCATATTAAAAAGCAGAGACATTACTTTGTCAACAAAGGTCCATCTAGTCAAAGCTGTGGTTTTCCCAGAGTCATTTATGAATGTGAGAGATGGACTATAAAGAAAGTGGAGGACTGAAGAATTGATGCTTTTGAACTGTGGCATTGGAGAAGACTCTTTGAGAGTCCCTTGGACTGTAAGGAGATCCAACTAGTCCATCATAAAGGGAATCAGTCCTGAATATTCATTAGAAGGAGTGAATGTGAAGCTGAAGCTCCAATACTTTGGCTACCTGATGTGAAGAACTGACTCATCGGAAAAGACCCTGATGCTGGGAAAGATTGAAGGCAGGAGGAGAAGGGGATTTCAGAGGATGAGATGATTGGATGGCATCACTGACTCAAAGGACATGAGTTTGAGCAAGCTCTGGGAGTTGATGATGGACAGGGAAGACTGACGTGCTGCAGTCCATGGGGGTGGCAAAGAGTCGGACATGACTAAGTGCCTGAATTGAACTTTAAGTATTAGGTAAAACAAGGTAACTGTTTTCAAGGTCTTTTCATTATAGTAAATATCCTCAGGTTCCTTGATGTTCAGTCATTTGCTACATGCCACGATTTTTTGCCCATCTGCATCCTGGACACTCTAAATAAATGAACTCTAGTTTTTCCAAAAACACTGTGAAGTATTTCTTGTGGAATTTAGGACTGTCTCCAATGTGTTGTCTGAAAACCAGAAGTAGAATGAGATTTTCATTTACTTGTTTCAGGACACTATTGTTTATTGCCCCTTTAAATCTTTCTTGGAGGAGGGGAGAGAATAAATAAATGGCTGTTGTTCTATTTAACACAGCCTTAGATTGCATTAGCTTTTTTTTTTTTTTTTTCCTTTTCCTTGGCAGCCTCATTTTTCCTGTTCAGTGAACTCAATCTCCATGGCTGGTTAATTCTGTCACTTGAGAGTGTGATTCAAATGAAGCCAGGCTGAATGCCAGGCCATCCTGCAGTCATAGTCCATAGCTCTCTTTCCTGCCCATCACTAGTCTATAGACCCTTGGTTATATGAGAAATTGAGACATGCTTTGTTTGTCTGATTGCCTCAAATGGCAATCTTGAGGCCATAGGAAAAAAAATGAGCTAGTTTTAGCTATTTGGAGTAACAGTTCTCATCTGATCAGAATGGCTGGGTGACCTAGGGTAAGTGTTCTAACAGGGCTTTTGGAAGCCACTGTAAGGATTAAATTGACACAGAGCACTCCCCTTACCCATATCAGTGTTCAGTGTTCAGTAATATTTGTCTTTTTTTTTTTTTTTTTTTTTTTTTTAGAGCTAGTCAAACTGCCAGACCTTTCAGATGTCGTTTAAGTGTGAGAATTTCAACTGTCCTTTTCTTTTTCCTTTGCACGGAATTGTTTTGAGTATGGAAATTCTCTTTCTTTAACTGTTACCTGACTTTTAGACATGCATTTCAGTCCACACTAGTTTGAAGCACATAGAGGAGTTTTATTGTTGAGTGTATTCTGTTGTTTTTAGTAATAAACATGGAGGTGGATGGAGTTTAAAAAACAAAGATTGGAATTGTGAAATCACGTTTTGAACTAGAGGTTAATGACCTAAGATCTTAAGCTATTTTAGCCATCCAGCATTGTGCTAAGAGGTCATCACCAGTGTTCAAACCCATAGCAATATTGCTAAACCTGTGACCTTATCTTTGATTATTTTACTTTTCATCTGTCATATTTGGGCAAGGTTGCACTTGTGGTTGGCAGTTGTTCAGTCTTTGGATCTCAGGTCTGTGTTGTAAATACTCACTTTGCACATCTCTCCCATCTTCCTAAGGGTAGTACACTTCCTCCATTGACTGTAGCACTCCTTGTCAGGATCGAATACAGTCAAAAACAGTTCTCCATATAGCATCATAGATGGTTATTGATAGTTGACATGGGGATGAAATATCCTCATTTTAGCCTAACACTCTAGAGCTAGACACCAGAGTTCAAGTTCAAACTCTGCCTTTTTTTCAGCATATTATTTATGATATTATACATATTTCCTCAGCATGATTTATCTGTCTCAGTTTCCTCATCCACAATATGGAGATTATAATAATACCTACTTCACAGAGTTGTTGAAAAGATTAAGTGAGATAATGTGAAGATGCTGGAGCAGTGTCCACACAGTTAGTTCTTAATAAATGATAACTTTCAAGTGAACCCAACAGTCCATTCCTTTATGCAATATGACCTTCAGATATAATAGTTAAAAACTTATTTGATAACTCACAGCTGTATAATGGGCATTAGGAGTGATATTTGATAATTACAGATGTTCAAGTGTGTGTTTGTATGTTTGTATCATACTTGATTCCTCTGTGCCTTTGAGGAGATGGATCAAGATGGAGAATAATTTACATTTTTTACAATTTTCTATTTTAGTCAGTATTTGAATTAGACCCTTTGGTAAACATTTCACTAAAATATCCTTTCCAAAATGGGCAGTGATCTGGCTAATGATAGCACTTAGCCACTAACCTGAATTTCTTCCCTCTTCAATTCTATTTACAGAAGTACAGAAAACTCATCAGTTGCTCAAGGAAGCAGGTATCAGTCATGCTGATCTTTCTGTCGGCATTTGGATAGGTCTCTCTGTTTTTCTGATTGACAATGGCAACCTCTGTCCCTATGACTGTCTGCCTGTCTTTAAAGCATTTGTGCCCTCCATTTCTGCATTTGTTTCAGGCAGCTTGCTAAGGTGCTGCTACTACTCTTGTGGATATAAGCAGGGTGGAAAGTGTGTGTGGGGGGGGTGTGATTTGTAGGTGTGCATTTATGTGTGTGCATGGACAAATGAAGGCTTCCCTGGTGGCTCAGATGGTGAAGAATTTATCTGCCAATGCAGGAGGCGTGGTTTGAATCCCTGGGTCAGGAAGATCCCTGTGAGAAGAAAGTGGTAAGCCACTCCCGTATTCTTGCCTAGGAAACCCCTGAGCCTGGCAGGCTATAGTCCATGGGGTTGCAAAAGAGTCGGGCATGACTTAGTGACTAAATAACAATGGACGGACACACGAGTTGTACATATTGAGGAATACAAGGATACTGTGTACATATGTAGTGTCTGTGGGTGGAGGAAATACATAACCACATGTGTTTCTGTCTCTGTGTTTGCATGTGTGCACCCTTGAGAGTATAAAATACAGTCACACCTCTAGTTGATGTTTTCTTTAAACAGCCTGGTCAGTATAATCCCATATTTTTTTCTCCCTTTCCCTCCCCGTTTTCTAGCCCCTCTCTATCACTTTCCCTTCCTCATCTCTGTAAGTTTTGCCTCTTGGGTGATTATCACCACTTTGTGATCTGTCCTGTACCCTTGTTCTCTTAGAGCCTCTCTGCGTATACCTGCAGAGGGACTCACAGGTCAGATCTACTTGGTTTCTCAGCAGTTCTATGCAAGATAGCTCATGTGTACCCAGGGCATATATCACTTCAGGCTTTCTGGAGAAAAACACATGCCTCAAATCTTGAATTTCAGTTTTTCTGTACTGCTCCTTGACAAAGTAGTTCCTTTCTGCAGGTTCCAGCTAGGCAGATAGGATATTTGAATTATGCTCCTTTTAATGGTGAGGAATTTCAGGCCAGTAATTTACAGAATCAAATTAGAACTTGGTGCTCTTTTTACAAAGTCATTTATGTGGAGGGTTGGGGAGGAGGGAGTGTTTAGATCAGACATGTGGAGAATATTACAGTATATTATTTTACCTTCCAGCCCTTTCCTGCCCCCTGACATTATTGAGTCATTATCCATCACAGGCCTTAGTAGAGACCTGTTAGTCAATTGATTATTTTCTCAGGGCTTCTGTGAGATGTATATCCTTTCCTTTTTAGTAGTATTCCTTGGACTATTAAGTTCTGGATAAAGGAGTTTTCTTTGCTTCATACTCTGTACTGATGTTGACAACCTACCCTGGGAAAATTAATAGTAATATTAATAATTGTGGCAGGTCATGAACAAAATCTGTCAGTATCACTAAATATTCATGCTTTCTGCACCCTTTTCTGTTTACAGTTCTAATAATTAAGCATCACAGAGTTCAGTTAGAGAAATAACAACTGAATTTATTGATGATAACAATTATGGATATGAAATTATACAAAGCACTATTTACATAATGCAAATAGGGGAATTAATTACAAACCTAGAAAAGGGAGAATGTTCTGGCTTGTCAGTGAACTCTAAGACCTATAACATTCACACTAGGAAAGCTTTTTCATTTTTTCCGGCAATGACATTGACCTCCAGGTATCTGTGGAAGGAAGGCTACAATCTGGGGATCTAGAAGGTATAGGTTTAAATATGACTGCTTTATATCTGACTCACGGGGTGATTTAAGGTTAAAGCTAGTACCTGACAGATAGAATGTCATTTGAATTCCACATTTTCCCCCTAGACATGGTATCATTTAAGACTTAAAAACCTCATGAGGAAAGAAAAGTCAGATTTTAGTATTGAGGGAGTAAAGTTATATAAGCTAATGGGATACCTTTGAAAATGTTGTCTCAGCTCACAGTCCCCTTGTGACTGGGATGGACCTACCTTCTATTGGGCCATAGAACTAGGCCCCAGCTATGGTCTCTAGAATTGATGTATACTCTATTAATGCTTTGGGGTTCTGGGGAAGACATCTGGCACTAGCTAGGCTGCTCAGATCTTTGACTGGGAATCGGGCATAGAAACAAGAATTGAGACTCAGTTGTTCTTGTGGCTGGACCTACGCCATTCAAACTTGGGTTATTCCATCAGGCATACTAGGTAGCAAAAAAATGATTGACTGAGGTGAGAAAGAAGCAGATTCACAGAAGGAAGCAATAAGGAAAGAGGAAAGAAGTTTTCTTCCTAGGCATGCAGTGCCACTGTAGCTCCCTTACCCAGTGCTTCTGGGACTGTGTGTTCCTCCCTTCGACTTCCATGAAATGCCTGTGCATCCTTGAAATAAACAACTTGTTTTATTGTCTTTACTTAGAGCTTTTGTGATTGCTTATTATTAAAAAATGGAGTCCCAATATGACAAATAATTTGCTCAAATCACAAAACTAATGAGTAGTGCAGAGAGAGAACTCACGTTTCTTTCCCACTTCTCTGCAGTTTTCCCCATAGCTGTAGTTTTCTCCTGGAGCTGTTTCTTATATTCCCCAGTCCTCATCCTCTATTCAGAACCCATCTAGCCCCATCATGAGGGTGGAGCCCGCTTTGGGTTTCTCAGATCTCAGAGTTGGGGACGAGAGCATTCAGCTTAGCTTCTAGCATGTACAGACGTGCTCTATCAGGATGCTGCTTGATTCATTAAAATTCTACAAGAAGGAAATGCAGCCAGCTGCCATTCTCCTTGCTCATCATCTTTCCTGGTGTCAGTCGCACCTCATTGCATTTGGCAATGCTGTTGACGTGAGTGACATTAGCCAGAGCACAAATCAGGTAGCATCTGCTGAGGAGAGGAAAAAAAATCATAAACACATTTATAAAAGGGGAAACAGCATCAGGGTGACATCCAGGTTGTCTTTTTGATAGTCTCTGTTTGGGGGTTTGTGTTTGGAATAGATGGCTCCATTTTTCTATGTTTTAGTTTAACTGTTTCGATGGCTGGCTGTTAGTTTTATCTCAGAGGAAACTCATAATGTTGAATAGATACAGTAGAAGAGGGGTTATAATTAGGATAACCACTGGTCCAGTTTGTCTTGGATGATCTCAATAGCTATTTTCCCAATATAATTTTTAGTAGGACCCATTTCCCTCTCAAACATACCCTGATTTGGATGATAAATTACTTGATTATGCTTGTAATAGGTGATTGATCACATTTGAGGTGCTATCCATCAAGATATTTACTGAACACCTACTGTGCATGATGCTGGGAAAGACTCAGGACAGGAAGAGAAGGGGATGGCAGAAGATGAGATGGTTGGATGGCATCACCGACTCAATGGATATGAGTTTGAGCAAGCTCCGGGAGATAGTGGAGGACAGGGAAACCCGGTACGCTGCAGTCCGTGGGGTCACAAAGTCAGACATGACTTAACAACTGAACGACAACCAACAAAGTGATCAAAGGTGGTGTGAGATGTGTGTATTTGTGTGGCTGGGTGTATAAATATAAGTAGTTCACGGTCTCTGCCCTTAATGAACTTCCTTCCAGTTTAGGAAAGAAAGTAATATAGAAAAATGGAATAATAACCTCAGGGGACAAAAAATCTTCTTAAAGGTTGGACTGGAGATTGCAAGGCAGTTGCTCCTTAGCTTACTGCTCTTGTTGGAAGCATTGTAGGCAAGGACAGAGAATCTGGAGACAGACAGCTTGGGTTCATATCCCAACCCTGCCATTACTAGCAGCGTGACCAGAAAAGCAACTCATCTATTTAAGTCTCTAGGTTCTCAGTTACACATGTAGACGATTAGGGTGCCTTTCTTCTTGTTGGGGTTTTGTGAGGATTATATTATGTGTAGAAGGTGACTACCATAGTTCCCAGTGGAAACTAAGACCTCAGTAGTTGAGAGTTAACCTAGGATCTATAGCAGTGTGTCCTTACTGAGTTAAAAATGTTTGGAATCAGCCCCATCTCTATCACTCAACCTCTGTGACATATAATGTAGGGCTACACATAGAATCCCAGTACTGTAAGGTCTTGGACTGTTATCCCAGCTCCAGCCCAGCACTCAGCAGTGAGATGGGTGGGAGGTAAACAACATTCCTTAGAATCATTCATCACATGTCTTCTCGACATTTTCAAATAGGGTTGTGACAGCAAGGCAAACTGTGTGCTCTGGGCTTAGGAGAACAGATGGTGTCAGAAAAATTTAGCATGTCAGGGAAACACATGGTATGTTCCCATCCAGCACAGGAAGGGGCAGGGACCACGAGTACTGGATTATTCCTCCTCCTGGTGGTGAAGGTGGGAAGTAAAAGGAAATAGTGGGATACCAACAGCACAGTCCTACGTGGAAAAGGTCTAGAATGCTGCTTCTCTAGAATTTCCTCCCTGGACCTGTAAAGGTTTTAACCTTTGAACACATGTTTCTTGGAAATGCACTAGGCACTCGTTCTATCAGTTGACTGAAAAGTGTGGGATATCTTGGGACCTTGGTCAAAGAATATGGGCTCTTCAAAGAAAAAAATCAGATATAAAACTAAAGTTATAGTACTTACTATGATCTTTTAAATTAATGACTAACTTTATCGAGTCCTGTATGTCAGATCTGTCAAAAGCTTTACTAAGCATTACCTCATTAAATGTCTATGGCCGCATTCTGACATAAGTGTGATGATAATTCCCATTTTGTGCATAGGTAAACTGGTTCAAAGAGGCCTAAGGATCTAAACAGCCACTAGGAGGAAAGGCCTTTCACCTGGGCCGACTTGAGTTCAAATTTTATATTCTTGATTATTATGCTGTACACTATGATGAGCTTGTCCTAAAAATAATAGATGATAGAACTAGCTAAGCAAATGATCTTTAATGATTACTGTGGTGAAGGATAGAATAATATTGAATGGAAGAAGAATTAAAATACTCAGGGCTAGAAGGGCACTTCTTGTTTGACTGACTTTTCTTCTTCTTCCCGATTTAAATTATGTGGGGCTCTGGCCTTACTGCTGGGTAGCCAGTCTTGTTTCACAGGGAAGATCTTTTATGTTTTCTCTGGACAATATTCCAAGATTTTAGTGATACCAAAATGCCAGAAAGTGCCAGAAAATTCTTCCTAATTTTGAATCTAAAGTCGTGTTATTTAGTCTAATTAGATAATATGAGTAGTATTGAGATATAAACTATTTTTGGTATGTTGACTAATAAAGCGCTTCCTCATTTTTCTTTCTTTTCATTCTTTTGTCTTTTGCAACTTTATTTAAATGTAATTGATGTACAGTAATATGCACATATTTAAAGTGGAGAATTTGATGAGCTTTGACATATATTGCATCTAGAAAACCATTTTCTAAATGGTTTTAAGCTAAACAATTAAGATAATGAACATACCTATCATTTCCAAAAGTTTCCTTCTGTCCCTTTGTAATCCAGCCCTCCCTTCCCCATCCCCAGGTAACTACTACTAGTCTCTGTCATTATGAATTAGTTTGCATTTTCTAGGATTTGTATATAATTGGGATTATACTTGCCTCCTGAGTCAAGTGTATGAAAATGCTTTGGAACGATTTTTAACAAGACTCTAAATAAGTGGTCTAGGTTATGTAGGGATGGGATGGGAGGAGGCTCAAGAGGGAGGGGACATATGTATACTTAGAGCCGATTCACATTGTTGTACTGCAGAAACTAACAACATTGAAAAGCAATTATCCTCTAATCAAAAATAAAATAAAAAGAGGATACAGTGAAAGTTGGTCTATGACAGCAGTGCTTCTCTAATTTTAGGATGCATCAAAATCACCTGGAGCAATCATTAAAACAAAAATCTCTGGACCCCGCCCCCCCCAAAAAAAAAGTGGTATAAGTAAATTTTTGGCTGATCAGATGTTATATAGTATACTGAAAAGGCTATGGAATTTTCAGTTGGAAGATCAGAAAATCAGTTCCTGCTTGTGTTATCTTAGACAATAAGCTGAGACTCTCTAGGCCTTACTTTTGTCATTTGTGATCTTGGGCTAATAGTTACCACTGGGCTCATTGTGAGGATCAAATAAATAACATATGGATTTAAAAAAAATCTGTAAATTGAATTACTATTAACCAGGAAAATAACTTATTTGATAGATCCCATTCTAGAGGCATTCTGATTAATTGGTATGATTCTACACTTTTATGTCTGCTTTTTGCTACTGTCTTCCTATATTATTGTATCGCTGAACAGACATGACCATTAGTTTTGGAATCATACATATTTTCTTATCCATATAAAATTCATATTTCTATATGCTGTACTCTGCTCCTATATTTCCTGTGGTTGACGACAAAGAGTTTGTTCATGTGGTATCTGAATATGTATACAAGTCTGAGGAAAAGATATAGTTATTAAAACAAAGGAAAAAAGGAGAAACTTCTCACAGATAAGGCAATAAAAACAGGAGTGGAAAGCTACTAAGTATCTGGAAAGTAATAAATATATTTAATATACCTGTATATGTCTGGCACTAGATTAGTTAAGGTCCTTGGACTTGCCCTTGACTTTGACCTTGGCCTTGAACTTATCTTTGAACTTGGGCTTGACCTTGACCATCTTTTTATTCTTTACTTCTACTAATATTTATGATATGCAGGCTCTTTGCAGATATATACAAGACCCAAGGCAAGGGAAAGAAACATAACACCTATTCTCATTAAGTTTATTCTCTTGCTTTGACCTGGGGGGGAGGGGGGAAATGATTATGAAATCCTGCCACATTCAATAGTAGGGTGTATCAACTGCAATTTGTCATTCATCTATACTTAAAGTTTAGTTGCTTGCATATGTTTCTAAGTGCATTCACAAGCTGTCTCATAATAAAGCCATGGAGACATAAATAGTGTAGAGTTTAATGGCTGATTGCCTTGATTCAGAAAGGTGAGAGGGTCACAGCTTTGGTGAGTAACCCAGTATAAGTTGTTACATTTCTCCAAGCTTATTTAGTAATTTACAAACTAACCCTCTGCCCTCCTTTCTCTGCAGGCGAACCACAAATATCAAACCATTTTCCACATGAAGATGTATCTGTCCCAGAGTTGAAAATGCACCTGGAGCCAGAGGACTCTAAGGAGTTGGTTTTGAAGAAGAAGCTTTGCCTCCTTTTCCCTGTCTACTTTTGGGTGAGTCATCTCATTTTCTACTAAGGAGGAATGCTTTTCCATATTCTGCCTACCTGGAGGATGGTCCAATGTTAGGATCCTGTGAGATGGATTTGAAAGCACTCCATAGATTCAAGCCTTTCTAGTTTAATGGAGCTTCAATCTGATAGTTTATTTCATGCCTATGAAATAATGTCAAATGTTGTGGCTGTGTACCTGGCAATAGGAGATGATTTCTTTGTGGGTTGTATAGGACAAGAAAATGGCAATGTGAATTATTCTATGAATTTGGATATCACTGTAACCAAATGTCTCCTGTGATACAATCACTGGTAAGTGACCAAGTTGAAATGCCTGTGTAGTCATCTATCAACACAGCAAATAATCCATTTAATATGAATTGGTCCTCAAACTTCTGTTCCTCCTTCCCATTTAGGAGAGATGTCCATGGCTCCTGGCAATAAGCCCCCAAATCTGCCTCCAGATTACAGAGTATGCTCAGCAGGGAGCTGTTCCCTTGTCAACAATGAGCATTAGTACAGCAGTTGGACTGGAAGGAAAAACCTTTGTCTGTTAGGAAGCCTGCCGAGCTTGGTTGCTAAGCAACCCAGTCTGGAGGCAGCAAACAGTGTGCACCACAAGGGAATCCAGGGAGGTGGGCCTGGAAAATAGGGAGAAGGGATTCCTTATTCAGAGTCAGCTGAAAAGAAAAAGCACTGCCTACTACCCTGTTACAAATGAGGTACACACATTGAATTAAGTTGTGCATTTTAGCATCAAACATGTTAGGTACCAATGCTCACAGGTAACTCTATGATTATCTGGAGAACTGTATGACCTTGGGTTGGTGACTTTCTCCTGCTTCAGGCTGTGTGACCAAATCAGAAAGCCAAGGAGCCAAGTATCACTAAGTTCTCATTTCTACCACTGCAGCCATCAAATGTGCATGTACCTCTTTCAATAGGAGACACGTGATTCAGATCTTTTATATACTGTATTTGCACGAAAGGATGGATAGAAAAGGCTGTATTACTAAAAACCCCAGAGTAAATGTGCTTTGTAATTTTTTAAGCTGAAGGTTCTAAGTTAAATGACTATTTCCTATGCCTAAACAGCACTAAATATTTACATAGGGCAGAGTATGCCAAAATGGAGATACAGGGGAAGTAATCTTTCATACAGCCAAGCTCTTAGAGTTCCTTTCTCATCAAATATGTTCCTCACTAGGCTGCCAGCACATTTGAAAGATGCAAGATTAAGTACTTTTGGGGGAGTTAAGGCATGAACTACTCCTGAGCCACTTAGGAAGTCTGACATATCAGGTAAATATTCACTGATTCTCAGCTTATACCTGACAGCTTATTTGAACACAAAGGAATGAGGCAACTTCTAGTGAGATTTGCTATGAAAGGCACCCAGGGTTGAGAACTGGGCTGGGGTTGGCATGTGTAGGTGCTTGAGGGTTGAGTCATTACAGAAAGAAGGCACTGGGCAGTAAGATTTGCAGATTATAGATAGACATTTGAAGCAGGACTTCTTCCCTTATTTTAGTTGTTAACTAAATGTTAACATGTTAAACATGTTAACATGTTACCTAAGTTCTTTGATGCACAGCTTATTCACCAGTACAGTGGGGACAGGAATAGTATTGACCTCTGAGAGATGCTATGCACTGACATATATACATGGCCCTGTGTAAAGCAGACAGCTGATGGGAAGCAGCTACAGCACAGGGAGCTCAGCTCGGTTCTCTGTGAGGACCTAGAGGCAGGAGGTGGGGGAAGGAAGGCTCATGAGGGAAGGGATATATGTATACATATCGTTGATTCACATTGTTGTACAAACCAACAACAAAGACCAACACAATCCTGCAAAGTGATTATCCTCCACCCACTCCAGTCCTCTTGCCTGGAAAATCCCACAGATGGAGGAGCCTGATAGGCTACAGTCCATGGGGTTGCCAAGATTCGGACACGACTGAGCAACTTCACTTTCACTTTTCACTTTCATGCATTGGAGAAGGAAATGGCAACCCACTCCAGTGTTCTTGCCTGGAGAATCCCAGGGATGGGGGAGCCTGGTAGGCTGCCGTCTATGGGGTCGCACAGAGTTGGGCATGACTGAAATGATTTAACAGCAGTAGCAGCAGCAAAAATAAAACATGATCAAATGGACAACCAACAAGGATCGAGTGTATAGATCAGGGAACTCTACTCAATATTCTATGATTACTTATATGAGGAAAGAATCTAAAAAAGAATAAACATACATGTATAACTAAATCACTTTGCTATACACCTGAAATCAACACAGACTTGTTCATCAGCTAGATTGTAGTATAAAATAAAAAGTTAAAAAAAGAGATGATATGAACTTTAAGTAGAATAATGCAAGGGAATCACTTAGCAGAGGCCCTGATATATTGTTAATGATTAAATAGAGACTGGTGAGCTGATCCATGTAGGTACTTAGGTCACTGTCACAGAGTAAAACTGGGCAATATTATTTTTTGAAAGAAAAAACAAAACTCAAAGCTCCAGGGCAGGATGTTGGAATGGAAAAGGCCTCTAGTAGAAGCTGGGAAACCTGGTATCTGTGAGGGTCTAGGTCCCCACTAGGCACTTCAAGCCCCAATGTGCAGCAGTGACAGCATGGAGTTGGCACTGAAAGAGCAGGCCTATGCCCAAGACTGCCTTCCCAAGTACTAGGGAGTCCTGCTCCAGGCAGAGTTTAGGAAAACAGCTCCAAATCCAGAAGCGATAGGTCTTGCTTTTATGCAGTGTGTGTCCTTCCTGTGCTCACCCCCACCACCCTGGCCCTGGGCTACCACTTTCTCACCAATAACAAGAAAGATTGACCTAAAGGGTCTTTGGATTTACTCCATCTCGTCTTTTTATGCTTTTTCTTAAGAGTCTTGGCACTTTCTGTTCATTCACCAAATGAATTTTATTGAGTGTCTACGAGGTACTAGTTGCTGCTATAGACGCCGAAGATACATACAGTGGTCACGTCCTAGCAAAATGTCTGGTATCAAGTTTACAATGACAGGAGATGACCTGTATCAGGTAGATAAAATGATTATGTCATTTGGTGGTAAATGCTCTATATGGGAAGTGGGTGAAACCTCTGAGAAACAGTGATATTTGAACTTAGACCAGAATGGTATAAGAAGATCAGTGACAGGAGGATAAGAACAGAGGTGTTGAGGTAAGAAAAGCTTGGTATTCCTGAGGATCTGCGATTAGGCCTGGATAACTCATACTTGGTGAGCAAGAGGAAGCAGTGATGAGATCAAGTTGGTGAGGTTGGGTAGAGGCCAGATCTTAAGGCCTAGAGGACCATTGTAGGAGCTTGGATTTTATTCTGTTACATGCAAGTGAGAAGCCATTCATATGCTTATAAAAGAGAATCATCTGCTCTGATTTACACATATAGAAACAAAAGTCAGACTTCTTTGTGAAGAAAATTTAAGAAAATTGGCCCTGTCTTTTCAATAAGCCAGAAATAGAAAAAAGGGACCATGCTAGATTAAGAGTATAATGAAATTATGATCCTGGAAGAGGGAAAATGTGTCTCAAGACATTTCAAGATCATTGGAGAGATTTTAAAGATTACTGAAATGCAGACGCAACACTATCAACCAAGGTAAAAGTTACTAAACAGTAGAGACACTTTGTTCTCACTTTGGTTAAAAAACAACACATACAGACACACACACATATGGAGAAAAAGATCCATAAAGACCTACACTAAGGTGTTAACCTTGGTGGTGATCCCCGAGTGTAAGATTCAGGTTATAGTGTTCTCATTTGCATAAAAATAATGGATGGCAAAGAGAAAAAGAGTGAAAATTGGGAGTCCAGGTGGGAAGTTGTTACACCTGAGAGAAAATAATCACTCTCAAGGCTGATTACAGTGAAACTGGTGAGAAGTTAATAAATCAGAGAAATAATTTTGGGGTAAGGGTAGTTAGGCCTTACAGATCAACTATCCTAGAAGAGGAAAAAAATCAGTTAAGAAAGACTCCTAGGTGTTTGGCTTGAGACATGGATGGGAAGTAATGCCTTTTTCTGAGATGCAAAAGAAAAAGAAAAATAGTCAAGTCTGGCTTGGGGACCTTTTTCAGAGGGAGATTAAGAAGTGACTAGATACCTTGTGATAGGTCATCCCTAAGGAGGGATTCTAAGACCCCGATATTCTTGGGTGAGCTGCCTTCATTCTCTAGTGTTCTCTTCAGACCAAGGCTTGTGAAGCAGAAGATAAATGAATGACAGCATGTCTTGAAAAATCACCTGGGGTGATAAAGTAGAATGTAAATTACATAGCACAGGAGGTTCTGTGGAATATTGGTTGCCTCTTAAGCCTCTCCATTTTAGAAAGTCAGTGCCAACACTTGAGATGGTCCATAGAAATGAAACCTAACAACTTACCATACATAAAAAAGACACCATTAAAGAATAGAAAAAGGAGTAAAAGTTACTGTGTCTACAAAGTAAAAATCAGACATTTTGGAGGCAGGTTCTCAGTGTTGTTATTGTTGTTGTTATTCAGTCATTAAGTTGTGTTTGACTCTTTGTGACCCCATGGACTACATACAGCATGCTAGGCTCCGCTGTCCTTCACTATCTCCTTGAGTTTGCTCAAATTCATGCCCATTGAGTTGGTGATGCTATCTAACCATCTCACCCTCAATGTAAATAATCACTGATGAAAATTTTAATTTTTTTTTAGCCAAGCCAGCTGTCAGTTATCTGAAACCCCCAGGTAGTCCAAACTCATATCATCCGTGTGATCATGGTTTCATTGTGATAGTTTTCATAACTTTGTGGGATGGCATGGAAGACTTCCCAGTCAGTGCTGAAGTTAAACCAAACAATGTGGCTTCTTTTTTAACTGTAGCAAGAAAAAGTTTGTTTAAATATGAGGAAGAGTTTCCAAAATAGAAAGGCAAGATTAGACTAGGTGATTCTTTGAAAGGGTTTCCACTCATTGAAGCTCCTTTCTAATTTATGATTTTATGGCCAAGTATTTAAAGCAAGAATAACCAGGTGCTTGAAAGGTAACTCCATCCAGTCTGATTTTTTTTTTTAACCTGGCCTATACCCAGTCTACCCAGATGCATCACAGCTGACTCAATCCAGATGGTTCTTTGAAGCAGCCAAACTGAGCATTTCAGACATGCCACAAATTTGTATGCGGGAGATCCCAGACTCTTAAGCAAATAGTAAATCTGAGATGCCAATTATAGAAGCTCAGAGACCGCAAGAATTAAAAGGGTAGGGACAAAATGTCACGCAGTAGGGAGGAGTAGAGTTTAATAAGAAAAAAAGTTCCCTAATCTTCAACCAAGGTCAGGTATTTAACATAGTTCTTTTATTAATGTTTATCCAATTTTTATTATTTGTTATTACTTCAAAAAATTTTACATTGTCTGAACAACAAATGGATTTAGAAAAGGTAGAGGAACCAGAATTGAAATTGCCAACATCCATTGGATCATCAAAAAAGCAAGAGAGTCCCAGAAAAAAACATCTATTTCTGCTTTATTGACTATGCCAAAGTCTTTGACTGTGTGGATCACAACAAACTGGAAAATTCTTCAAGAGACGGGAAAACCAGACCACCTGACCTGCCTCCCAAGAAATGTGTATGCAGGTCAAGAAGCAACAGAACTGGACATGGAACAACAGACTGGTACCAAATCAGGACAAGAGTACATCAAGGCTGCATATTGTCACCCTGCTTATTTAACTTATATGCAGAGTACATCATGAGAAATGCCCGACTGGATTAAGCACAAGCTGGAATCAAGATTGCTGGGAGAAATATCAATAACCTCAGATATGCAGATGACACCACCCTTATGGCAGAAAACAAAGAAGAACTAAAGAGCCTCTTGATGAAAGTCAAAGAGGAAAGTGAAAAAGTTGGCTTAAAACTCAATATTCAGAAAACTAAGATCACGGCATGTGGCCCAATCACTTCATGGCAAATAGAAAGGGGAACAATGTAAACAGTGAAAGAATTTATTTTTTGGGGCTCCAAAATCACTGCAGATGGTGACTGCAGCCATGAAATTAAAAGACACTTGCTCCTTTGAAGGAAAGCTATGATCAATCTAGACAACATATTAAAAATCAGAGACATTACTTTACCAACAAAGGTCCATCTAGTCAAAGCTATGGTTTTTTCCAGTAGTCATGTATGGATGTGAGAGTTGGACTATAAGGAAAGCTGAGCACAGAAGGATTGATGCTTTTGAAGTGTGGTGTGGGAGAAGACTTTTGAGAGTCCCTTGGACTGCAAGGAGATCCAACCAGTCCATCCTGAAGGAGATCAGTTCCGAATATTCATTGGGAGGACTGATGCTGCAGCTGAAACTCCAATACTTTTGTCACCTGATTTGAAGAACTGACTCACTAGAAAAGACCCTGATGCTGGGAAAGATTGAAGGTGGGAGGAGAAGGGGACAACAGAGAATGAGATAGTTGGATGGCATCACTGACACAAGGGACATAAGTTTGAGCAAGCTCCAGGAGTTGGTGATGGACAGGGAAGCCTGGTGTGCTACAGTCCATGGGGTCACAAAGAATTGGACACAACTGAGCGACTGAATTGAACTGAATAGCAATATCTCTCAGAATATTGTGTTCAGTGTTCTTATTTAAGAAGCAATTTACCAATGGAAAGGAGAGAATGTATAAAATATTTTGTCATCTTAACAGTCTAAAAAATATTTGGGTGCATAGTCAAAATATTCACTTTCTTTAGCAGATTAGACTGTTAAAGATAAATTATAACTGTCTTTAGCTTTGTAAATTAAAACTTTACCAGAGGCTTTGCTGGTAGCTCAGCTGGTGTAGTCTACCTGCAATGCAGGAGACCTGGGTTTGATCCCTGAATTCCGAAGATCCCCTGGAAAATTATTCCTTTCCTATAATAATTTTCCCATCTCACTTAGAAAATACCTTATCAACTCAGAGGGACCATATTTCATCCCATAATTATGAAATACAGGCTTGGAGACAGCTATGTAACTAGAATTCATGGTATTGTATGTCCTTCCTGTCTGTTCAAATCTGCTCATGTGACCTGTTGATAATAAGATCTTAGTGGTTTTTGAAAAATTTCCCAGTGAGTTTAAACTCACGAATAAATGGATCAAATAAAATAGATGGACACTAGGCTGAGAAAGTGACTACAAGTCAGATTAATCACTGGGACTTAAGATGTTTCTAGCTGGTTTCCACAGAGAAAGGAAAAACAAGAAGTATGACAGAATGAATTGGAGGTTGTAAATAATCCAGAGGTGCCCTCAGATGCTGAAAAGAAAAGCCCAGAGATTGGCCACAGCCACTCAGCTTGGTCTCCCCTTTTGGGAAGAAGATATCAGAGGAGCCTGGCAGGCTACATGAGGTTGCAAGAGTCAGACAGGACTCAGTGAGTAGACGCAATAACATGTTCCTAGGAGAGGAAAGAGCAATGTCAGACAAAATATCTCAGGTTATAAAACCTCTCCCTATGGAATCACACAGAATTGAATGCATGTTCTGAGTTTAGCAATTATTCATTCTTAAAAGAACCTGGCACTTCATTCTCTGTTTCCATTTTCTTATCTAAAAAAGGTTTGGTGAGGAAGATTAAGTAAGATACTACTATATAAAATATTTGTATAACATTTGACAACTAAGCAGGTTCAATGGGTATTTTTAAATTTTTGCTTACGTTTTAGAATTAAATTTATTTATTTTTAATTGAAGAATAATAGCTCTACAATATTGGGTTGGTTTCTGCCAAACATCAACATGAATCAGCCATAGGTATACCCATGTCCCCTCCCTCTTAAACCTCCCTCCCACTTCCTCCCTATTCCCACCCCTTGAGGCTGTTAGAGGCTTGGTTTGAGTTCCCTGAGTCACATAGCAAATTTCCATTGGCTATCTGTTTTACATGTGGTTATGTATGTTTCCATGTCACTCTTCCTTACATCCCATCCTCTCTGTTCTCCCCCACCATGTCCATAAGTCTGTTCTCTTATGTCTGTGTCTCCACTGCTGCCCTGAAAATAGGTTCATCAGTACCACATTTCTAGATTCCATATATAGGCATTAATATATGATATTTGTTTTTCTCTTTCTGACTTACTTCACTCTGTATGATAGGCTTTAGGTTTATCCACCTCATTAGAACTGACTCAAATACATTCCTTTTTATGGCTGAGTAATATTTCACTGTATATATGTACCACAGCTTCTTTATACATTCATCTGTCAATGGACATCTCGGTAGCTTCAGTGTCCTAGTTTTTGCAAATAGTTCTGCAATGAATATTGGGGTACATGTGTCTTTTTCAGTGTTGGTTTCCTCAGGGTATATTCCTAGTAGTGGGATTGCTGGGTCATATGGAGGTTTTATTCGTAGATTTTAAGGAATCTCCATACCATCTTCCATTTGTATCAATTTACATCCCCACCAATAGTGCAAGAGGGTTCCTTTTCCTCCACACCTTTTCCAACGTTTATTGTCTGCAGATTTTTTGATGACACCATTCTGACCAGTGTTGGGTGATATCTCATTGTAGTTTTGATTTGCATTTCTCTAATAATGAGCAACGTTGAGCATCTTTTCATGTGTTTATTAGCCATCTGTATGTCTTCTTTGGAAAAATGTCTGTTTAGGTCTTTTGCCCACTTTTTGATTGGGCTGTTTGTTTTTCTAGTATTGAGTTGTATGAGCTGTTTGTACATTTTTGAGATTAATCCTTTGTCAGTTGTTTCATTCGCTATTATTTTCTCCCATTCTAAGGGTTTTATTTTCTCCCATTCTAAGGGTTGTCTTTTTATGTTGTTTATAGTTTCCTTCACTGTGCAAAAGCTTTTAAGTTTAATTAGGTCCCACAGAAAAAAGAGAGTGAATGAATCAAAAAATAAAAACAATAAAGAAAGCAAATATTATTAGCTTTTTCTATTGTATAGAAACCATGTTTCTGAGGATGCTATATTTCCTTCAAGTAGAGAATCAATTTACATTGAAAGCCCTTACTACTAGAAAAGATGTGACTCTTTGAATGTGTATAGCCTGTGTCTTTTTGGAGTAGCTCTTGTTATTTATGTTTGCACTAAGCCACATCATCGAAAAAGCAAGAGAGTTCCAGAAAAACATCTACTTCTGCTTTATTGACTATGGCAAAGCCTTTGACTGTGTGGATCACAATAGACTGTGGAAAATTCTGAACGATATGGGAGAACCAGACCACCTGACCTGCCTCTTGAGAAACCTGTATACCGGTCAGGAAGCAACAGTTAGAATTGGACCTGGAACAACAGACCAGTTCCAAATAGGAAAAAGAGTACGTCAAGACTGTATATTGTCACCCTGCTTATTTAACTTCTATGCAGAGTACATCATGAGAAACTCTGGGCTGGAAGAAGCACAAGCTGGAATCAAGATTGCCGGGAGAAATGTCAATAACCTCTGATATGCAGATGACACCAGCCTTATGGCAGAAAGTGAAGAAGAACTAAAGAGCCTCTTGATGAAAGTGAAAGAGGAGAGTGAAAAGGTTGGCTTAAAGCTCAACATTCAGAAAACTAAGATCATGGCATCCGGTCCCATCACTTCATGGCAAATAGATGGGGAAACAGTGGAAACAGTGGCTGACTATTTTTTTTTTTTTTTTTTTTGGCTCCAAAATCACTGCAGGTGGTGATTGCAGTCATGAAATTAAAGGACGCTTGCTCCTTGAAAGGAAAGTTATGACCAACCTAGACAGCTTATTAAAAAGAAGACACATTACTTTGCCAACAAAGATCTGTCTCGTCAAGGCTATGGTTTTTCCAGTAGTCATGTATGGATGTGAGAGTTGGACAGTGAAGAAAGCTGAGTGCCGAAGAATTGATGCTTTTGGAGAAGACTCTTGAGAGTCCCTTGGACTGCAAGGAGATCCAACCAGTCCACGCTAAAGGAGATCGGTCCTAGGTGTTCATTGGAAGGGCTGATGCTGAAGTTGAAACTCCAATACTTTGGCCACCTGATGCAAAGAGCTGACTCATCTGAAAAGACCCTGATGCAACTCCGGGAGTTGGTGATGGACAGGGAGGCTTGGCGTGCTGAGGTTAATGGGGTGGCAAAAAGTCGGACACGACTGAGCGAAGGAACTTAACTGAAGCCACATTTGATGGTAGACATATATCTTAAATTGTCATGGGACCTACAGAGAGAAGATGACTTATCCCACTGTAGGTTCACCCTTAGCTCCCTGACTTTCCAGGTTTGCGTGGTTAACTTTTTGGGTGAGCTCAGTCTGGGAGTGAGAAGATGGCACGACTAAAGACAGTTTTTGCCTGTCACTACAGTTGTTCTTATTTAACCCGTAACAACCACCACTCTCCTATCTTCATTTTTCCCTGCATGAATAGCATCTGTCCTCTTCTTCTGTGAACTTGAACACATCCAACATGTTTTGAGGGCTTCCCTGGTGGCTCAGACAGTAAAGAACCCACCTGCAATGCAGAAGACACTGGTTTGATCCATGGGTCATGAAGATCCCCTGAAGGGAATGGCTACCTTCCCTGGTAAATTGTATTCTTGCCTGGTAAACCCCATCAACAGAAATGCCCAACAGCCCACAGAGTCACAAAGAGTCAGAGATGAATGAACAACTAACACACATATACAACATGTTGGCTATAGTATTTCATTATATTAAGTCTACTCCTTCTAATAGTCCTCTAAGGCCTCTGGAATCTAATGCCTAAGGATCTGAGGTAGAAGTCATAGAATAATAATAAAAATAAAGTACATAATATATGTCAGTCAGTTCAGTTCAGTTGCTAAGTCGTGTCTGACCCTTTGTGACCCCATGAATCACAACATGCCAGGCTCCCTGTCCATCACCAACTCCTGGAGTCTACCCAAACCCATGCCCATCGAGTCAGTGATGCCATCCAGCCATCTCATCCTCAGTCATCCCCTTCTCCTCCTGCTCCCAATCCTTCCCAGCATCAGGGTCTTTTCCAATGAGTCAACTCTTTGCATGAGGTGGCCAAAGTACTGGAGTTTCAGATTCAGCATCATTCATTCCAATGAACACCCAGGACTGATCTCCTTTAGGATGGACTGATTGGATCACCTTGCAGTCCAAGGGATTCTGAAGAGTCTTCTCCAACACGACAGTTCAAAAACATCAATTTTTTAGTGCTCAGCTTTCTTCACAGTCCAACTCTCACATCCATACGTAACCACTGGAGAAACCATAGCCTTGACCAGATGGACCTTTGTTGGCAAAGTAATGTCTCTGCTTTTTAATATGCTATCTAGGTTGGTCATAACTTTCCTTCCAAAGAGTAAGTGTCCTTTAATTTCATGGCTGCAAGCGCCATCTGCAGTGATTTTGGAGCCCCCCCAAAATAAAGTCTGACACGGTTTCCACTGTCTCCCCATCTATTTCCCATGAGGTGATGGGACCAGATGCCATGATCTTAGTTTTCTAAATGTTAAGCTTTAAGCCAACTTTTTAACTCTCCTCTTTCACTTTCATCAAGAGGTTTTTTAGTTCCTCTTCACTTTCTGTCATAAGGGTGGTGTCATCAGCATGTCTGAGGTTATTGATATTTCTCCCAGCAATCTTGATTCCAGCTTGTGGTTCATCCATATATAAGTTAAATAAGCAGGGTGACAATATACAGCCTTGACGTACTCCTTTTCCTATTTGGAACCAGTCTGTTGTTCCATGTCCAGTGCTAACTGTTGCTTCCTGACCGGTATACAGGTTTCTCAAGAGGCAGGTCAGGTGGTCTGGTATTCCCATCTCCTTCAGAATTTTCCACAGTTTATTGTGATCCACACAGTTGAAAGCTTTGGCATAGTCAATAAAATAGAAATAGGTGTCTTTCTGGAACTCTCGCTTTTTTGATGATTCAGCAGATATTGGCAATTTCATCTCTGGTTCCTCTGCCTTTTCTAAAACCAGCTTGAACATGTGGAAGTTCCCCGTTCATGTATTGCTGAAGCCTGGCTGGAGAATTTTGAGCATTACTTTACTAGCGTGTGAGATGAGTGCAATTGTGAGATAGTTTGAGCATTCTTTGAGATTGCCTTTCTTAGGGATTGGAATGAAAACTGACCTTTTCCAGTCCTGTGGCCACTGCTAAGTTTTCCAAATTTGCTGGCATATTGAGTGGAGCAGTTTCACAGCATCATCTTTCAGGATTTGAAATAGCTCAACTGGAATTCTGTCACACCCACTAGCTTTGTTCGTAGTGATGCTTTCTAAGGCCCACTTGACTTCACATTCCGGGATGTCTGGCTCTAGGTGAATGATCACACCATTGTGATTATCTGGGTCGTGAAGATCTTTTTTATACAGTTCTTTTGTGTATTCTTGCCACCTCTTCTTAATATCTTCTGCTTCTGTTAGGTCCATACCATTTCTGTCCTTTATTGAACCCATTTTTGCATGAAATGTTCCCTTGGTATCTCTAATTTTCTTGAAGAGATCTCTAGTCTTTCCCATTCTGTTGTTTTCCTCTATTTCTTTGCATTGATTGCTGAGGAAGGCTTTCTTATCTCTCCTGGCTATTGCTTGGAACTCTGCATTCAAATGGGAATATCTTTCCTTTTCTCCTTTGCTTTTTGCTTCTCTTCTTTTCACAACTATTTGTAAGGCCTCCTCAGACAGTGCACTGGAATCATCTTGAAACCATCCCCCCTCTAGGTCCATGGAAAAATTGTTTCCCACCAGACCAGTCCCTGGTTGCCAAAAAGGTTGGGGACCATAGATAAGGGGCTAATCAAGTTTAACAAAGGGCACATACTGAAACAATAGGACAACTGTTACAAGGCCATGTTTTACATGTTAAAACTCTAATAGTACATATGCATACATAACACTACATTCTATTGATGAGGGATCTGAGGTCCAGGAAAGACCAGGTCACATGGCCAAGAGGAAGGGAATTATTATTCAAGCTGCAGTGTTCTGACTGTAAGTTCAATGTTATTTCTGTTCCTTTTGGCCTGAATGTTTTGACTTGAGGAGTTGAGGTGAGAGAATGATACATGTGGTAGGGATAATCAGGGAAAATTTCTGGGCAGAAATGAGTGTCAAAGTCCTGATAGACATTGGCTGGGCCAAGGGAGCATTTGAAACTAGGCTAAGCCACACACATCCTAGCTTGAGGATAAAAACTCACACTTTGCATTTTGGGGTAGAAAATCTTAAGTCTCTCATTTGAAATTCTTTTTATCTTCATGCCAGCAATGTTATTTTCTAGCACGGAGTACTTTCCTGCGCAGTTGGTGGTCCAGCTACAGTGACTAATTTAATCTTTCACTGAATATATTCTCTCAAATACAGTATCTTGGTTGACAGTTATTAAACGCCTGGTTGGCACCAGACATCAAAGAATTGGGGAACAAATACGAGGTACCGCAAATTCATTTAGCAATCAAAGATAACTGCTGGATAAATAGCGACCAGTGTAGATTTATTTTCAGGATGAATGGGCAGTTGCTACATGAATTGCAATTTCTGAATTTGTCCTCTTCACCAGTCTGCCAGAACACTCCAAAGGCCCTTGTTTGAGGCCTTTCAGAGATGGGCTTTTAAATTCTTACTGCTGCTTAATGATTGGTCCTTTTGGATGCCAAAATGCATTTTCCTCTCATATCTTTTGTGCTTTTGTTTTTTCTTGTTACTCTGGCTGGCATCAGTTCATTTTAGTTCAGTCGCTCCGTCCTGTCTGACTCTCTGTGACCCCATGGACTGTAGCACACCAGGCTTCCCTGTCCATCACCAACTCCCAGAGCTTGCTCAAACTCATGTCCATTGAGTTGGTGATGCCATCCAACCTTTTCATCCTCTGTCATCCTCTTCTCCTCCTGCCTTCAATCTTTCCCAGCATCAGGGTCTTTTCTAATGAGTCAGTTCTTTCATCCAGTGGCCAAACTACTGGAGCTTCAGCTTTAGCATCAGTCTTTCCAGTGAATATTTAGGACTGATTTCCTTTAGGATTGATTGGTTGGATCTCCTTGCAGTTCAAGGGACTCTCAAGAGTCTTCTCCAACACCACAGTTCAAAAGCATCAATTCTGCGGTATTCAGCTTTCTTTATGGTCCAACTCTCACATCCATACATGACTACTGGAAAAACCATAGCTTTGACTAGACAGACCTCCGTTTGCAAAGTAATGTCTCTGCTTTTTAATATGCTATATAGCATCTGTTAAATTTATAAATTCCTGGGTGCTAAGACTACCTGTGAAAAAGGGATATGTTAGTGGTATGATCATATCCCACCTTACTTCCCAACCTCAACAGCATCAATTGAAGAACTAGGAGAGTGGTAGCTGATCTAGAATATCAGGAAAGATCTCATAAAATCATACTCTTTGTTCTGCTGCTCTTTGTCCTCTGCACTCAAAGTATTTCTGGGAGATGCTCTTACCCAAATTGTCACCTCTTCATCCTATAGTGTAGACCTTTGCTCCAATTTGGGCTTCCCTGATGGCTCAAGAGGTAAAGAATCTGCCTGCAATGCAGGAGACCCGGGTTTGATCCCTGGGTTGGAAAGATCCTCTGGAGAAGGAAATGACAACCCACTCCAGTATTCTTGCCTGGAGAATTCCATTGACAGAGGAGCCTGGTTGACTACAGTCCATGGGGTCGCAAAAAGTCGGACACAACTGAGTGACTTTCACTTTCACTTGCTCCATTGTATCTTACAGAAGGTTGAATTAACTGGTGACACAAGTAAAATTCATTGTATGCCATCTCGATCATAAAGTATGTTTAGTATTTAGCAAAAAGTAAAGGAGAGTCAGGTAGCAAAAATATAAAGTGTCCAGGACTGGTGGAGCCAGTGGTCAACAGAGTCCATTCCCTGACCTAAAATTATTCTCCTTTATCACTATCATTATCGTTTTCTCTTTTGTGAAGGACCAGTCTTTCAGGCCAAACTTAAAACATCCATCAACCTGACTGGTCCTGGGCCCCCATTTGTAATTTCTTAGTACTTTAAAGTTTGTAAATCATTGTCCTATTTATGTGCATCTGATCCCCAGGACAACTCATAGAGAGACAATACTATTTAGTTCTCTTATGCAAATAAGAGAACTCAGCTCAGTGACTTAAAGGAGGCTAGGAAGGATTTGGGACCCAAACCCAGGCCTATTACTCATAAGAGGCCTGTTATGAGTTCTCTTCTTTGTACTAGGTCTATCCCTAGTCTTCATCTCTTTACTTCTTTCCAATTCACCTTTGCTGTCTAGGTAACTAAGGCCTCATCCTCTGCCCTAGTCTGGCAGGATACTACAAAGAGTCCAAGTCTAGGCAGACTTGTCTGAAGTCTCAACAGTTTCCCCTTCCCACTCAACATCATTTATCCCTGCTCTGACATTCTAAAATGGCTATTAATGGCTATTATTCTGTTTGTCTGTTAGTGAGCGATTCTAGATGAATAATTGTATACATCAGGAATTTCAGCCATCACAATACTAGAGATCTTGCGTCAGTCTTTTTTTTTTTTTGAGAGGAATAGTAGGACTTATTATTTTGGTTTGGGTTTTTTTTTTTTTTTTTTGCATGAACAATACATAGCCTTACATATGTTATCTGACAGTAATCAAAAAAAGTAAGTCAAACTTCCCTCAGACTTCATCATTTAGAAACTGGCAATAATATATGTACAGGAAAAACTTTGTGGTGAAGTAGACTTTTATTGCAGGAAGAGGGACTCCTTCTGGGGCCTGACAGTGGACTCTTGTCTAATACTCAGAAATGAATTATCTGAGGAGACACACATGCTGACAAAGTAAGAGAGTTTATTGGGAAAGACCCCGCCACCCCAGGTGGAGAACAGTAGGGTTAGGGAATCCAGGAGAGTTGTTCTGCCTTGTGGCCCCCAGTCTTGGGTTTTATGGTGATGGGATTAGTTTCCAGGTTGTCTTTGGCCAATCACTCTGACTCAGGATCCTTCCTGGTGGCACATACATTGCTCAGTCAAGATGAATGCCAGCAAAAAGGATTCTCGGAGGTGGTCGGACATGTGGTGTCTCCTTTTGACTTTTCTAATACTTTTCCAGTGGGTGGTGGCTTCTTGGTTCCATGTTCCTCACCAGAACCTCCTGTTATAAATTAACTCATGCAAATTGTTACTTTGGTGCCTGGTCAGGGTAGGTGGTGTGGGCTTCCCTTGACACGTTGGGTAAGTTCATTCAGCTGCTTGTGTCTTAGCTTCCTTGTCCTCAAAATCAGTAGCCATAGTCGTGACCTTACTGTTCTGAGAATGAAATGAGATAATGTGAGTAAGGCAATAGTGCAAATAAATACATCTTGAGTGGATATTAATAATATAGCCCAGGTCTGTCAGAGTGCAGAAACTGTCATCTTTCTTTGTTTTTGTAGTCTTCTCTCCAACAAAGCTCTGAGGGACTTAGAGACAGAAGTAGTTGCCTGCCCACCACTGTTCACACCTAACCCCCATATGACTCAGTATTTTCTTTCTGACCCCATAGTATGAAAATGACCTCAGGTGGTATGAATATACAATTGTATACACAAGAGAGGCAGGTCACAGTTGTCTGATATTTCTGTCTGAACTCTGGGATTTCAAAAAGAAAACAAAACATATACAGTTCATTTTCTCTTTGGTGTGACTCTTTTTTTAAGTTAAATCATAATTTTCTTTTTTAACCCTTTAGCTTGTTCAGACTTGTTCTGAAAAACAAAATGTTTTCACTGGTTTGCGGTGAGGAAGCACTCTGTAAATACAGATCTTCCAAAATTCCATAGGAAGGAATAAGTGTGATTGAACTGTGAAGTTACAAGGAAAGTTAGAGAAAACCGAAGCCGGCCTTGTGAGAGGGACAGCTGAGAAGGGAAAGTGTGGGAGGGGCATTGATTGAAGTGGAAACAATTTTCCATTAGAATAATAATCAGGAAAGAAATAAGATGGTATAATGAGAGTAAGAAATCACCCAGATAGTGTTGTGTTGGTGTGTGACCTACTCTGATAGTAAAGGAATAAGGTAAATAAATATATTAACATGCACGTAAGTACAAAGCTGTGACCCAGGAGTGGAGGATGGTTTCCTGGATAGCTGTGGACAAGGTTGTCATTCCCACTGTGAGTGAGGTCAGTGCAATCCTTGCTGAAAGTCTGTGGCTGAGGGAGCGGGCTGACCCACCCAGGGAAGCTCTGGAGGACGCGTCTACTTCATAGCACCTCCAGGTGGTACTAGTAAAGAACCCACCTGCCAGTGCAGGAGACCAAGAGGTGTGGGTTCAATTCCTGGGTTGGGAGGATCCCCTGGAGAAGGGAATGGCACCCCGCACCACTATTCTTGCCTGGAGAATTCCATGGGCAGAGGAGCCTGGTGGGCTACATTCCATGGGGTGGCAAAGAGTCAGACACAGCTGAGCACACATACCATCCCCCAAACCCCTCTAAGGTTAGTTGTGTGGGTAGATGTGTGCTTCACTGTCCTCTACAAAGGGAATATCCCTCCACCAATGATTTCCTTCAAGCTAAACCCTAAGGCACTGAGGCCATCTGGCCATACCTTCTGAGACAGTTATTTTTCAAGGCAACAGGCAGTACTTTTGTTGCTATTTCTTTTCCTGGTTCCTGAGTTTTTGCCAAGTTAATGCAAGTAGTTACATGCCTTCTGCTGTGGTATGGTCATTGTCAACTGGCAGACAGGTGGGTCTCCAGCTTGGTTGGCCCCTGCTCCTACCCTGGTTAGAAAGTCAAGTCACTCAGATCTGAGATGGGCACACAACTGTGCCACCTGACTGACTGTGAGACACTGGATGAGATATTTAACTTCTGGAAGCCACAGTTTCCATAACTATATAATGAAGAACACAATGGTTTAAGTCTCAAAGGTTGGAAAAGTTATCATTTGTGAAATACTTAGGATTGTTTAGTTTAACCTTGTTGCTGAACCTGTAGTCAAGTTACATCAAAACCTAGTCATGACAAATCTTATAGAAGTTGGTTGTGACCCTTCTTATATCTATAAGCTAACAAAATATAATTTTATTTGGAAAGGAAAAGCTTAGTAAATTTATTTTGAGTAATAACTTAGAAATTGATGCAGTGTCCTTGGCATTCTGAGAGAAACAGTAAGCAAGAAAAGCAATGAAGTTGTTAACCTTAAATTGAGAGCAACATGTATAATACCCACAGGCTACTCAACTAATGACTGACTTTCCACCTTTGCGATAAGAACCCTAGAAAGCAGATAATTCTTAAAGACTCTGTTATCACAATCAGAATCAGAAGAAACTGTATCAAAGATCATGAATATTCTCTTCAGAGAGCTTTAAGAGTAATCTAGTCTATTCCAAACCCAGTGCTTGACTTTTCCCTACACTAACCCTCCTGTTTCTGCTTCCATACCTCAGAGTAGGAATCCTGTTACTATTCAAAGCTGTTTATTCTCTTCTGGACTTGGAAAGCTCAAACTGTTCTATTTAAATTCAGTGTAAGAAAGACACCTCTGACTTCTTACCTCTTCTAGAAATTCAATTCTTGCTCTCACAAGGTACATGATGAATCTTTTCTCAGCAAGGCGGTTTCTTCATTTGATATCATAAGCGTTAGAATCTTTTCTTCCCAGTTAAATATCTGAGTTTGTTGAAATGTTCTCCATGGGACCTAACTTTAAGATCCTTTTTCTCTCTTGGCAAGTTTTCTCTTAAAACATTGACCTGACAATAGTGTCCTCCTTAAAGGGTGGCGCTGAAAAAGCAGCACACTCTCTTAATCTGCATTCTACATCTCACAGTTCTCACAGGATCAATTGCATGTCACATTTTCTTCAGTTTTCATTCCACTCCTGCCAGGTCACAGCTTCTTGTCTCCTAGGTATACACTTGTTTGCACCTTATATTGAAGATATATGTTTCTTTCTGCTAGTTTATCCAGAAAGAATTTTCACGTTTTTTGAATCCCCAGCCAGAACAGTACTTGATTATCTCAATGGTGAATACTTTTGCCATTGAAAACAATTTTGCACTGTGAAAACAATTTGTTAGCTTGGGCCAGGTACTTAAACTCCCTTAGCTATTATGTAAATTGGGCATAAAACTAAGACCTACCCTACTACCAAAATGATTGTTGAGAAGATTTTTAAAGTTATACAAGAAGTTCTGAGTGCAATGCCAGTCCCCTAGTAAGTACTCAAGAAAAGGTCCAAATTGTATATTAATAAGGGTAGGTTGTAATTCCCAGAGAAGTCAAATCTATAACCTCTCAAGTAAATAATTTGCATTTTCTCATAATCTCCACATCCCAGTAGTACTTTGTGTCTATCCATTTGGCTTTTTCTTTGGTCTCATGCCTAAAAAGAAACTGATTACCAACTTCTACAAAATAACTTTAATATAATACTTCAAACTTTCGTCATCAAGAGGTTAAAACAACTATGGCAGTTGTCTTGACATTCATTCTTAGAACTCTGTTTTCAAGGCACATGAACTTATAGGAAAAAGAGAAAGGGAATGTGTTATAAGAAGCATGAGAAATTTATCTTCAGTCTTTTTAGACAATTCTCATTTTCTGTTTCTTAAAACTTTAAGGGGAGATTTAATGAAGCTATAAGAAGTAAATAGAACCATTTCTTTAATTGTGGAAGAACTATACACTACGTTAAGTAAAGAGATTGTTTTCAGGAAATGAATACTCTTGATGTAAATTGAGATTTAAGAGCCTAGGTTTTAGCTGTGCTATGAAATTAGGCAGCCTAATTGTCCATTTATAGTGAAAACGCTACAAATACTGTTCTGAATTTGGGCTATGTTTTGGACATTGTTCCCTGTGAAAAATGGGATTTCATACATATAAAAATTAAACAAATTGCTTTTTGTATGTTTATAAAACTTTAGTAACTAATACCATATTTTTTTGAATCCATCTTTATTTTGCCCATTGAAATTCGGAGTTTATATAACCACTTTATATATGAGTAAATTGAGGCTACTCTAATTTCATAAACTGAAGTTTTGGGATGGAGGTTATTATTATCTTCTTGGAAAGAAGAGAAACATTAAGAACTATTAAATGAATGAAATACTCATTAAAACAGTATGGCACAATTATAATGCAAGGATGAAGGAAATATTCCAGTACTAATAGCACATTTGCTGTGAATAGTAAGGATTTGTTTCTGTGAAGCATTCTCTCCAATCTTTCAACATCCATAATAGATATCAAGGAGCCATTGATATAAAAGGGCTAACAACAACAACAACAACAAAAAGGCATGGTGGTACAAATAGATACTTGAATTTTAATAGTACCTTAATCAAACCCCTTTGTCCTTATTGAAATCACAGGTTCTCTCTTCACTAGGCCAGGATTTCCTTAGCTTATTGCTTCATTAATGATCTCCACACAAGCTTGAAAACCATAGAGAATTTCTATATAGACATATATAGCATAATGTATTGGTTGTGTAAGAAATCTGCCCTGCCTTGGATGCCACCAATGTGGGGTGCACAAGTAAAGACTGTAAAGTATTCTAAAAGAAAAGAAGAAACAATGCAAGATGATTTGCACACATTTTGAGAGCTGTGTGTGTATGTGTGTTCACATGCTCAGTCATGTCAGACTCTTTGCTACCCCATGGACTGCAGCCCACCAGACTCCTCTGTTCATGGAATTTTCCAGGCAATAATACTGGGTTGTCATGTCCTACTCCAGGGGATCTTCCTGATCCAGGACTCAAACCTGTATCCCTGGGATCTCTTGCACTGGCAGGCAGATTCTTTACCACTGTGCCACCTGGGAAGCCTATGGTTATTTAAGCAAGTTAACAGTTTGGAGAGAGTTCTGGACAGCAGATACTACACCTTTACTAGTCATCAACATTTAGGTTGTATTTACATACTACAAAAAGATGAGATTAACTGGGGAGTGTGTACAGACAGAGAAGAAAAGAGGACCAAGGATGGAGGCGTGGATTGCTCCAACATCTTGAGGTTGGAGAGAAAAGGAGGAAGTGGTACAGGGGTTAAGATGGAAAGGGTAGAAGCAAAACCAGGATAGGGAAGTATCCTGGAAAAAGTGAATAAATGTATCAAAGAGGAGCTGATCTTATACCCAATACAACTGATAGGTCAAGAAACATGAGAAAGGAAAATAGATCACTGGATTTAGCAACATGTATAGAGCAATGGTGACCTTAATAGCTCATATCTCCTGAATCAGCAAGAGGATTCTTTACCACTGTACCACCTGGGAAGCCCAATCTTAATAGAGAGTAGGTGAAAGTCAAATGGGAGTTGGTTCAAGAAAATATTGGAAGAAGAACTTTGAAAAGAGTGAGTGTTATAGAAATCCTTGCAGGAGTTACGCTGGGAAGAGAAGCAGAGCAGTGGGGAGGCAGCTAGAGAAGAAAGTAGGATAAAGTTGTTTTGTTGTCATTTTGGTTTATACGATGGGAAAGATAATGGCATATGTAGTGAGTTGGCTAAAAAGTCACTTGGGTTTTCCATAAGATAACCCAAGTGACTTTTTGGCCAATCCAATGTGATTTGATTGAAAAAATCAAATAGTGAGGGAAGACATTTCTTGATGATGTATTAGAGAATGGATCAAATTGCTGGAGTGATGTTTTTGAAAAGATTCAAGATGACATTCAATGAACAAGTACAGGAACTGACTAGATGGGAATTTAGAGCATGCAAGGGAAGGCTTACGATGCCTCACTCTGGTCAAGTGGCAGTGGTCTCTGAATTTGCCTGCCAACTCCGCCATTCTTAATACTGACTTCATTCAGTTTTAGGAGGATTACCTGATCTCACAGGTATAAAGTGCTCAGCATATTGCCCAGCTCATAAAAAACAAACAAACACAGTTCAAAAGTCTGTTCTGTACTTCTGTGTCTCTTTTTCTGTTTTGCATATAGGGTTATCTTTACCATCTTTCTAAATTCCATATATATGTGTTAGTATGCTGTAATGTTCTTTATCTTTCTGGCTTACTTCACTCTGTATAATGGGCTCCAGTTTCATCCATCTCATTAGACAAGTGCTCGGGCCTGGTGCACTGGGAGGACCCAGAGGAGTCGGGTGGAGACGGAGGGGGGAGGGGGGATCGGGATGGGGAATACGTGTAACTCTATGGCTGATTCATGTCAATGTATGACAAAACCCACTGAAATGTTGTGAAGTAATTAGCCTCCAACTAATAAAATTAAATTAAAAAAAAACCCACAATAATTAGCAGTTGGTGTAATTCTCTCATCATTTGATAAAAAGTCACATTTTCCAAGACAATAATGGGATTTATTATCAGATTTAGCCTATTATGAGCTAGTAGGATTTACCTCTGCTTTCTTTGAAGTCTAAGAGAAGAACAGGGATATTCCTAGTCACTCCCCTGGGAAAGCCCAATATGGTAAGAGGTCGATGTTTGCAGTTTGATATTTCTACTAGTTATTATCCTCATTCTATAAATGTTTATAAACAATTCGGTATATGTTTAACTGCTTTTTATGTAATATTATTTAATTTTCAATAACCCTTTGAGATAAACAGTATTATTTTCCTCCTGCTATAGAACCAAGCCTGAAATTTAGAGAAGTACCGTCACTAAGGTGACATTGGAGCTGGGTATGAACCCAGGCAGTTAGACTTTGTTGTTGTTTAGACACTAAGTCATGTCTGACTTTTTGTGACCCCATGGAGGCAGCATGCCAGGCTTCTCTGTCTTCCACTATCTCCTGGAGTTTGCTTACTGCCCCTCCAAATTAGTCAATATATAAGCACTTACAATTTGCATTATGCTTTCTTGGTCCTAGGCATTCTTACCTGATGGTTTGTATCGATAGATAAGGATACAGAGGGGAATATTAAATTAACCAAGCCACACCTTTAGAGAAGAAGGGAGCGCAGTTATTAGTTATTACAAAGTGAAAGATAAGCTGAACAAGGCCACTGGGAAGAAAGCAGAATAGAGTGAGTCATACATTTTTTTCAAAAGAATTCTGTGCCCAAGAGAAGAATTGAACAAGAATTGCTGGGCTATAGCTTAGTATGCTGAACTAGGGTCTCTTCCAGAAAGGCCTGAGGATTAATCAGTTAATCATTGGGTGACATTTAATCAAGAGCCAGAAATCTAATCAATGGCTGACCCATTGTGACATTGGGGTACTGGTCTGGCTTCTTGCCTGGACTGTCCAATCTTAATTAGCAATTATCTCAGCTGGGTGACCCTTTGCCCCTGGGAAATTTCAACAAGGAATAGCTATTTCTAAATAGAAATTTCACCTTTTGCCTCTATCACTTGTCATTAGGCAGTGTGTTGATTCAGTTTCCAATGTCTTATTGGGCCTATCTGATGGAAAGAGCTGGCATTAGACCAACAATTACTTTGATGAGGAGAAATAATGAAGCTCTCCTAAAGGGAGATAGAAGATCTGAAATTTCCGTCACCTTCATCTCCTTTATAACTTTCTCCTTTTCTGTCATTCTGAAATGTGGCCTTATTTAATTCTATTGATTGTAGTTCTTTCTGGACTAAAAAGAAAAAGAAACCCAACCCACAGTCAAGAAGAATTTTTGTTTCAACTTGGAATATGAGAGATTTCATTTTAATTGCTTTCTTAAGATAAAGATAAATCTCTGATCTCTTCCTTTCAACAACAGATTTTTTTGACCCCTGCTTTGAAAGGTCTTAGATGCAAATTGTTGCTTTGCTCCTGTGTGTCAGGGGAATTAATCCCTTTGAGTCTGTCTCGAGAGGGGAAGGTCAGGAAAGGCCTTTCTATAGAGATGTCATTGAGCTATGAGCTAAAGGAGCCTACTCTATGATCAAGAGTGAGGACTCTGCAGGGAAAAGAAAGAACAAAGGCAAAAGCTGTGAGCCTTGGTAGGGACGTCTCAGATGGTGCTAGTGGTAGAGAACCTGCCTACTAATTCAGGAGATGTGAGAGGTGCCTGTTCAGTTCCTGGGTCAGGAAGATTCCCTGGAGTAGGAAATGGCAACCCACTCCAGTATTCTTGCCTGTAAAATCCCATGGACAGAGGAGCCTGGCGGGCTACAGTCCATGGGGTCCAAAAGAATCAGACACAACTGAAGCGACTTAGGATGCACGTATGCATGAGCCATTGTGGCTGGAGTGAATGAGCCGTAGGAAGAGAGGCACATGCTAGGTCAGAAAGACAGGCAGAGACAGACCATACAAGATCTGATCTTGCAGATGGGGCAAGATTTAGGAAGATTTTGCTTTATATGGAAAGGCGATCCATGAAAGGAATTTATAAGTACTGGTATGACATAATCTAATTTACTTTACTCCCCAAATCTCTTTAGTTTCTATGTAGAAGACTGATTAGGAGTAAATATAAGGAGAGTGCTTAGTGCAATGTCTTATTTATAGTAGTTGAGAAGTGTTAGCTGTTTCAATCCTTCTATTACTTTTTTTCATTCTCAGAGAGGACTGTAGAAAGGCATGTCAGAATCTTCCATGAGAAGGACCTGGGTCTCAAACCAGTAACTCCTTAACCCGCAAAGCTTCTAGTCAAGTTCTACAGGAAAATGCTCTTCCCATCCTCCGTCCATAACTGCCCTCTCAGCCTGGGGAGTGTCATCAATGGTCATGCTATGTGTTGGCCATCTTAGGTGTGGTGGGGGTGGAAGCGATGTTGAAGACTCCCACATTTACAGCCAGCCTCCTTCTACAGAATTACACTGCCATTGGGCTCATATCAAATTCAAGCTTGGTATGCAGATCATTAGAGAACCCATTTCTATACTAAATGGAGAAACGTAATATTTGCAGATAAGGCACTTTTCAAGGGACTCATTATAACCTCAATTTTAAAAGCTGCGCAACTGAAAGCAAGTTAAAATTTCTAACTTATGTACTTGCTGCTGTTAATAACACCAACACGTGGCCTTGGATGACACTGAATATATGGGGAAGCATCTTGAAAAGCTTCGTTCATCTCATTTGACCTTCACAAGACTGATGACTTAGGTAAAGTTAGATCTGAGACTTCCAGTTTTGGGGGTAAATGCTGCAGTGTGGGAATTGTGTGACATGTCCAGCCCCACAGACAGCACCTAACTGGGACTCACCATGGCAAAACAGTCTGGATTTCTTTTTATCATCCCCAGTGACTGCTGCTACCCCTGGCCCTATGTTCACTGAGGTTATGGAGGACAAGAACATTGTAACATCAGAACTGAGATTTTTAAAATGTCATGGTGGAAAAGATACCCATATTAATTTAACAGTATTCAAAGCGGAGGAAAATTCTGAATAGGTACCCTTAACAAATGCAAAATGTATGTCTTACTAATGTAGGAAAAGCCTAGATTTTCCTTAGAAACCAAATCTACTCAAAATTGATTCTATATCTCTCTGGCACATGAGAAAACCTAAGGTTTGGAGGATGAGCTGGTCAGATTTATTTTGTCTTAATACATTTTTGTTATTCATTCGCTCAATTGTGTCCAACTCTTTGTGACCTCATGAACTGCGGCATACCAGGCTTCCCTGTCCTTCACTATCTCCTAGAGTTTTGTTCAAACTCATGTCCATTGAGTCAGTGATGCCATCCAACCATCTCATCTTCTGTCGACCCCTTATCCTCCTGCCCTCAATCTTTCCCAGCATCAGTGTCTTTTCCAATGAGCTAATTCTTTGCATCAGGTGGCCAATGTATTGGAGCTTCAGCTTCAACATCAGTCCTTCCAGTGAACATTCAGGGTTGATTTCCTTTAGAATTAACTGGTTTGATCTCCTTGCTATCCAAGCGACACTCACCAAGTCTTCTCCAGCACCACAGTTCAATTTATACACTTCTTATTAGCGAAAGATTCTCAAATAAAAATACAGCTATTTAAAAAAAATTATCTTTCAGTTGAAAGAATTCTTTATATATTCTGGACAGTAGTTATTTATTAGATTTGTAATTGGATTTCCCAGGTCCCCCCAGTGGTAAAGAATCTGCCTGCCAATGCAGGAAACACAAGGGACACCAGTTTGATCCCGGGGTTGGAGAGATCCCTGGGAGTAGGAAATGCCAACCCACTCCAGTCTTCTTGTAGTTGGTTTATTTTTAATTGGAGGATAATTGCTTTACAGTATTACACAAATATGATGTACATGCCATGTATCAGCATGAATCAGCCATAAGTATAAACATATACCCCTCCCCACCCCTCCCCACCCCTCTAAGCTGTCATAGAGCACTAGATCTGAGCACCCTGTGTCACACGGCAAATTCCCACTGGCTGTCTAATTATACTTATGTGATGTATATGCTTCAGTGCTACTCTCTCTAGTTGTCCCACCGTTTCCTTTCTCCTCTGCGTCCACAAGTTTGTTACTCATGTCTGTGTCTCCACTGCAGCCCTGCAAATAGGTTCATCAGTACCACCTTGCTAGATTCCATATATTTTCATTAGTGTGTGATTTTTTTTTTCCTCTTTCTGACTTCCTTCACTCTGTATAACAGGCTCTGGGTTCATCTACCTCATTAGGACTGACTCAAATGCATTGTGGCTGAGTAATATTCCACTCTATATGTGTACCACAGCTGTTGATGGACATCTAGGTTGCTTCCCTGTCCTCACTATTGTAAATAGTGCCGCGATGAACATGGGGGTACATGTGTCTTTTTCAGTTATGGTTTCCTCAGAGTATAGGCCCAGTCGTGGGATTGTTGGGTCATAAGGTAGTTTTATGCCTAGTTTTTTTTTTAAGGAATCTCCATACAGTACTCCATAGTGGCTGTATCAATTTACATTCCCCCCAACAGTGTAGGAGGGTTCCCTTTTCTCCACACCCTCTCCAGTATTTCTTGTTTGTAGATCTTTTGATGATGGCCATTCTGACCGGTGTTAAGTGATACCTCAATGTAGTTTTGATTTGCACTTCTTTAATAATGAGCAATGTTGAGCATCTTTTTATGTATTTATTAACCATCTGTATGTCTTCTTCGGGAAATGTCTGTTTAGGTCTTCTGCCTAATTTCGTTTGTTTTTCTGGAATTGAGCTGCTTATATATTTTGGACGTTAATCCTTTGTCAGTTGTTTCATTTGCTATTATTTTCTCCCATTTTAAGGGTTTTCTTCACCTTATTTGTAGTTTCCTTTAGTGTGCAAAAGCTTTTAAGAAAATTCCATGGACAGAGGAGTCTGATGTGCTGCTGTTCATGAAGTCACAAAGAGCCAAACATGACTGATCACACATGGACACATGCACACAACTGGTAAATAGTCTGTGGTTATTCTTCTCTGTAGTTTCTTCTTTTCACTTAATGGTCTGTTTTAAAGAGCTAAAGATCTAAGTTTGAATAAGATTGACTTTTTTTTTTCCTTTTAAGGCTATGCTTTTGGTGTCATATCTCAGAAACCTTTCCCTAATATAATGTCACAAGGGATTTCTCCTTTATTTTCTTTTTAGAAGTTACGTATTTGTAGCTCTCACATTTAGGCTTATGCATCTTGAGTTAAGTTCAGCATATAGTGTGAATTAAGGGGTTTTGTTCATTGTCTGTGTATGGCTATATTCAACTGTTCCAGCGCCATTTGTTGAAAAGATTATCCTTTCCTCTTTGAGTTGCCGTGGTATGACCACAAATACAGGTTTTATTTCTTGACTTATTTCTATTCTTTGGATTTATATGGATATGCTTTTGTTATTAAGCTTTATATATAACCTTTATGTGCTCCATTGCTCAGTTGTGTCTGACCCTTTAGGCCCTGTGTACTGTAGCCCACTGGGTTCCTCTGTCCATGGAATTTTCCAGGCTGGAATACTGGAGTGGGTTGTTATTTCCTACTCCAATATAACATTCATATGTGTATATTATTTGCCACTATTTGTAAAAGCTAAAAGCAAAACCCGGTATACACTGGGTTCCTTATTTCTCTTACCCTAATCTCTCTCTAGATACAGGCAAACCCTCTGCTTTTAGGCAGCCAGTAGAGCTAAAAAACTTGTTGTAGGTAGAAAAATATTTGTTTCCCTAAACTATAAACCAAACAATTTGAATCCTCTTTGGGCAAATGTGCTCTTCTGTTAACTCTGGACTTCTTTCTAGTTCTTGGGAATGTGGCTTGGACTAGAGTCACCTGCATTCAGCCCCAAAAACCCATTTTGAAATGTGAAATACAACCTAACCCCACAATTATGTGGAGCAGGAGATGACCTGCATTCTATGGTTTTGAGAGAAATCTGGATTTGGATTCCTTTACTGTTTAGCCTGGAAAACTCTCAATGGGACACTCTGAGATGTGCAGAGTCGAGTAATAAAAGCAGAATTAGAGATCCTTAAGGAGCCACCTTCCATCTTCCATTATTTGATTTTAGCCAGGGGTCATAAGAGCTGATCTGCTGTATACACAGAGGTCTAGTGTTGCTACACTCAAATCTAGTCACATATAATACTCTAATGTCATTCCAGAATACCATCTTGTAATCAAAGAGAAAAGCATTAATTCTCAATCATGCTGCCTTCCCTCTCTTCTCAGGACAGTGTTTCCCTGTTTTTAGAGCATTCATGATCTTGCTCCAATGCAAATGCTGCACACTACTCAGGAAGTCTTTTATAATTTTCCCAGTCAGGATTAGTATGTATATTTCTGCCCTAATTTTTACTTTGTTGACATAAAGGTTACCCCTTGAAAATATACAATCCAATGGCTTTTATAGTACAGTTGTGCATCTAACACCATTATCTAATTCTACAATATTTTTATTACCCCAAAAGAAACTTCCATACTCAGTGGTCATTTCCCATTCCACCTGCTCTTAGAAGTCACTTAATCTACTTTCTGTCCCTGTGGATTTGCTTATTTGGCACATTTGTTTAAAATGAAATCATAAAATGAATGGGCTTATGATTCTGGCTTCATTTATTTAGCATTTTCCAAGATTAATCTATGTTGTAGTATGAGCAACACTTCTTTATTTTATGTGGCTGAATAACAGTCCATCGTATCAATATACCATATTCTTTTTGCCATTTATTAGCTAATAATACATCCGAGGAGCTGTTTCCACTTTTGGCCATTATGAATAATGTTTCTATAAACATTTAGGTACTAGATTTTGTATGGACTTTTGTTTTCATTTGTACTGAGGAACTTGTAAAATGTTCTATAAAGTAGCTCTACCATTTTACTTTCTCACTAGCAATGTATGACATTCTAATTTCTCCACAGTCTTCCCAATACTTTTCAAATATTGTGTCCATTCTAGTGGTTGTGAAGTTATATCTCATTGTCATTTTACTTTGAATTTCCTTGATGATTATGAGCATTTTTCACAGCTTATTGGTCACTTGTATATCTTTTTTTTCTCAGAGAAATGTCTTTCTTTTTTAATTGAGTCACAGTTATAAATTTCGTATGTTGTTAGTTTGTTTACATTCATCTTGAAGTGTTTTCAAATTTCCCTTGTGATTTCTTCCTTGGCTCATTGGTTATTTATGAGTGTGTTGCTTTATTTATTCATATGTATAAAATGTACAGAATTTGCTTCTGTTATTGATTCCCAATTTCACTCCATTGTGCTTGGAAAACATACTTTTTATGATTTCAGTCATTTAAAATTTATTGAAAATTGTTTTGTGGTTTAATATAGGGTCTGTTCTTGAGAAGAATACTTATTCTAACTGCTATTGGCTAGAATATTCTATAGGTTTCTGTTATATTTAGTTAGTTTATACTGTTCTCAAATTTTCTACTTTCTACTTGATACTCTAGTTTTATCTATTACTTAAATTGGGATATTGAAGTCAGCATTCTGCCAGGCAGTTAACGACCCCGACTTAGTTTTCTACTTCTGCAGAAACTCAAAGTAAGTCCAAGATAAGCCCTTAGGGTCTTCTCAAGTGTATCCTAAGCATTTACATTAACCATGAGTGTGAGCACAGCATTGTGTGCATGGCCTCCTAGATACTGTGGAATATGTCAGCATTTTTCAAAACCCTCTTTGGATATCTCATTCCTCTGATTTCCTTTAAAGCTTTTTGGTTAGCCTGTTATTTAGCCCACCCGTTTTCTAGGGCCTCAGATGTTGCGCTCCATGTTAGGTCAGATAAAGATAATCTTGCTAGTAGGCTCGTCCAGAAAATCACCAGGCAGATTCTCTGATAATGTGGTTTTGAAAGTGCTACAGTCTCATTCTGCTCCCTTGAGTGGTTGCCAGGCCTGTGATTTTTCAAGGCTAGTGTATTACTGGGGAGAGCAAACAAACAGGACAAGTGTGAATGCCATAATGCTCATTGTTTTACCTAGGGTCAGCCATTGTTCGTAAATATTCTTAGGGTTTCTGTAAGCTTTTAGTTAATTTGCAAAATAATGAAAACATCTATTCTGACAATTTATACCAGTGTTCCTCTTGTTTTTATGGAAGAGAAGATTGTCAAACATGCTTACTCTGCCATCTTGGTTGTCTTTTAGTCTTCCACTTCTAATGTTCCTCTTCTTTGGCACTAGTGAAGTTAGGTGTGCTTTCAAAGATAGTAAGTAGAATCTCCTTTACTAAAGTCACAGACTATGTGCAGCCTAGAATGAAGAAGTCGGACTACAAAACAGAATAAACAGGAGAGAGAGAAGATGGTAGTTTGTAAATTAGTTTGAAAATGAGATTATGGAGGAGTTGTGGTATTGCTATTCATAAGGTCTAGGGAAAGGGTAGGAGGAAGAATACTGAAAAAGGAAACATTTGGGAATTGAAAGTTCAGGGATTTTAAAAAATCCCTATAGTTACTTTTTAAATTCACTAAAATTGAATTTAGGAGAAAGGTCAAATAGGGAAGGACATCGAACCAAAGTTTTTAAGAAATGAGGGATAGTTACACAGATTCGTCTGACAGCTGAGCTAAAGAGGAGGTAATATATATTTGAGCCAAGTAATGTGAGACTCCAGTGGGAGTTTAAAAAAAAAAAACAACAAAGAGTTGGAAGTAGCAGTGAAAAGCAAGAAAGTGACACCCAGGCCTCTGGTAAAGACGTGGGGGAAGAATCCACGAGAAAACTTCAGAGAGAAAGCACTGACCTCAAGGGAAACCTAGGTTTCTATGAGAATAAGAAGGTGATGAGCATTTTTGTTTGTTTTAGATATGTTAATAAATACCGAAGGCTTTGGGGATTTCTATTTACACTGAATTAAAGAAAGAGAAAAGCAGTAGAATTGTAGCAAGGTTTGCTTATTCTGCCCCTCTCCTGTTTGCTAACAGCTATTTTAATGGTTTCTAGTGACACAAAGGGGCTTCCATGATGGCTCAATGGTAAAGAATTTGCCTGCCAAGGTCGAAGGTTCTTGAAGGCAAGATTGAAGACATAGAAAGTATGGAGAGTTTGTGGAAGGAGCCCACTGGGCACAGGATATGGGGGAGGAGAGGAACTGGGGTCAGCAACAGTGATCTACATACAGAGTCACGTAGGTGTTAGCGCCTGGAGGAAAATGGGTTCCCACGGAGTCCTGGGTTTTTTGTGGTGACAGTAGTCACAAGATGATGCACATGAGGCGTGGAGAGTGATGGGGTTTCCTACAAGTATGAAGAGATCTAGGGTTTAGGCTTTACTCTTCCTGAAGGCAGGAACTAGTTGAAGTACCTCTTGATGAGAGAATCACATCTTTCCCTGATGGAGGCACCTAGCCTCCCTTTGCCCATTAATTCCCATTCTTATGTCTGGGTTCAGCATAAGGTTTGATGACACAATCTTTACTGACCCCAGCCCATTTATGAGCTGTACTGGCCTTGTAATCAGTACCTCTTTTTGTATAGTCTTTGCATGTAAGACCAGAGGTCTTCAGCTAATTATCAGTCTTCTAAAGTTCACAGAGGAACCTTAACTAAGCAGTTTCTTATAAGTACTAACCATGCCATCTGGCCAAAAAGGTGTCAACCCTTTTCTACTATAGCATACACGACACATGGTGTTCCAATGAGTGACAGTTTCCCATGGGTACACCCACATCTTCATATGGCCTCAAAAACCTTGTAAGTGCTACAGTAATTGACCAATTAATTACATACCTGTGATTAATGTCCATTCAGGATGATTCTCAACATCCTAGATGTAACTCCATCTCTTTCTCTTCCTGTTTAGAAATGATACCATAGTAAGAGTGGTGTAATTGCAGTGATAAACTTGTATCTGCTCTATTGTATAAATCATTTTCCAATTTCAGTACTTTGCTATGAGGGAAGATTATTCAGGACCTAACTTACAATTGTTTCTGGATATTAGTGTCATGACCATACATTGAGAACTATTGTGCTTTAAAAATTGGGTAGACACATCTGAGTGCCTACCATTGAAATTTCTGCATTTGTGACCTGTCCTGTTATAATCAGTAATAAATTCCTTAGGCAACAACTATCCTTTTTTACCTTAGGAACATGAAATGAAACATTTTCTTCTATTATAGCAGCCATGAAAATCCATCTTCAGCAGATTTATTAGTTTCTCTGCCCTCATTTTCCACATTTTTAAGATCAGTACATATATCATAGGTTTCTTGTGAGGATTAAGTGAGTTAAAACATACAAAGTACTTAGAACAGTACCTACTACTGAGTAAGTGCTCAAAAATGTTTAGTTGCTAAGATATATTTCTTATGGGCTACTGTTTACATTTTGCTTTCTTTGGAAATGGAAGGGTTTTCATAGAATCTTCCATAATGTTTCTTTGCTTTCTATTTTCCCTGGCTTTATTGAGATACAATTAGCATATAATGTCACATTGTGTAAATTTAAGGTTTACAATGTGATTATATATTCGCACATATATATACACATTTATATATATAGTGAAATGTTTACCACAGTAAGGTTAGTTACCTTGTCCTTTACCTCAAATAATTGCTCCTTTGTTGTTGTCATGGTGAGAATGTGAAAACTCTCATCTCACTGTCAACTTTGAAGTGTACAATACAGTGTCATTGAGTGTAGTCACCATGCTATACATTAGATCCCCAGAATTTATTCATTTTGTAGTTGAAAGTTTGTATTCTTTGATCAATATCTTTGATCTCTCCTAATAAACAGAAATGTGGTTGTTAGCTTTATCCTCATTATTGTTATTATTAATATGACTTTTATAGGGTGCTGCCCTAAGCACTTTATGTATTTTAACTTAATGGATCCTTACAACAACCCTCTGGGGCAAATGTTATTATTACCTTAATTTTACAGATGTGGAAAAAAATGCACAAGAAATTTTAGGAATTTATTCAAAATGCTAATAAGTACCCAAGGTGGAATCCATACCCAAGAGTTCTGGCTTCAGGACTGCACACATAACCCCTACACTCCGCTGCATCCCACAAGGAAAGGTAGACATTACATTGGTGAGGTTACAGGTAGGGTTCCCGATACTAATACGGGCGGCACACCAACCCTTTGGGAAAATGGGTCTGTGGCTGTGATGGATGTCATTTCCACCATTCTATAGGTTCGCAGTATTAGGACAGATTAGTTCAACAAACAGTCACTTAGCAATGTTTCTAGCACTCCTCTAAGCTCTTGGATACAGCCATGAAGAAAACAGACAAAACCATTACTTTCCAGGAACTGGTATGGAGTTGAGGGGTGCAGACAGTAAACAAACTGGGTAAGCAAATTATGTAGTATGCAAAAGGACAATAAATAGTATGGAAATAATAATGCAGGGAAAAGGAAAAGACTGTATGTGAATGTAAGTATGTGTGAGTATGTTCCATTTTAAATAAAGTTGTTAGAGGAGGCATCACTGAGAAGGAACCCTGTGAGAATGACCTAAGTGAGGAAATGGGAGCAACCGTGTGTGCATCAGGAGGAAGCATTCCAAGCAGAGGGAACAGTCAGAAGACCTAGCACAGAAGCCATTATGCCTGAATCAAAGTACCCCAGAGATCAGAAATCTGGAGGTGGGATGGGGCTTGTCATATAGGATCTTATAGATCTTTGTAAGGACTTTGTGTTTTCTGAATTAGATGGGGAGCCATTGAAATATTTTAAGCAGAGAAGTGAGATGATCTAACTGGTGCATTTTAAAGTATCATATGGCTTATGGATTGACACTAAGGTGCAGGGGGCTAAGTTTGAAAGCAGGAGGCAACTGAGATATTCCAAGTAAAATCTGATGCTGACTTGGATTAGGGTGGTATCAGTGTAGGTGGTGAGTAGTAGTAAGAGTGGATAGATATTGAAGATGGGGCAAATAGGATTTCTTGAAAGATTAGATATGGAGTGGAAGAGAAACAGGAATCAAAGAGGACCTCATGATTTTGGCTTGAGCAATTGGAAAGAAGGTGTTTTTATCGGCAGAGGTATGGATAATTAGATGGGTCTGATTTGACCACGAGTCATGTGTTGGGGGAAAGTCATGAGGTACATTTAAGATACGTTGAGTTTGAGATGGCTATTATACATTCAAATGACATTAAGTAAGAATATGGTTATTAAAAGGGTTTCATGATGAAGATAAAGTCCTAGAGTCATGGCACAAGGCAGTGAACATAGAAAAGAGAAGTCCTAAAGCTCTGTATTACTTCTACTTCACTATGAAAACTTAATGGAGATGACACCAACAAGGGATATGTGAAGGAGTGGAGGGCAAAGACAGAAGGAAACTAGGAGAGTGTATTTTTGGAAGCCAAACATAGAAAATGCTTTGAGAGAGAGTAATCAATGTCACATGCTACAATGGACAGGTGACCATGAAGGCATCAGTGTCAGAAGTACGGAGATAAAAGCCTAAGTCGGGCTTCTCAGGTGGCGCTAGTGGTAAAGAGCCTGCTTGCCAAAGCAGGAGATGCAGGTTCGATCCCTGGGTTGGAAAGATTACCTGGAGGAGGAGGGCATGGCAACCCACTCTAGTATTCTTGCCTGGAGAAGTCTATGGACAGAGAAGCCTGGAGGGCTATGGTCTACAAGTTGGACACAACTGAGGCAACTTAGCAGCAGCGAAAGCCTAAGTAGAATGGGTTCAGGAGAAAATCAGAAGTGGAGACTAAATATAAAGTCTTTAAGAAGTTTTGTTATCAAGGAAAGCATAGCTATGAGGTGATAACTGGAAGGAAAAAATGAGATCATCAAAAGTTCCTTAGGATGAAACAAACTGCAACATTTGTATATGCTGATGGGAAAAGATGCAAAAGAGAAAAGAAAACACATGTCCCAGGAGGGAGCAGAGGAGCAGTGCAGGAGCTATGTCCTAAAAGGCAAGAGGGCGTGGGGTCTAGTCCACCAGTGGAGGTGCTGGTCATTGAAGGAAGTAGAGAGGGCTTCTTTCAGGGAAGATGATTCAGGTTCCAGGGCACATTTCCTGGGGTCAAACTCAGCCTCCACATGCCTTCACTGAATGCCTGTTTTGGGTAAGTTATTTAACCTCTTGTAGACTTGAAAAATACTGAGCACGGGGCTCAATTACCTATCGTTATGATAAGATAAAGTTAAGCTTACTTAGTTTCACAACAACAGCAGCACAATTTTCAGATTTCCTGGATTAACTGTCTACAGCATGTTTTTCTAAAATTTAATACTCCTCTATGTGCTGTATTTTCCAATGGCACACACGGATTTGTGTATTTTGCACACGCTTTGCCTTGTACATGACATGCACTGCTCAGGAAGGTAATTATCCCAGCAAACTAAGCTGTGTGAAAAGATAAACTGCTTACTGAATTAAAATTGCATATTTTATATAACCCAATGGCACAAGCATCCTTGTTCTGCTCGGTCAGTGTTTCATCTTTGAGCTTTTCCATCATCACTGTCTTTTCTCTGGTGGTACAATCTTTCTGCCCAGGGTAGAAAGGAATCTTTCTCACTGCCAGCAACCTTTCTGGACCAGTGTTAATAACAGAACCAAGTAGCTTAGTGAATGAAGTCAGAAGCATTTCCACTGAAGGAGCCTTTCTAGCTTAGCTGCAAACCAAATAATGTTGCTGCCTCTAACTGGTCCAGGAAGTTTTGCAATTGAAATGGGAAAATCACTTGGCGGGGCAGGGTGCTGATCAAATTGTCTGTATGATTGTCAGACAAAATAAGTCCATTTTGTCCTCAATGAGGCAAGAGATATTGCATTTAGAAAGGAGGAAAAATGGGTGTAATTAAGTCACAAAACGTCTAAAGTCTGTCCCCAGAGATTTTGACTAAGACAGGATGCATTCTTCACTTCCAAAATGAGCAGATTTTCAACTTTCTGAATGCTGAGATGGACAAGAAACTTGATAAATAGTTCCTCTCATTTTAAGGTTCTAAAATCTACACTTTTGATAGTCCTGTTCTTTCCCCTCCACGAAACCCATGACTTGCCCCTACTCTAGCAGCTTCAGGAACACCGGAAGGATAGTCCTCATGATTTCACATCTTTTACCCTTTCTGTTGACTTGTGATTGCTCTATCTCCTTGCCTTCTTGTTTATTTCACTTTAGCACCTACAGGGGCAGACACACCGTAGGTACTTAGTAGTTACTGCCAAATGATTTCTTGAAATGTTCTGGAGGGAGGAGAATATACATATGAGAAGGAGGAATCTGGAAGAGTCTTATCAGGTGAGAGCACATATTTAGTGTTTACATTCCAAACATCTTATCAGCACTCTCTGTTAAGCCTTTATTTTTGCATAGGAATTCCTCACTCTTTCACGTTAGCTCTAAATCATAGATTTAACACTTGGAAATATTCAACACTAAGCTCCATAAAACAAATGTTGACAAAGCCATATGGCATGGAGAAGAGGCTCCAGATTGGAAAGTTGACTGGAAGAGTGGTGATGTAAGGACCTGGGTTGTTGGTACTGGAAATAGTGCTCCCTGGGCTGCCAGGAAACCTGCAGTTATGAGGTAGAAAAGAGAATCGACTGTGGTGGTCTGCTCTAGAAGGAAGAGTTAAGTGGTAGAATTTACAAGAATATAAATCTACAGACATTGAAGGTTGCTTTATGATATAGTGAATTCTTCCAAGGAATTGTTCAAACAAGGTCTAGGTAACAATAACAGAGGAAAAAAAATTGGAATTGTGGGAAAGATCACTTAAGATTTTAAAATTTCTTTCAACTTGAAGAAATATACATGCATATCTATGATGATAATTTAAAATGTTGTGATAAATTATTTAAAATCACAGTAAGTATCATTAATTTCTTTACATGCACCAGAAATTGCGCTAGTCCTTTAAATTCATTCACACCATATTCATGACAGCCATCTGTTTTTATTGTCATTTGGGTGCTAAGTCATGTACCACTGTTTGTGACCCTGTGGACTGCAACAAGCCAGGCTTCCCTGTCCTTCACTATTTCCATGCCCTTTTTAAAGATGTGGAAGTATCAGAGCTGAGATTCAAACCCAAGCATCTGACTCTAGAGCCTGCATTGTTAACCACCCCACTAACTCCCTTGGCCTATGGAAGAAAATAATGAGTAACAAGAGTATGTTATACAGAATTAAGTCAAAAAGAGAAAAACAAATATCAGTATTAATGCATATATATGGAATTCTAGATTCCATATATGGTAAGGTGATGTGCCTGTTTGCAGGGCAAGAATAAAGATGCAGACATAGAGAGGAAACTTGTGGACACAGTAGAGGAAGGAGATTATAGCACTGACACATATTCACTACCGAGTGTAAAATAGCTAGCTAGTGGGAAGCTGCTATATAATAGGGAGCTCAGCTTGGTGCTCTGTAACAGCTAGATAGGTGAGATGGGGGGTGGGTAGCTGGGAGACTCAAGAGGGAGGGGATAAGTGTATACTTAGGCCGATTCACGTTGTATGGCAGAAATCAACACAACATTGTAAACCAATTATCCTCCAATTAAAGATACATTAAAAAATAAACCATCAGTGAAGCTCTTCCTTTTAAGTTACAATATTCCAAAGACTTCACTGAGTATAGATATTTTAGCTGAGAACTGGAGAGTAGAAGACAGTTGTGCACTAGGGGTAAAACCCTTCTAAGACAGGGAACATTGCTTGACACTGAATGAGTGGTAGTCTGCTTCCAAATAGCCAGAAGGAGACAACTGTCAAGGGAACAAGGTGAGGAAGAAGGAAAGGGATTCTCAGTAAGGTCAGAGTTTGAGGTTGTGTTCAGAACACACAGGGTGCACTTAAGGGCTTTGGATTATAACCTAGTATAGTGAAAAGGTCTATGACAGGGGAAGGATGGATACCATAACCTGTTTTATAGATGAAGGAGAAATCCCAGTAAAGTGAAGACATTTCCTAAGGTTCTTAACAGGCTATATGATAGTCAAAGGTTGAGAACATAACCATCCTCGTTAGCCACTGTGATGTGGAGTGTGTGTGGGGGTGTGTGTGTTATTGTGGCATATCCAAGCAAAGGCTTCCCAGGTGACTCAGTGGAGAAGAATCTGATGGCTAATGCAGGAGATGTGGGTTGAATTCCTGGGTCAGGAGGATCACATAGACAGACGAGCCTGGCCATGGGGTCACAAAGAGTCGGACACAACTGAGTACACAGACAACTAAGCAAAAGCTGAGTAGTACTCTACAAGTAGCAGAAGAACTGTGAGGAAGGATAGAAAAGTTTGATGTAGGCTAAAAAGGAACCATGTTTTCAAAGACTCTGTGGTGGTAAAAGGTATGATATATGTATGATATATTGTGGATTGCAAATGGCTAAAGTTTTCTAGTCAAAGGAGGGATTGGCACAAGAGAAAACTGAAGAATTAGTCTGGGTCCAGGCTTTACAGAGTCTTGAAGATATTTTAAGAATCTTAGATTTAATATTAAAGGCTTTAAAATGAAGTCATTCAGTCATGTCTGACTCTTTGCGACCCCATGGACTGTAGCCCACCAGGCTCCTCCATCCATGGGATTCTCCAGGCAAGAGTACTGGAGTGGGGTGCCATTTCCTTTTCCCTTAAAGGCTTTAGGAAGCCAAAATTCAATGAGATAAATATATATTTATGTTACAAATAAAATCAACTTTTTTACCCTAAAATATTGAAAGCTGCAGTCATTATAACACTTGACTCCTAAGTTGTCCAGCATAATTAAAATATCTTCTCCTAAGTAAGCACAATATTGTTACCACATTTAAGCAAATTAAGAATACTTCAGTGTTTGAGACAAAATATTACATTTTTTCAATGAGCCTCATAGAAAACTAAACCTGTAATATAACAAAGATATTTTTTAAGCACTATTCATTTGATAAGAAACCCTTTCATTTAACCCAAGCACAGAAATCACGTAATTTTAAAACTCTCACCTTCTTGGTGTGAAGATACATATATATATATGTGTGTTTGTATATATATATATAATTTCACAAGCTATTGATTTACCATTTACAGAGATGGGCCTAGGAATGATGTTAATATTTCTAGCTTGGCTCAACTTCATCATTTCTGTGCTACTGGGACAGCTTGGGGAGTCTCCCTTTTTCCAAGGGCAACAAGGGAATCAACATAGGCCAAGTTCTATCAAGAATCACTGCCTCTCCAGCTAATCCATTTTTAATGTATCAGTCTGAAGTATAGCCCTCCATCAACATGTTTCATCTCTGTCCACTTTCGGAGGGCTTCAGATGGCATGGTTTATTCCTAGGCATCCATCTTACATCTGTAACAACTGGCTAAACCCAGACATAATTTAGAGCCGTGGACCTAGTCAGGAGGCACTGTTTAAAGCCAGTATTTTTTATCCATGGGTCCAATGGGAATATTGCTTAAGACAGTTTAATACAGCTGCAGGATCACAGCAATTTATTTTCAGGTTCCTGCACCAATGCCCTCTTTCACTTCCCTAAATGCCACAGCAAGATATCTTTCCTTGAGCCCCAAGAAAGGCCCATGGTACAGGAGAGAGAAGATGACAACAATCAATCATTGCTATATTACCTACAAATTTCAGTAGCTGTCAGTTTAGCATAATAATGGACCAATGGATGCATATGCATTTCAAAATATGCATTGGCTTAGAGCTTTTCTGTCTTCTAGTAGCTCAGAGAATATATTCAAAACAATTTAACCAGGAATTTTAGACCCTCTATTATGTCTCCTTATGTGCTTTCTCTATTCATGCATTTCTTCTGAATAGTTCTTCCTCCTCGTGGGCCAACAGCTTTCACTTGTGCTGGAAGGTTAATTGGACATCTGCACTGAATAAGCATAGATTCAGTATGCCACTCTTTGGTTCTCTTCAGTAATTGATGGTCCCTTGCCACATCAAGTTCAGGACCAGTGGAGAAAAAACACAGGTACAAGACTAGACCCCGAATATTGGAAGAATCCTGATAAAGTTGGATTGGAGAAGGAGCCCTAGGTTCTGGTTACAAAGTGCAATTTCTAATCCCTTCATATATCCCACTAACTGTAGCCTGCCAGGCTCCTCTGTTCATGGGGATTCTCCAGGCAAGAATACTGGAGTGGGTTGCCATTCCCTTCTCCAGGGGATCTTTCCGACCCAGGGATGGAACCCAGGTCTCCTGCATTGCAGGCAGATTCTTTACCACCCAGTCACATGCCAAGTAGCACAAACATTGCAGGCTGTTTCAACGGCACTAATGTGTTTGGGTTAAGGCCAAAACCTACACAGGAGGAGTAGTACATGTGCAATGTACATATGTGTATGTATATATGCATGCATGCAGATCTCAAGACAACAGCTCAGCACTTTCCAAATTTCTTTCCTATCTTAAGAGAGGAGATGATTTGAAACTGAGGCAGGATCAAGGTGGTGGAATTAGGGGATGTAGAACTTACCAACACACCTCCTCTCCACCAAGAACACATCGAAACTACAACTACCTGTAGAGCATCCTTCTCTGAGAACAACCTGATGACTTACAGAACAGCTCTTCTACAACCAAGAATGTAAAGAAAGAACCATATAGAGGATGGCAGGAGGACAGAAGTGTGGTCTAGGAAAAGTACCTGGGTGGGAGACCTAGAAGAGGAGGGAGTTACCATAGCCTCTCATATCCTCCCTAAAAGGCAAGAGGTTCAAGCCCCATACTGGGTATCCCAGCCCTGGGAAGGAGCCTCCTGGGGGCTTACCAAAGGGACGTAGGAAACCAGGACTCTGCTCCTAAGAGTGCACACATTGCTTGTTGCTCCCAGTCCTAGAATAAAGGCAGCAGACTGAAAACTGCCCGACTGTTCTGGTGGGCCTGCCAGCACACCCTGCAGTCTGCACCAGGCTCAGCTCTGCTCCAGCCCCTCCTGCCCTGGCACTGCTCCTGACCAAGTTAGAGACGGCTACCACAGGCACTGAGAAGTGAAGTGTTAGCTGCTCAGTCGTGTCCAACTCTGCAATCCCGTGGACTGTAATCCGTCAGGCTCCTCTGTCCATGGGATTCTCCAGGCAAGAACACTGAAGTGGGTGGCTGTGCCCTCCTCCAGGGGATCTTGCCAACCCAAGGATCCGACCCAGGTCACCACACCTACTGAGGAGGAACATAGCTTACTGGGAACTGTTGTCCTCATACCTTAGGTCCCAATCCCACCCCTAATCAAGGCAGAGACATCACTACATAGGGGAGCAGCAGAGATGGCTTATCTCCAGCCCCATCCTCAGTCAAGTCTGAACCTCCCCCCACCACCACCCTATGGAGGAGCCAAACTTCCTCAGGGCTCCTGTTGCAGCCCCTTGGGCTCTGACCCCACTCCCCAACAGGCAGTGGCCACCGTCAAACACCCCTGGTTCACACCAGGCTCCTGTGCTAGCCCCTCTGATCTCAGCCGTACACCACCCCCACCAAGGTGGCAGTCATCAGCACACCCCCAGCAATGAAATGCAGCCCATGCTCATTTCAGGTGCAGCTTTCCCACCAAAGATCGCTAGGCTCACGAGATTGCATAGGGACACTCCCATACAAGGACACATCGTCAGGATCAGGATAGGTAACAGTTTTACCTTATATCATAGAGACAGAGAAAGCCCAACAAGATGAGAAGCAGAGGAATATCTTCCAGAGGAAAATCATCATAAAATGAGAGAGAAAACCTAATGAATTAGAGATAAATAATTTACTTAATTGGTGATGGACAGGGAGGCCTGGCGTGCTGCAGTCCATGGGGTCATGAAGAGTCAGACACGACTGAGTAACTGAACTTTATTTGAATACCTAATAAAGAGTTCAATAAGCATAAAAATAGACCGTGAGCTCAGGAAATGAATAGAACTACACAATGAGAACTTAAAGAACTAGGAAACTTAACTTGAAACAATAAGCAATCAGAGCAGAAGAATAAAAGAATTAAAATGAAAAGTATACTAGAAGGACTTCACAGCAGATTATGTGACACAGAAGAATGCATGATCAACCTGAAAAACAAAATGGCAGAAGTCACCCAAATAGAAGAGGGAGAAAAAAGATAGTTTAAGAGACTCTGGGGACATCACTCTTACCAACATCTGTATTATATGGCTCACAGAAGAAGAAAAGAAAGGGACAGAAAATGTATTTGATGAAATTATGGCTGAAAACTTCCCTAGCGTGAAAGGGGAAACAGATATCCAGGTTCAGGAAGCATAGAGAGTCTCAAACAAGGTTAACCTAAAGAAACCCACACCAAGACAGAGCATAATTGAAAGGGCAAAAGTTAAAGAGAGAATTTTAAAGGTTGCAAGTTAAAGAGAGAATTTTAAAGGTGGCAAGAAAAAAGCGAAGCGCCACATACAAGGGAACCAACATAAGACTATTGGCTGATTTTTCAGCAGAAACTTTGCAGGCCAGAAAGGAGTGGCATGATATATTTAAAGTGATGAAAGGAAAAAATCTGCAACCGAGATACTCTGCTCAGCATGGTTTTCAATCAGAATTGAAAGATAAAGAGTTCCCCAGACAAGCAAAAAGTAAGAGTTCATTGCCACTTTTAGGCTTTACAGGAAATGGAAAAAGTCTTCTTGAAGCAACAAGGAAAAGGCTATAACAAGCTGTAAGAAAATATATGAAGGACAATGATCTCACTGGTACAGGTAAATATATAGTAAAGGCAATAAATTCATAGTAAAGGCAGTTAGGCTATTAGAAAGATTAAAACACAAAAAGTTATAAAATCAAATATAACTACAGTAAACAAGGGATAGCTGTAAAAATGTAAACTATAATGCTAAAACATAAAACATGGTAAAGATGTAGTGCTTTTAGAATGTGTTTGAACTTATTTAAAGGAAGCAGATAGTAACAGGTTGATATATATATAAAACTTTTTGTCACTATCATTCAGAAACCTACAATAGATGCACATACACACACACACACACACACAAAGCACTGAGATAGGAACTCAAATACAACTCTAAAGAAAATCATCAATCCATAGGAAAGAGGCTAAAAGAACAGAGAACCACAAAAACAGTGGGAAAATAAGTAACAAAATAGCAAAATCATATAACTATGAATGATCACTTTAAATGTCAGTGGAATAAATGCTCCAATCAAAAAGTATAGGGTGCATGAATGGATAAAAAGTATCACCCAGCTGTATGTTGTCTATAAAGGCTCACTTCACAGCTAAAGACACACAGACTGAAAGTGAAGAGATGTAAAAAGATATTCCATGTAAATGGAAATAAAAAGAAACCTGAGGTAGCAATACTTACATCAGACAAAACAGACTTTAAAACAAAGCTTATAACAAAAGACAAAGAAGATCATCGTATAATGATAAAGGAGTCGGTCCAAGAAGAAGGTATTACTTTTGTGAACCTATATACCTGAGAGAAGAGCCTAAATATATAAAGAAAATGTTAACTTACATAATGGGAGAAATTGACAGTAACACATTAGTAGTACAGGGCTTTTACATCAATGGATAGATCATCCAGACAGAAAATCAATAAGGAAACAGTGGCCTTCAAAAACATATGAGACTGATAGACTTAATAGATACCTATACAATACACCCCAAATCAGTAGAACATGCATTCTTTTCAAGTGCACATAGAATTTTCTCCAGGATAGAGCACATGCTAGGCCAGAAATCAAGTCTTAATAAATTTAAGAAGGTTGAAATTATATTAAACATCTTTGTTGACCATATGATCTGAAACTAGAAATCAATTACAGAAAGAAAAATAAGGAAAGAACCCAAAACATGTGGAGACTAAAACAACATGCCACTAAACAAACAATAGGTCACTGAAGAAATAAATCAAGAGGATAAAACCTGAGACAAATGAAAACAGAAACAAAATTTCCCCAAATCTATAGAACTCAGCAAATGTAGTTCTAAGACATAAGTTTGTAGTGATAAAGGGTTACCTCAAGAAACAAGACAAATCTCAAATTAATAACCTAACTTTCCATTTAAAGGAATTAGAGAAAAAGGAGACCAAACAAAGCCCAGAGTCAGCAGAAGGAAGGAAATAATAAAGATCAGAGAGGAAATAAAACATAAGATGCCTTTTTTCCCCTCCCAAAAGAAAAAAAAAAAGGTAAAAGGTCAATAGAAGTAACAGCTAGTCTTGGAAAAGATAAACAAAATTGATAGACCTTTAGCTAGATTCATTAAGAGAAAAAGAGAGAAGTTTCAGACAAAAATAGAAACTAAACAGTTATAGTTAAATCCAATATAACAAATATATTAGCAATCATAACAGAGAATTGTGAGCAGTTACACACCAACATGTTGAACAGCCTAGAAGAAACAGATAAATCCTAGAAACATATGGTTTTCTAAGACTGAATCATAAAGAAATAGAAAATGTCAACAGACTAATTAGTAGTATTTAAATTGAATCAGTAATAAAAAAAATTACAACAAACGAAAGTTCACGATCAGATGGCTTCACAATGGAATTCTAGCAAACATTTAAACAGTCAATACCTATCCTTCATGACCCATTCTAAGAAATTGAAGAGGAGGAAATAAGTCCAAACTCATTCTACAAGGCCAGCATTATTACCCTAATATCAAAACCAGACCAACACAGTATAAACAAAGAAAACAATAGGTCAATATCCTTGCGAAAAGTTTTGCCAAGAGAACACACTGCTTATAGCAAACACCCTCTTTCAACAACACAAGAGATGACTCTACATATGGACATCATCAGATAATCAATACCAAAATCAGATTGATTATATTCTTTGTAGCCAAAGATGAAACTCTGTACAGTCAGTAAACAAGACTGAGCACTGACTGTGGCTCAGATTATGAACTACTTATTGCAAAATTCAGACTTAGACTGAAGAAAGTATGGAAAACCACTAGGCCATTCAGGTATGACCTAAATCAAATCCCTCATAATTATACAGTGGAAGTGACAAGTAAATTCAAGGGACTACATATGATAGAGTGCCTGAAGAACTATGGACGGAGGTTCATAACATTGTACAGGAGGCAGTGATCAAGACCATCCCCAAGAAAAAGAAATGCAAAAAGGCTAAATGGTTCTCTGATGAAGCCTTACAAATTGCTAAGAAAAGAAGACAAGCAAAAGGCAAAGAAGAAAAAGAAAGATATACCTATCTGAATGCAGAGTTCCAAAGAATAGCAAGGAGAGATTAGAAAACCTTTTAAGAGAACAATGCAAAAAAATAGAGGAAAACAATAGAATGGGAAAGCCTAGAGATCTCTTGAAGAAAATTATAGATACCAGGGGAACATTTCATGCAAAGATGGACACAATAAAGGACAGAAACGATATGGACCTAACTAGAAGCAGAAGATATTAAGAAGAGGTGGCAAGAATACACAGAAGAACTGTACAAAAATGATCTTCATGACCAGATAACCATGATGGTATGATCACTCACCAAAAGGTAGACATCCTGGAGTGCAAAGTCAAGTGGGACTTAGGACGCATCACTATGAACAAAGCTAGTGGAGGTGATGGAATTCCAGTTGGGTTATTTCAAATCCTAAAAGATGATGCTGTGAAAGTGCTGCACTCAATATGCCACCAAATTTTGAAAACTCAGCAGTGGCCACAGGACTGGAAAAGGTCAGTTTTCATTCCAATCCCAGAGAAAGGCAATGCCAAAGAATGTTCAAACTGTCACACCATTGCACTCATTTCATACACTAACAAGGTCATGCTCAAGATTCTTCAAGCTAGGTTTCAATAGTATGTGAACCAAGAACTTTCAGATGTACAAGCTGGACTTAGAAGAGGCAGAGGAACCAGCGATCAAATTGCCAACATTTGTGGGATCATAGAACAAGGAAGAGAATTCCAGGAAAACTTCTGCTTCACTGTCTACGCTAAAGCCTTGGACTGTGTGGATCACAACAGAATGTGGAAAATTCTGAAAGAGATGGGCATACCAGACCACCTTATCTACCTCCTGAGAAATTTTGTATGTAGGTCAAGAAGCAACAGTTAGAACCAGACATGGAACAACAGACTGGTTCCAAAAGGGGAAAGGAGTAAGTCAAGGCTGTTTATTGTTACCCTGCTTATTTGACTTACATGCAGAGTGCATCATGCAAAATGCCAGGCTGCATGAAGCACAAGCTGAAATCAAGATGCTGAGAGAAAAATCAATAACCTCAGATATGCAAATGACAGTACCCTAATGGCAAAATTTGAAGAGGAACTAGAGTCTCTTGATGAAAGTGAAACAGAAGAGTGAAAGAGCTGGCTTAAAACTCAACATTCAGAAAATGAAGATCATGGCATCCGGTCCCATTACTTCATGAGAAACAGATGGGGAAACAATGCAAACAGTGACAGACTTTATTTTCTTGGGCTCCAAAATCACTGAAGATGGTGACTGCAGCCATGAAATTAAAAGACACTTGCTCCTTGGAAGAAAAACTATGACCAACCTAGACAGCATGTTAAAAACCAAGACACTTGAGAGTCCCTTGGACAGCAGGGAGATCAAACCAGTCAATCCTAAAAGAAATCAACTCTAAATATTCATTGGAAGGACTGATGTTGAAGAGGAAGCTCCAGTATTTTGGCCACCTGATGCAAAGATCCAACTCATTGGAAGATGACCATTACCATCACTTCTATTTCACATAATATTATAAGTCCTAGTCACAGCAACTAGAGAAGTAAAAGAAATAAAAGGCATACAAATTGGAATGGAAGAAGTTAAATTGTCACTCTTTGCAGATGACATGATGCTATATTTTGAAAACTCTAAGTTCTCCACCAAAAAAGTTTTAGGATAAGCTAACTCAACTAAGTTTCAGGATACAATATATAGAAATCTGTTACTTTTCTATACAGTAATAATGAACTATCAGAAAGAAAACAATTTCATTTATAATCAAAAGTATTGATTATGATCAAATAAAAAAGAGTATATGTAGGAATACTCAAAAACTGTAAGACACTGCTAAAATAAATTGAAGATGACACAAAGAAATGGAAAGATATTCTGTTTTCATGAATTGGAAGAATTAATGTTGTTAAATTACTGTTAAATTAATATTGTTAAAATATCCTGGGACAGGAGGGAGAGAAGGGATACAAACACACACATGTAGTTACAACTGATTCACATTGTTTTACTGCAGAAACCAATACAAAATTGTAAAGTAATTTTCCACTGATTAAAAAATAAATAAAGCTAAAAAACTATCCTTACTATCTATAGATTTAATGCAGTCCCTATCAAAACTCTCATAACATTTTTCACAGAATTAGAACAAATGATATTAACATTTATGTAGGACCACAAAAGACCCTGAATAGTCAAAGCAATCTTGAGAAAAAAGATCAAAGCTAGAGGTATTATACTCCCTGACTGTAGACTATACTACAAAACTACAGTATATTATAACAGTATGAAATGGCACAAAGAGAGACACACAGGTTAATGGAACAGAATAGAACCCAGAAAGAATCCCACATTTGGCCAATTACTCTACTACAAAGGGAACATGAATATACAATAGGGAAAAGACAGTTTCTTCAATAAGTGCTGCTGGGAAATATGGTCAGCTACATGTAAAAGAGTGAAACTAGAACCTTTTCTCACTCCACATACAAAAATAAACTTAAAGTGAATTAAAGACCTAAATGTAAGACTGGAAATTATAAAACTCTTAGAATAAAATATACACAATATACTCACTGACATTGGTCTTAACACAGCTGGGTGATCTGACTTTAGGAGAGTTCTTTAACCTCTCTGAGTTTCAACGTTCTTATCTTTAAATAGAGAAAATAATAGTACCACATGATTATAATGAGGGCTAAATGAAATACTGCCAATAAAATTGTTAAAAGAGGACCAGGCACATATGGTAATTTTTTTTTTTTTTTTTTACATTATCACTCTTTATAATTACTATAAAGTCATAACTTTTGAATTTAGAAAAAAATTCAGGGGCAATGCTTATAGCATTATCCTATTTTTATAAAATTGTATGTATACACATGCATATGTTTTTCTATGTTTTGATTGTAGATAAAGTATAACATGATAAATACCAAACTAACACTGGCTAGGTGTCTCAGATGGTAAAGGAGTCGCCTGCAATTCGGGAGACCAGGGTTCTATCCCTGGGTTGGGAAGATCCCCTAGAGAAGGGCATGTCAACCCACTCCAGTATTCTTGCCTGGAGAATGCCAATAGACAGAGGAGCCTGGCGGGCTACAGTCCGTGGAGTCACAAAGAGTAGGACATGACTGAGTGATTAGCAACACATTCAAGAAGAACTGCTTGGGGTTAGGGGAGAATGGTGGATAATATCCCCTTTTATTAATACATCAACACCTTGTTTATTTACAGTGAGCATGTACTTTCTGCCAATTAAAGAAAGTCTCCAAATTCAGTATCCACTTATTTTATATTTTATTTGCATTTTTAGAGTTATCAAATTCTGAAAATTAGAAGTGTTAATTGCCTACTCAAAAAGCTTTACCTACAGAATGACATCTGAATACATTAGTACATTTTTACAAAACCCTTTCTAAGCCAGCAATTCAATTTGCTCTTTTAATCTCTCCAATTGCCACTGATTACTTTCAAATCATCACTCATATTGTTTTCCCCCTCATAATGCAGGACATTGAGTATCCCATCATTCATGCCACAGGATGTGCCATTTCCTCTGCCCTTAAATGCCCTTCTCTAATTCTTGGTCTTGTGATTGTGTGATCCCCCCACTTCTTTTTTACACACTATGAGAAAATGTGATTTTCTGCCAGTAGGTTTCATCCTGCTGCTTCCATTCCCAGTTACCTTATCTCTTCTAAACCATGACCATACATGACACTAATTGGTTTGGGAGCTGTTTTAAGTTAGATTCCAGACCCTTCTAAGACTCTATTGCTACTCACTTTGATTTCCCATTGAGCCTTGTTTCTCTCTGGAGTCTTGCAGATTAAGTCTCTTATGATTCTTACTGATGATCAAGTCAGATTAATTACCTGGATAAGTCTGAGCTAGTCCATGGCATCAAGGAAATTGTAATCTAATTATTTTTCTAAATGTGAATATTCTTTTGTTTATAAAATATCACCAAACCAGTTAGCCTGTCAACAACCAGTATGGTTGTTGTAGAAAAAAATTTTTCTGGGCAATCAATGGGCAAGGAGAGAATGTAGAGGAGTATGAGTGGGGTGTAAACAGAAAGATAATTTTTAAAAGCCTGTAGTGAAATATTAAGTTCAACTTATTTTTTATTATGATTAGTCCTGTTTGAGTCCTGTTTAAGAATTCTTTGCCACCTGCTCACCTCAAGGTCATGAAGAGTCTCCTATATATTCTTTTCTCAAAACTTAATTGCTTTTTACTTTTCCAGACCTAGGGCCACAGGCCCACTGACCCTCTTGATGGGCAGAGGAACCACCTGGAGGAAGCTGGCTTGGAGAAAACTGAGGCTCAATGTCCTTTAGAGCTGAGAATAAAAAATTTGCTGCCCTGTCAACAAAGGATGCTGCAGCTGTCTAGCCATCAGCCAATACTGTGGCCTGGTTGGTGAGCCCTGAGGGGCTGCAGTATGGAGACCAATGGGCTGACTATTGCCAAGCCTTCAGCCACTGCAGACACTCCCAATGGTGCACCCTGAGGGGATTCAGGATGAAAAAGAACAAGATACTGGCATTGGATAGCTAAGGTGCATAGCAAAGGAATGATTTTACTGAGTCCAGATTCTTGCTTCTTCTGCTACACAGAAAAAAGCTAAATTCATTCATGTGAGATGCTTGGTTTTCTCTAATAGTAACCTTTTGATGTTTTGACTACCTGCTTTTGTTGCAAAATTCTTATATATCCTTCAGAACAGTACCTCAGAGCTATCTGAGAGGCTGTCTCCTGGGCTTGAGCCCTCAAAAAGTCTGTTGAATAAAACAACTCTCAACTTAAATAAATAAATAATAAGAAAAAAAAAAAAAAAACCTGTGAAAAACACAAATATCTGGAGGCTTAACAATACACTAGCAAACAACCAATGGATCACTGAAGAAATTCAAAAGGAAATAGTGCTGTGATGAACATTGGGGTGCACATGTCTCAAAAAAAAAAAAAAATACCTAGAGACAAATGAAAACAAAAGCACAATGATTCAAAACCTTTGAGACTCAGCAGAAGCAGTTCTAACAGGGAAGTTTATAGTGATACAGTGTTATCTCAGAAAAATCTCAAACAACCTAATCTTACACCAAAACAACTAGCAAAAAACAAACAAAACCCAAAGTTAGTAGACAGAAAGAAATCGTAAAGATAAGAGCAGAAATAAATGAAATATAGAGATGAAGAAAACACTGGAAAAGACCAATGAAACTGAAAGCTCATTCCTGGAAAAAAGAAACACAATTGATAAACTTTAAATCAGACTCATCAAGAAAAAGAGGGAGAGGGCTCACATCAATAAAATTAGAAATGAAAAAGAAGTTATAACAGACACCACAGAAATGCAAAAGATCATAAGAGACTACTACAAGTAACTCTATGCCCCAAAATATAGACAATCTAGAAGAAACAGAAAAATTATTAGAAATGTATAAACTTCTAAGACTGGACCCACAAGAAGTAGAAAATATGAACAAACCAATTATAAGTACTGAAATTGAAATGGTGATTTAAAAACTCCCAAAAAACAAAAATCCAAGAGCAGATGGTTTCACAGGCAAATTCTATTAGATATTTAGAGAATTAATACCTATCCTTCTGAAAAGTTTCCAAAATATTTCAAAGTAAGAACACTCTCCAAAGTTATTCTGTGAGGCCTCCACCATCCTGATTCTAAAACTAGACAAAGACAGCACAAAAAGAGAAAATTACAAGCCAATATCACTAATGAATATAGATGCAAAAATTCTCAACAAAATACTAGCAATCCAAATCCAACAATATTTTAAAATGATCATACACCATGATCAAGTGGGATTTATCCCAGGGATACAAGGACTTTTTAAATATCTGCAAATCAATCAGTGTGATACACCATATCAATAACTTGAAGAATAAAAACCATGTGATATCTCAATAGATGCAGAAAAGTTTTTGAAAAAAATCAGCATTCATTTATGATAAAAACTCTCCAGAAAGTTGGCGTAGAGGGAAGCTACCTCAACATAATAAGGGCCATATATGACAAACCTACTGCTAACATAATATTTAACAGTGAAACACTGAAGGCATTTCCTCTCTCTCCACTTTTATTCAACATAGTTTTTGGAAGGCCTACCCATGACAATTAGAAAAGAAAAATAAGTAAAAAGAATCCAGATCAGAAAAGAAGTAAAATCATTCCTGTTTGCAAATGACATGATATTATACAAAGAACATCCTAAAGATGCTATGAGAAAACACTAGAGCTCATCAATGAGTTTGATAAAGTTGCAGGATACAAAATCAATACACAGAAAATAAACATTTCTATACATTAACGATGAAAGATCAGAAAGAGAAATTAAATAAACAATTTCATTTACCACTACATCAAAAAGAATAAAACACCTAGGAATAGACCTACCTAAAGAGCCAAAAGACCTGTATTCCAAAAACTATAAAATATTGGTGAAAGAAATGAAGATGGAAGAAACAGATGGAAAGATATACCATGTTCTTGGATCAGAAGGATCAATATTGTCAAAATGAATATACTACCCAAGGCAATCTACAGATTCATTGGAATCCCTATCAGATTACTAATTGCATTTTTCTTTCACAGAACAATTTTTTCACTAGAACAATTTTTTTTAATGGAGAAACAAAAGACTATACAATGGAGAAAAGACAGTCTTTAATAAATGGTCCTGGGAAAACTTAACATCTGCATGTAAAAAAAAAATGAAATTAAAATATTATTTAACACCATACACAAAAGTGAACTCAAAATGGATTAGAGACCTGAATAAAAAACTATATTATATGGATACTATAAAACTCTGTGGGAAACAGGCTAAACTCTCTTAAACATAAATCACAGCAATATCTTTTTTGATCTGTCTTTTTGAGTACTGGAAACAAACAGAAATATACAAATGAGACCCAATTAAACTCAAAAGCCTTTTTGCAAACAAAGAAACCCAGAAACAAAACGAAACTACAACCCCAGAATGGGAGAAAATATTTGTAAATGATGTGACTGACAACAGATTAATTTCCAAAATTTACAAACAGTTCATTAGGCTGAATATTAAACAAACAAACCAAATCAAAAAATGAGGAGAAGAGTTAAGTAGACATTTTTCCAAAGAAGACATACTGGTGACCAAGAAAAGATGTTCAACACTGCAATTTTTAGAGAAATACAAAACAAAACTATAATGAGATATCACCTCACACCAGTCAGAATGGCCATCATTAAAAAGTCTACAGACAGTAAATGCTAGAGAGGGTGTGGAGAAAAGGGTATCCCCCTACTGTTGATGGAAATGTAAATTGGTGTAGCCACTATAGAAAACAGTATGGAGATTCCTTTAAAAACTAAAAACAGAACTATAATATGACCCAGCAATCCCACTCCTGGGCATATATTCAGAGAGAGAAACATAGTTCTAAAGAACACATGCATCCCAGTGTTCATTGCAGTGGTATTTATGATAGCCAACACATGGAAGCAAACTAAGTGTCCATCAACAGATAAATGGATAAAGAAGTCATGTGTATATATATACAATGGAATATTACTCAACCACAAACAAGAATGAAGTAATGCCATTTGCAGCTACATGAATGGATGTAGAAATTATCACACCCAGTGAAGTAAGAAAGACAGAAAAAAGGCAGATATCATATGATATCATTTGTATGTGAAATCTAAACAAAATGATACAATTGAACTTATTTACAAAAGAGAAACAGACTCATAGACTTAAAAAATGAATTTACGGTTCCCAGGTTGAAAGGGTTCAGGGGAGAGAGAGATTGGGAGTTTGGGATTGACTTACACACACTGATATATTTAAAATAGATAACCAACAAGACCTAGTGTATAGCACAGAGAACTGTGCTCAATAGTCTTTAATAACCTAAATATGAAAAGAATTTGGAAAAGAATAGATACATGTGTATGTGTAAATGAATCACTTTTCTGTAACACATCTTTTTTAATCAACTACAATATAAAATGATTTTCAAAAAAATTACAGAAAGTTGTCAACCATAGTTAAAGAAGATCTAGGTAAATGGAGAGACATACCAAATTCATGGGTTGGAAAACTAGATATTTCCAAGATGGCTATTCTATACAAATTGGTTTAAAGACTCAATGTGATTCTCTGTTAAAGTTGTAAGAGGCTTTTTCCCCCCTGTATCTTGAAATTCATTCAGTAAACTTTTACCATTATAGTAACAGTACAGCTTTGAAAATTCCTTTTTTCCTACTTTTGAAAGTTTATGTTCATTTCTCTTCTAGGATGCCTCACTGTCCATACTTACTCATTCAATTTTTCCAGTTCCTACCCTCATTCTGTCCCTTTTAAAGTACCATATGGAAAAAAATAACATATATCTGATTTATAATAATAATTCAATGGTCTGGAGGCTGTCCCCATTGATGGTCTGTGAGGATAACCCTATGCAACTAAAAAGGATGAAACTGTGCCGAGTAAAACTGTGCATGATGGTGAATGCTTCCCAGCACGTGCATCTCCTTTGGCTTCAGCTATTAAGGTTCTGATGAGCCTTTTTTCACATCTGTGAAAAAAGATCTGTGATGTGTGCTTCTTTCCTCAGCTGCCACCCTGGGAGAAGGAGTAAGAAAAGACAATGGACTCATCCAGCAATTCATGGTATTTCAGCTCATTTATAAGGTTTCTAATAATAATTGTTCATACCTTAGCCTGATGGCAATTGCAACTTCCTCCCAGAAGTTACCCCCGATACTGCCTCTTGGAATTATGTTTTTTTGTTTTTTTTTTTTTATCTTCTCTGTGTGCTAATGGCACTACATCTGAACTTCTCTTATACAGGTATTTAAAACTACAGGAAAGAGTTATAGTCTCTTAAATACAGGCTTAGTCTCTTAAATCCAGGCATTTATAGCTATAGGAAAGAGCAGAATGTAATTTGTAGGCTTGCTCCTTGGAAGAAAAGCTATGACAAATCTAGACAGCATATTAAAAAGCAGAGACATTACTTTGCCAATAAAAGTTCATATAGTCAAAGCTATGGTTCTACAGTAGTCATTTACAGATGTGACAGCTGGACAATAAAAAAGGCTGAGCACTGAAGAATTGATGGCTTTGAACTGTGGTGCTAGAGAAAACTCTTGAGGATCCCTTGGACAGCCAGGAGATCAAAGCAGTCAATCCTAAAGAAATCAACCCTGAATATTCATTGGAAGGACTGATGCTGAAGCTGAAGCTCTAGTACTTTGGCCACACGATGTGAAGAGCCAACACTTAGAAAAGACCTTGATGCTGGAAAGATTGAAGGCAGGAGGAGAAGGGGATGACAGAGCATGAGATGGTTGGATGGTATCACTGACTCAATGAACATGAGTTTGAGCAAACTCTGGGAGATGGTGAAGGACAGGGAAGCCTGGCGTGCTACATTCCATGGAATCACAAAGAGTCAGAAATGACTGAGCAACTGAACAACAACAAAATTATGTCTATAAGTTCCTTGAAGACAAGATTGATCTCTAAATGAGAGCTCTGTCCACATGTTGGTTAGTATGTCACTTTGTACATTATAGTTAATAAGGAAATTTGTTAACGGATGGATATAAGAGTGAGAGGAGAGGAAGAAAGAGCATAAATCAGTTCACAGCAACTGATGCTGCCATAAAGAAATAAGGAATGTACTGATGCTGGGCAGGGAGTCTGGGGAAAGAAAGGTCTTTATTTTTTTGGCCACACACAATGTAGGATCTTAGTTCTCCCACTAGGGATCGAACCCATGCTCCCTGCATTGGAAGCGCAATGTCTTAACCACTGAACCAGCAGGGAAGCCCCAAAGATGTTTTTAGTGTTAAAGCCAAACCCTGTAGGTAGGCCCAAATCTTGGGTAGAGATTATGGTGCAGATTAGTTTACTGGAGTCACATGCTAACCATGGGCAGGAATAGGACCCATGTCTAGTCTTCTGACTCCCTAGCAGTGTTCTTTTCACTCTGCCATGGTGCTGCTATGATTGAGCTAGACACAGACAAGACACAGGAAGCACAGCAGCTACTACTGACAAAGAACTATCAAAGACCACCATCCGCACCAATATCAAAAGAGTTTCCTTTCTTTTACGGAAAACCTTGGGCACAGCCCCAGTACATTCAACCAATAAATGCTAAGTGACTGTGATTACCACAGGGGCCAGGGGTTAGTTAGTTGGAATCAAAGGCTTCCCACACTATTTGACTTTCTCCTTTCTTTTCTGACCAATCGACAGTGTTTCCTCAATACCTCAGTAGAAGTATCAACCTCTAAATGACATGATTTTAAAAGAGGGATGTACCAAAACAGAATGGGCGCAGCCACTTCCAGTGTTATACATGGATTCACTGTCAAATGAGCGATCTTGTCATTCCAGCCCAGATACGACAACGCCTCTGAAGGAGACTTTTATTCTTAAAAGTCAGAAAGTGTAAAAACAGAAAACGTAGGCTTTGAAGGTCGTCTCTCCTGTGCTATAAATTTGAACCTGACAGCAGTCACTGACTTGAAAATATCCAGGGGGCTCAGGCCACGCTTAGGAAATTTATTTCGACACATAGACTAATGTGGAGGGAAACCTGCTATCACTCTGGAGCAGTTGATCTGCAAATCAGTCAACCGACAAAGCAATTTACACGTGTCAACCCCTTTCCTTCTTCTTGGAAACGATAATGGGCTCTCCACTCACTAAGGTGGCAAGCAGCGCCAGGCTTTGGGATGAATTCGATTACCTGCTGAAATGTATATTGCATTCTGAACCCCCTTACTGTGTAGTGAGGATTTAAATTCTATTCTATCTTACTAATTGGGTAGGTGGCTGACCATTCTTCCGAAATGAGTCCCTTTTCGGAGATTAGTGTCACAGAGCCCAGGAAACTGTAAAAGCAGTCAGCAGGCCACCACAAGGCCTCTGCTTCCCTGAATTTTTTATTGATCGCTCACTCCTCTGCCCCACATGACTGCCCCCACCTGCTCCTGACTCCACTGCTCCAGAGAGATGCTCCGAAAAATTGCATTTGGAGCTGCTCAGTCTCACGAGTCAGAAAATCTGATTAGATTTCCATGCCTTCCAAATACAATCCTGCATGCAGCCAGCCAAGCAAATCACTGGGCCCTTTTAATCACTCATTTCATGGAGAAGTTTCTGGGGCCCTGGGCAGTGGCATCCTTCCAGAAAGAAGGCATAGGAAACGTTCACAAGAAGCAGCCAAGGCCATGTGGGCCCCAGCTTGGTTGGATGTATGGCTGAGAACAAAACAAGTTCAGTTTTAGAGTACTTCACACTTTACTTCACACATTCACGTGCCTTATTTCATCTGAGGTCCTGAAAAAGTCTATGAGGTAAGACTAAAAGGAGATCTTCTAATACCCACTTTCTAGTTTTTCAAAACTGTGTTCACACAGATAGTTATTCATCCAATCCCATGCAGTTATTGACAAGGCTGAGATTCAAAGTGGGATTCTGTGATTCCAAACCCTGTGATTCCAAACCATTTCCCTGCACGATGCTCACACAAACTACCTTCACCAGAGGGAGAAGCTAACACTCAGTGAAATGCTATCTCTTAGGTGCTGTGCGCAAACTGTGCCTACATTATCATTATAGACACTCTGTGAGATGGGTACCCACTTGTTCCTGTTGAGCACAGTGAGGCTTAGAAAGAGTGTAGCTTGTCTGTTTCCCTGTCTTCAGGTTATTGCAATTTTAAAACATGATGCTAACCTGTCCTCATTTCAACTAAAACTGCCTTACCCTCAGGAAAGTGAGTTTAGTGAGTTTTTGTTTCTGTCCCTAAATATTACATGACTGTGGGAGGGTCTCACCTACACAGTCTCAGCAATCTCTAAAGAGGTAGCTCCTTAAGACATTGGAGATATGGTAAGGGGTAACCATGGAAATATGGTTATAATTCCACTTCAGTTAACCGTCAATAAAAATGAGTAAGAATATAGGATTCTTTCTATATTAAAGAAGAATACAATTTTTATTATTTATCCCTTCCTCCACACCCACCCCCCACCCCCATCCCCACAGTTCGCCTATGTAATAATGTTACCAACTTCAAAGGGAAGCTGGAATGAGGAGGAAGGAACACAGGATTATTGTGTTTGTGTGTCCCTTTGATTTGGGTGCTGTGCAGTGGAATCCTATTGTGTCTGCTGGTTGAGAGGTCCTTTTGGTCTGGCAAGCTGGAGTGCAAGGTGAGAGAAGGCTAAGTAGGAAGAGAAGATAAGCAGTCTGGGATGAAGATAAAGGGAAAGATAAATGCTCACAGTTCCTGGAACTGTCTCGGTTGGTATTTGGTGGGGTGGGGTGGGGGGGGCAGGGTGGCATGCTGGAGGAAGGAACATGTGACTGTTGTGGTAGCAAACTTGAGTAGGCCATGCAAACTGGCACTATCAGTCCAGTTATATTTCTTTTCATTCTGGAAAGCAGAGCAAGAAGTTGAGGAAACATTATTTATAACATTTTTTTGTAATGAGACATTTCTTCAAAGTAGACGTCTGGGGAGGTGGCTTTTCTACCTGTGGATGCCCTTTCTTTCTCTTCATCATCACCATTCCAAGTCTCCAGCCTCCTTCAAGGTCCCCTAAGGTCAAGGAAGCCTTCCCTAATTCTTATGTCTGTTCAGAAAAACATCAATAGCAGTTTGTGTCAGAACTCAACAAACAAAATTGGTTATACACACTTCCATTATTCTATATTTATTTAGTCTTATTGTCTTAAATAAATCTGAAAATCCTTGAGGACAATGATCACACTGTCATCCTCTTCTATTGTATCTTAAGCCTTCTGTAACTTACTGGGGCCTGGACGCACAGTAAGTGATAATGCTGCTGCTGCTGCTGCTAAGTCGCTTCAGTCGTGTCCGACTCTGTGTGACCCCATAGACGGCAGCCCACCAGGCTCCCCCATCCCTGGGATTCTCCAGGCAAGGACACTGGAGTGGGTTGCCATTTTCTTCTCCAATGCATGAAAGTGAAAAGTGAAAGTGAAAAGTGAAAGTGAAGTCGTTCAGTCGTGTCTGACTCTTAGCGACCTCATGGAGTGCAGCCCACCAGGCTCCTCTGTCCATGGGATTCTTCAGGCAAGAGTACTGGAGTGGGGTGCCATTGCCTTCTCCGTAAGTGATAATGAACCTTAATAAATGCTTGTTAGCTGTGATATACATGTAAAACTTCATCCCCTAACTACATATCTCTCATATATCCAAGCATTCAGCCTATGCACATAAGTTTAAATTTGGACTAATGGTAACTATTGATGAGGGAAGAGAAGTTGCAGAATCACAGTTAACATAATGTTTAACCTTCAACTCCTAGAGTTGTTTTCAGAAATTCTAAACTGAAGACTTCTGAATCTGCTCACCTTTCAGTGATACCAGTGGATGACATTTTGTTTTCTGTACTTGTCAGAAAGCCTGCCAGAGCAAATATTCTTCCCTCATCGAAATAACTCCAATTAAAGCATAAACCCTTAATTAAACAAAATAGAATACAAACTCAAACTATGTATCTTTGGGTGTAAAATCAACCACAAACAATATATTGTGGATTAATTTGCATCTACTGCTGGAGAAGGGTTATTGCTTGATTTAACCAATATTTTAAATTTCTCAATTTCAGGAACCACTTAAGGAAATAGGACAAGATAAAATATTGGCTTTTAAAAATAGCACAAGAAAAAAAAAAATAGCACAAGAGAACATACCAAGACTAAGTGTGTTCCTGCCATTTGGAACAAAGTCTCAGTGTCATAGCACGGATTTTCTGTAAGAGAGAGCTTGGAGGTGAGCTAGTCTAAGCTCGTGTCATAGGTGAGACGACTGAAGCAGAGTTAAATGTTAAATGACCCAAGCAGAGTCACACAACATGGACAGGAGACTAGGTTCCAGCATCAGTTCCCCTCCAATGAGATATATGAACTTTAGGAACACAAAGATGATAGGAATTAATATAAGGTGGAATAGTCTAAGAACATTTACATAATTCTTATATTCATTTACTGTGTTTCTTCAAGATCAGTGGAAGGACTGGTCTTTTTTAATTTTAGAAATTCTACTGCCTGGGATATTAAAGCCCTATAGTAAATGGTCTGAATGCTGAAAAACTATAAAAGGCCTCATCCCTGTTCATCAGATGTAAATGTAACAATTTGACTATAGCTGTCATTAACTGGTTAATAACTGTTTATAACCTCAGGATGCAGTTCCTACCCAGTTAATGGGCTACGTAGTAAAGCTGTGATTTTATCTCTGTTGTTCAGGCTCTTGGTCTCAGTTGCTTGCATTAAGGGGTGAGTAGGTTCTGCTGATTATCTATATAATATGAGATCATGTTGCAAGAACCTTCAGAAAAACTCTCATCAAACAAAATTGGAGTTGTGCCTGAGAAGGAAGCCTTGCAGAATAATATGTTGATTGCCCCAAATAGCCCTCATGAATAGCACTTACAAGGAAATTTATCATAGGTTTTCTCAGCTGCATTTTCAAGCAATTTGTGAATCCCTAAGCACTGTGATAATATGTCTGCTGACACATCTCAAACAAGATTTCTCCAGGATTCTTCCACATAGCCTTAGAGATGGCACCCACCTCTTGTAGGAACAGATTTGTGGAACATGCTAAGACTCAGTTGTGTCTGAGCTGGGCTCTGAGTACAGGGGCTACTTCTCAGTGGTTGGCCAGATGGACCTCAAGGAAGAAAAGGTTTAGCAATGCCTACATCTGCTACCCTGACTGTGCTTCAAGTCAACCTGCATGCCCTTCTCACTCTCTCTTTTTACCCTTCAAGAAACTGTGTTCATTTCAAGAGTGTATTTCTTTACCCTGCTATACACAATGTGTTAGGACAAGAGAAGACGTCAGGAAAGAAGTTTAAAATATGTTCGCTGTTCACTCTGGTCTTGCAGTTTAGTTTACAAGAGGAAATATACACAGAAGCAATTTTTTAGAATCTGACTGCTTTTCATTTATCACTCTTGATGAAATGACCATTACCTTTGGCCATATTATTGCAATGTCAGTAACCCTAACCAATATCCTTTTGTCTTTTTTGTTGAAACATTGTTTCCATGCCATCATTTTCTTCCTACATATTCCCCAGTAGCTTCATGTTCACTTTATGCTGAGCCAAAGTCCACCACGGCCTGTAAGGCCATCTATGACAGCCCCATTCTTGGTCTGACATTATCTCCTGCCTCCTGTCCTCTTCTCTCATTCTCACCTGACTCCACCACCCCTTGGCTGTTTCTCAAGTGCAGTAATGATTCAAGCACATTCCCTGTTATTCCTTGTGTCTGGACTGTTTTCTCCCTAGGCACACACAAGGCGTTCTCTTTCATTTCATTTAGGTTTCTTATTAAATGTGGACTTATCAATGAGGATGGCCCTGACCCATCAATCTAGAATACACTCATTTCTTTCTTTCCCCCATGATTTATTCCTCTTCTCAGCATTTAAGAATCACTAAAATGGTTGATTTATCTGTCCCCCTCCACCAAACTATGTAATCTTGATGAGAAAAGGACATAAAACCTAGAATTGTGCCTGATGTATAGGAAATGTTAATACTTTGGCTGAACTGTAAAACCTAAATGGCTTAATGATTACAGAAGATGAATGAATGAATGAATAAAATGCTAAGATGCGCTCTCCACTGTCTTGTAAATGAAATCCTGTCTCTCTATCCTGGCCTCCAAAGTCACTCTGTTAGGAATACTTTCATATTCAACTAACAACATACATGAACAACAGTGGTTTAAGTAATAAAGACACTCAGTTAAGTTTTACAGTAAGAAGCTGGAGGTAAGCAGTCTTGACCTAATAGGTGCTAAAAGATGTATCAACCATATAATCTCTATCTTCATCTTTACTGTTGTTACCATAATGATTTGGAGCTGCATGGTCATGGGATGGTGGTTGTAGAACTGGGCAGCATGAATATACTCAAGACAGAGAAGGTGGAAGTGGTAGTAATAAAAACATCTACCCTATTTTTCTGGATAGTAAGAGCTTTCCAGATATCTTTTCCCGAGACTATTAAAATGTGCCATTTATTCATTTCTTAACGTAGGAAAGTTGTTTTTTTTTTTCCTCCCCAGTCTTTAAGGTGAAAGTGAGCATTAAAGTGGATTGTGAATGGGTTTTGATGTAGCCAACCTCTACTGTCTATCACAGTAGACAGTAATGCCTTCCAATATATGATCCCTGCCTGATTTCCCACTGCAGTACTGTACAGTCCCTCTTCCAACCCAACTATTTACTATTCCCCCAATAATTCTGCCCCCTATGTTTCAAAAACACAGACATTTTTAAGAACCATTTCAGATTTACAGAAAAAGAAAATAAGAAGGTAGTACAGGGAGTTGTTATATATCCCACACAGAATTTCTCCATTGTTAACATCTAACTTTAGTTGGTATATTTGTTACAACTATTAAACTGATATTGATAAATTATTATCAATTAAATTCCATGCTTTATTCAGACTTCTGAAAAAAGCCTTTGTGTAATGTCCCTTTTCTTTTGGGAAACACATGTAGGTGTCATGTTTCTTTAAGTTCTCTTGGCGTGACAGTTTCTCAGACTTCCCTTGCTTGTGATGTCTTTTGACAGTTTTGAAGAATTGGTCGTGCTTTATAGAATGTTCTCTACTATAATTTGGTATTTTTTCTCTATATTGTTAGATTGGAGTTATGAGAGGTTTTGGTGAAGAAGACCAGGGATCAAGTACCAGTTGCATCATATCAAAACTGTACTATCAACATGAGGTGTATGTCAAATTTCTCTAATATAAAATTACACCTTTTCACCCTTCACATACTGTGTTCTTTATAAGGAAGTCATTATGCACAGCTGACACTTGAGTAAAGAGTTATTCTTCTGCTCCTTGAAAGTGGAGTATCTATATACATTATTTGGAATTCTTCTGCATGGGTGATATGTCCCTTTTCCCCAGTATATTTATTCATCTTTGTATATGTATCAGCATAGATACATTTATATTTACTTTATACTGTGGGTTAAAATCTAATACCTTATATTTTTGGTCAAATTAATTCTGCTTTTGTCCATTGGAAACCCTCTTAGTTAGCTTCTGTGTCCCTCTGACATACCCACAAAAATATGGATCTGCAGTTTTTAAGCACTTTCTTCTTGGCACTGAAAAGTGCTCCCAGCTCATCTTGCATATTTTCTGCCCTCGTCTGTTTTACTGGAGAATGGTAATTGAAACCAAGATCTGGGTGTAGATGTGCACACTGTTACTGAGGTGTCATTGTTTCTAGATCTTCTTAGGTGATAGAACAAGGAACTACATGTGTGTTTACTAACCTGTAAACATACACAGATTACTATTTCTATATGAAATCATATATGCCTTTACGACATTCATTATGAGTCAGACTTATATCTCCGACTTTGATACATCACCAGATGAATCATTCTAGCTTTCTCTCCTTATCTATAAACTCCTACACCTACAGTGAGAGACCTGGCTCCCACCATCTGCCTCCCAGTTACTTAGTCACTGGGTTCCAGTTTACATGTATAACAGTATCATAATTGTTAACCTCTATCTCTATGAGATACAATTTTACCAACTAGAGAATAGCCATTGTATGTAGCTCCTTTTGGCTTTAGACTTTCTGACTCATTTCCTAGGTTACTTAGGTCAGCATCTTTTTGCACCACCCTCTTCAGTAAAGTTGTTTTCCTATATCCATAATACAGTCAGATTATCTTGTCAAAGTCTACAACCTTCTGGGATCACTCCACCTCCTAGGTGACTTATTTTAATTTATCTATCAATACATTACACTTCATACATTTTATGCTATAAACTTCAATGGCTTTTGACAAATGCATAATGTCATGTGTCTACATGGTGTCTATTATGGTATCATATAGAATATTTTTACTACCCTAAAAGAAAACCATGTGTCCCATTCCCCTGACATCCTGGCAACCACTGATCTTTCATTATCTCTATAGTTTCACCTTTTTCAGAAAGTCATGTAATTTGAATCATGTAGGATGTACCCTTTTCATATGGTTTCTTTACTTAGCAATATGCATTTAAGGTTCTTCCTTGTCTTTTTGTTAACTTAATAGCTCATCTCTTTTTATCACTAAATAACATTCCATTGTATGGATGTATCATAGTTTATCCATTCACCTATTAAAGGACATCTTGGTTGTTTCCATTTATCACTAATGATTAATAAAGCTGCTTTAAACATAATACCTAAGATTTTGACTATATATAGCTTTGGAAGAAACTGAGAAACTGTCTTTCCAAGTAGCTGGACCATTTTGGATTCATACCATCAATCAATGAGAGTTCCTATGGTTCTACATTCTTGTAAACATTTGTTATTGACATTTTGAAGTCATTTTCATAGATGTGTTGAAGTCTGAAAATTGCTCAGTCATGTCTGACTCTTTGTGACCCCCTTGGAATTCTCCAGGCCAGAATACTAGAGTGGGTAGCCTTTCCCTTCTCCATGGGATCGTCCCAACCCAGGGATTGAACCTAGGTCTCCCGCATTGCAGGCAGATTCTTTGCCATCTGAGCCACAAGGGAATCCCAGATGTGTTAGTGGTATTTCACTGTTGATTTAATCTGTCCACATTTCTATACCTTCCCTCAAAATAGGAAAACTCTTTCCATTCAAAGCTGATTTCATTGCCACTTACTCTTTAAAGTTCCTCTAAAAGTATCCATCTTCTCTACCAAATGAACTTCCTTTTTTAAATTTCTAATTCCAGTAGTCATGTATGGATGTGAGAGTTGGACGATGAAGAAAGCTGAGTGCTGAAAAATTGATGCTTTTGAACTGTGGTGTTGGAGAAGACTCTTGAGAATCCCTTGGACTGCAAGAAGATCCAACCAGTCCATCCTAAAGGAGATCAGTCCTGGGTGTTCATTGGAAGGGCTGATGTTGAAGCTGAAACTTCAATACTTTGGCCACCTCATGTGAAGAGTTGACTCATTGGAAAAGACCTTAATGCTGGGAAGGATTGGGGGCAGAAGGAGAAGGGGATGACAGAGGATGAGATGGCTGGATGGCATCACCGACTCGATGGACATGGGTTTGGATAGACTCCGGGAGTTGGTGATGGACAGGGAGGCCTGATGTGCTGTGATTCATGGGGTTGCAGAGAGTCAGACACGACTGAGCTACTGAACTGAACTGAATATCCTTTATCACTAAAATAAATTCTTAATATTTGAAAGAGACTTCCCAGGTGGTGGTAGTGATAAAGAAACTGCCTGCCAATGCAGGAGACATAAAAGAAGCAGGTTCAGTCCATGGGTTGGGAAGGTCTCCTGGAGGAGGGCATGGCAACCCACTCCAGTAATTTTGCCTGGAAAATTCCATTGACAGAGGAGCCTGGCGGGCTACAGTGCACAGGGCCACAAAGAGTCAGACGTGACTGAAGAGACTTAGCACTTCAGTCTAAGTTTATATCTTCAAGAAAACCACATAATATCTTCAAGAATACCACCATATCACTTTCCACAAAAAGTCAGACATTTAGAAATAAAATCTTTATCAACACTTCGGATGCTTACTAATAGTTACTATGCAGATGCCAATGAAGAGAAAGCAACCAAGCCACACTACAGAGATATTAGGAAGACAGCTTAGTTCATTTACCAATGATGTGATTTATTCCTAAATACCAGAATTGCCCCAGAATTCAATCATCTCAAATTCTATCATGCCATGGGTCACCTCAATAACTTTTGAATCATCAAAATCATGCATATTAAATCTGTGAATGCAAAACACCTAAAGAACATTTTCCAGGGCCTACTCTTTTTTTTTTAAATAGGAATTTTTGCTTATGTCTTTATTTTCCTTCTAGACTAAAAGGACTTGAGGATAGAATATATCTCTAATTTCATATTCAGTAAATAGTTATCGAATAAACAAATACAAATAGTGCTATAGAGCTTAAAAGGAAAAGATTGTTCTTTCTTACAAAAGCATTATGTGCAGTTTAATTGCTTCCTTGAGATTTCAAAGAAGCCTGAAAGAGAATAATAAAACTCTAAAATAGACCAGAAATTTAGGCACCTTGTAGAGAAGGCAGCCCCTGCATTAATATCAAAGCCCTCAGGAGGGATGTGTGTTCCTTTTGTCCATGAAGGCTATGTCTATGGAGTGGGTGATGGTGCCTAAGTGATCAACTCGCTTGTTGCCATGGCAATTTAGCCACCCTTGCTGCAGTTGGCAGGTCTCCCAGCACTGCCCCTGCAGACTGGAACCACCCACCTGTTCTTTCTCTGTTTTCTACCTAGTACACTGCCTTTTATTGATCACAAGGGGGGTTCACAAATTCTGTCTATGCTAAGGACTAATAGACATGCCAGAATACAGGTAAGCATAAAAGGATGGTGTGGGGGAAAGGGAGATTGATATTCTTAGAGGATCTGGGAAGGTTATCTCTGCCACATAGATAGGGACCTCTTTCTTTGAAGGAGCAAGGCATTTACAAGGAGGTGCTTTTCAAGAAAATTCTCTTCCATCCCCAAAATGTGGTTCTGTCCTGTGATATCTATCCAGAAAACAAATCCACAAGTGACGCTGCAGGCCTAGGACAGTACTAAGCAGGAAGTTGGTGCTCAGGAAGGAGGGATCTTAAGTCAATAAAATCAGTGTTCCTGTGGGTCCCTGATGCTTTGCATATCCAGGGCTGGTCCTGGTGAAGGAAGCTAAAGTGAGTAAACCTCAGGAGGCAATTGGGGGAGTTAGTTGGAAAAGACCCTGATGCTGGGAAAGATTGAGGGCAGGAGGAGAAGGGGACAGCAGAGGATGAGATGGTTGGATGGCATCATTGACTCAATGGATATGAGTTTGAATTTGAGCAAACTCTGGGAGATGGTGAAGGACAGGGAAGCCTGGTGTGGTGAAAAACTTGGGGTTGCAAAGAGTTGGACCTGACTTAGCAACTGAGCAGCAACAAATACTAGTTATCAAAGAGCCTGCACATCCTTTACTAATTTCAACAGATTTTTTTTTTTTTTTTTTTTTAGCATTTCTTCCATGTCAAGCTCTGGAGATAGATCATAAATCAAGACAGATATGGCCTATACCTCATTAATTCATTTAACCTTTAAATATCAGTTTTTAGATATTCCTTTGGGTTACATAGTCACATTTAGAAAGCCTCTATTGCAATTCATACATTTACTAGAAATAATAACACTGTCATCAACAAAGCTAGTAACAAAAATCTCTATATGTTTATAGCACTTTTGAATTGTCACAAAATTCACAATCCCCTCAAGCAGACCTATGAAGTAGGTCAGGCTAGAGTTTTCAGCTCTATTTTGCAGTTGAAGAAACTGAGGTTCAGAAAATACATCTAACTCATCTAAGTCAAAACACTAGTTTTCAAGGTGTGGTCTGAGGAACACTTGCACTAGGATTATTAGCAGAGGTACTTTTGTAAATGGAACTAGGAAGGCCAACCCAAGATATCCTGGTTCACAATCTACAAGGATACATTCTAGAGCTTTCATTTTTTGATAGTCCTAACTCTCCATTAACAAACTACCATCAAGTACCTTGGGCTTCCCTGGTGGCTCAGTGGTAAAGAATCTACATTCCACTTCAGGAGACTCAGGTTCATTCCCTGCGTCAAGAAGATCCCCTGGAGAAAGAAAAGGCAACCCACTTCAGCGTTTTTGCCTGGAGAATTCCATGGACAGAGAAGCCTGGCAGGCTATAGTCCATGGGGTCTCTAAAAGAGTTGGATGTGACTTAGTGACTAAACAACAATGTGCCCAGGTGCTTTGGTTCATTCAGGATTTTTAATTCGAGTATGTTGAGCCTGTTACACTTTCTACACATCGTGTTGACAATGTGACCTGGGATCATTGCTGCCTCTTAGTCACACGAGGCAGGTTTGAGATTTTATGGATCGGTCAGTCCTTTCCTAGCTAAATGCTTCTGTGGAAATGGAAAGAAGCCCATGGGAATGATAATTCAATTTCCTCATTAACTACCCTTCATCCCCAAAGACTGACCTCTTAGAGCATAGAGCTGCAGTGGAATGTTTGATTCACCAGGAGACTTTTTGCTGGTAGCAGCATTTTGTCCCTGGTGTTTTCTATTTTGACAACTCATCAGCAGAGTCACTGGAAGGTGACAGGAACTTCACCGTTCAATTAAGGCTTGAGTGTCACCAGAGTACGTGGAGGAGGAGAAGGAAGAGACCTGTGTGGAGGCAGCTGAAATCAATGAGCTTTAACAAGCAGATTAGCCACCTTTCAGAAGTCAGGGCCTTCCCAAGATTTCAAGCCTGGTGCCTTATACAGTGGGATACCCCACCTCCTTTCACAGCACCTGTTTCCTGGTTTACATGTATTGTTCTTCATAAATTACTGTGGTTTACAAAAGTAAGGGATTATCATCAACTCAACAAACCTTTATCAAGCATCCACTCTGCTATGTATTGTGGCTAAACAACAGAGAGGTTGCTGCCATAGCAGTATAGCACACACAATAGCAAGGCCCGCAGGCCTAAAATGAGTAATGAAGGACTTTCACGGAGGCTATAACAAAGGTACTCTAACGTCATTTAGTAAAAGAAGTTAACATCACTCAGGGCTTCTCTAGGTGTGGTCTGAGAGCTACCTGCTCAGAACTCCCTAGGATATTTGTTAGTAAAAAATGTAAAATGCTTGGATCAATACCTAAGATACTCTGGATATGGGCCCTGAGAAGCTACATTTTTAACAAACTACTTAGGTCTTTCTTTTGCACACACTGAAGTTGGAAATCATTGATATGTGTGCATGTGTGGTGATAGCTGGGGAAGAATTCAAAGAAGGTCTTTTGTGCAAGATGAGGCTTAAAGTCAGGGGGCTTGGGTGAGAGTTTTCCAGATAGGAGTAAGAGCCACGAAGATCCAAAGTGAGTGGAAGGAGACGATCTTCTGTAGAGAAAAAGAGCAGCAATGGAGAAAGGCAAGACTTCGGATGCAGGGGCATGTCAGTGTTGTTTAGGATTTCAGATTTGCCCATAAGCCACTGAAGAAATTTAGCCTATGGAGGAGCATAGTTAAATATTTATTTTAAACAAATTTAAAGCAGATTGAAGGGACTGGGATCTCTAGAGAGGATATTGGGCAGTGAGGAGTGTTTTACCACATTATTGCAGTGTGGCAATAATTTGGTAATAAGAAATGCTGTGTGTATGTGTGCGCTCAGTTGTGTTCTATACTTTTGCAACCCCATGACTATAACCCGCCAGGGCCCTCTGTCCATGGGATTGTCCAGGCAAGAATACTGTGGTGGTTTGTCAAGCCCTCCTCCAGGGAATCTTCCTGACCCAGGGATCAAACACATGTCTCCTATGTCTCCTACATGAGTAGGTAGGTTCTTTACCATTGTTCCACTTGGGAATGCTACCTTGAGTTAGATCAGAGGCAATGAGAATGGAGAGAAATTGATGGATTCCAGAGGCATTAAGGAAGTCCAATCAATAGGACTTAGCAATCCTACAGACACTAAATGCCATCACAATCCTGTTAATGCTTGCTCTGGTTTTGAAGATAGGAACTGAACTGAGGCATTGCTGCCTTGATGAGAACACATTCTTTGAGGAGACCTCCTGTTGCCAGGCTCCTCTGTGGACAAGGATGTGCTTTTGTTTGGATAAGACGAAAGTGATTGGGGTAAAAGTCTCCAGTTCAAGGGGTCAAAAGACATTTGGTTGGCTCCAAACTCTGAAAGTAAATCCCTTGGACCTAGTCAGGGCCTCAGGTTTCTCACATGTACGTCATGCTATTTTGATACACTCATGGTGCTTTCCATACTTTTTCTCCTTAGCACTAATAGTGACTTAAAATTAAGTGAGAAATACCTCCAATTATTTGTGAAATAACTGTATCATCCATTTAATGATAAGTTCTACTGGCTGGCTCATTATCTCCAGCTCTAAGAGTATACATGAAACAACTATAAAACTGTAACTGAGGAGATACTCCACATCCAAGGGCAAAAGAGAAGCCCAAGCAAGATGGTAGGAGGGGCAAAATCGCATTTAGAATCAAACCCCATACCTGCCAGAGATGCTCAAAGAGGGCTAAAACAAACCTTGTGTGCACCAGGACCCAGAGACCCCACAGAGACTGAAACAGAGCTGTGTCTGAGTGTCTCCTGCAGAGATACAGGTCAGCAGTGGACTGCTGCAGGGGCTCTGGGTACAGTAGACCTGGGTATGGCATAAGCCCTCTTGGAGGAAGTCGCCATTAATCCCATCATAGAGCACCAGAACTTACACAGGTCTGGGGAAACAGACTCTTGGAGGGTACAAACAAAACCTTGTGTGCAGCAGGACCCAGGAGAAAGGAGCAGTGACCACACAAGAGACCCAGACTCACCCATGAGTGTCCAGGAATCTTCAGTGGAATTGTGGGTTGGCAGTGGCCTCCTGCAGGATTGGGGGCACTACACATGTACCAGTGTGAACATGGAATATTTTGAAGGAGGTTGCAATTATCTTCATTACCTACACAATAGTTTGACCTCAGGTCAAAAAACAGGGAGAGAATACAGGCCTGCCCACAAACAGAAAATTGGATTAAAGATTTACTGAGTATGGCCCTGCCCATCAGAACAAGACCCAGTTTCCCCCTCAGTCATTCTTTCCCATCAGGAAGCTTCCATAAGCCTCTTATCCTTCTTCATCAGAGGGTAGACAGAATGAAAACCACAATCACAAAAAACTATTCAATCTGATCACATGGACCAGAGCCTTGTCTAACTCAATGAAAATATGAGCCATGCCATGTAGGGCTACCCAAGACAGCTGGGTCATAGTGGAGAGTTCTTAAAAACATGGTTCACTGGAGAAGGGAATGGCAAACCACTTCAGTATTCTTGCCTTAAGAACCCCATGAACAGTATGAAAAGGCAAAAAGATAGGACACTGAAGATGAACTCCTCAGGTCAGTAGATGCCCAATATGCTACTGGAGTTTAGTGGAGAAATAACTCCAGAAAGAATGAAGAGATGGAGCCAAAGCAAAAATAATACCCAGCTGTGGGTGTGACTGGTGATGGAAGTAAAGTCCAATGCTGTAAAGAGCAATTATGCATAGGAACCAGGAATGTTAGGTCCATGAATCAAGGCAAGTTGGAAGTGGTCAAACAGGAGATGGCAAGAGTGAATATCAACATTTCAGGAATCAGTGAACTAAAATGGACTACAATGAGGGAATTTAACTCAGATGACTGTGGGAAAGAATCCCTTAGAAGAAAAGGAGTAGCCATCATAGTCAACAAAAGAGTCCCAAAAGGAGTACTTGGATGCAATCTAAAAAATGACAGAATGATCTCTGCTTGTTTCCAAGGCAAACCATTCAATATGACAGTAATCCAAGTCTATGCCCCAACCAATAATGCTGAAGAAGCTGAAGTTGAATGATTCTATGAAGCTCTACAAGATCTTCTAGAACTAACACCCAAAAAAGATGTCCTTTTCATTATAGGGGACTGGAATGCAAAAGTAGGAAGCCAGGGAACACCTGGAGTAACAGGCAAATTTGGCCTTGGAGTACAGAATGAAGAAAGACAAAGATAATAGACTTTTGCCAAGAGGACACAGTGGTCGTAGCAAACACTCTCTTCCAAAATGCAAGAGAAGACTCTACTCATGGACATCACAAGATGGTCAATACCAAAATCAGATTAATTATGTTTTTTGCAGCCAAAGATGGAGAAGCTCTATACAGTACACAAAAGCAAGACTGGGAGCTGATTGTGGCTCAGATCATGAACTCCTTATTGCCAAATTCAGACTTAAATTGAAGAAAGTAGGGGAAACCACTAGACCATTCAGGTATGACCTAAAACAAATTCCTTATGATTATACAGTGGAAGTGACAAATAAATTCAAGGGATTAGATCTGAGAGACAGAGTGCCTATGGACAGAGTTTCCTGACATTGTACAGTAGGCAGTGATCAAGGTCATCCTGAAGTAAAGGAAATGCAAAGAGGCAAAATCCTTGTCTGAGAAAAGCTTACAAATAGCTGTGAATGAAAGGAATCAAAAGGCAAAGGAGACAAGGAAAGATACACCCATTTGAATGCTAAGTTGCCAAGAATAGAAAGAAGAGATAAGAAAGCCTTCCTCAGTGATCAATCCAAAGAAATAGTGGAAACAACAGAATGGGAAATACTAGAAATCTCTTCAAGAAAATTAGATACCAAGGGAACACTTCATGCAAAGATGGACACAATAAAGTACAGAAATACTATGGACCTAACAGAAGCAGAAAATATTAAGAAGAGGTAACAAGAATACACAGAAAAACTGTACAAAAAAGATCTTCATAACCCAGATAATCACAATGGTATGATCACAATGATATGAACCTGACATCCTGAATGTGAAGTCAAGTAAGCCTTAGGAAGTATCACTATGAACAAAGCTAGTGGAGGTGATGGAATTCCAGTTGGGTTATTTCAAATCCTAAAATATGATGCTGTGAAAGTGCTGCACTCAATATGCCACCAAATTTGAAAAACAGCACTGGCCACAGGCCTGCAAAAGGTCGGTTTTCATTCCAATCCCAAAGAAAGGCAATGCAAAGAACACTCAAACTACTGCACAATTGCACTCATCACACATGCTAGTAAAGTAATGCTTAAAATTCTCCAAGCCAGGCTTCAGCAATACATGAACCATGAACTTCCAGATGTTCAAGCTGGTTTTAGAACAGGCAGAGGAACCAGAGATCAAATTGTCAACATCCACTGGATCATTGAAAAAGCAAGAGAGTTCCAGAAAAACATCTATTTCTGCATTATTGACTATGCCAAAGACTTTGACAGTGTGGATCACAATAAACTGTGGAAAATTCTTCAAGAGATGGGAATAACATACCACCTGACCTGCCTCTTGAAAAACCTGTAGGCAGGTCAGGAAGCAACAGTTAGAACTGGACTTGGACCAACAAACTGGTTCCAAATAGGAAAAGGAGAATGTCAAGGCTGTATATTGTCACCCTATTTATTTAACTTATATGCAGAGTACATCATGAGAAACTCTGGGCTGGAAGAAGCACAAGCTGGAATCAAGATTGTCGGGAGAAGTATCAATAACCTCAGATATGCAGATGACACCAGCCTTATGGCAGAAAGTGAAGAGGAACTAAAAAGCCTCTTGATGAAAGTGAAAGAGGAGAGTGAAAAAGTTGGCTTAAAACTCAACATTCAGAAAACTAAGATCATGGCATCTGGTCCATCACTTCATGGCAAACAGATGGGGAAACAGTGGCTGACTTTATTTTTCTGGGCTCCAAAATCATTGCAGATGGTGATTACAGCCATGAAATTAAAAGATGCTTACTCCTTGGATGAAAAGTTATGACCAACCTAGACAGCATATTAAAAAGCAGAGATGTTACTTTGTCAACAAAGGTCCGTCTGGTCAAGGCTATGGTTTTCCCAGTGGTTATGTATGGATGTGAGAGTTGGACTATAAAGAAAGCTGAGCATAGAAGATTGATGCTTTTGAACTGTGGTGTTGGAGAAGACCCTTGAGAGTCCCTTGGACTGCAAGGAGATCCAACCAGTCCATCCTAAAGGAGATCAGTCCTGGGTGTTCATTGGAAGAGCTGATGTTGAAGCTGAAACTCTAATACTTTGGCCACCTGCTGCAAATGGCTGACTCATTTGAAAAGACCCTGATGGTGGGAAAGATTTAGGGCAGGAGGAAAAGGGGATGACAGAGGATGAGATGGTTGGATAGCATCACTGACTCAATGGACATGGGTTTGGGTGGACTCTGGGAGTTGGTGATGGACAGGGAGACCTGGTGTGCTGTGGTTCATGGAGTCGCAAAGAGTTGTACACGAATGAAAGCCTGATCTTAACACACACTATTAAAGTAATGCTCAAAATTCCTCAAGCCAGGCTTCAACAGTACATGAACTATGAACTTCCAGATGTTCAAGCTGGATTTACAAAAGGCAGAGGAACCAGAGATCAAATTGCCAACATCCATTGGATTATCCCAAAAGCAAGAGAGTTCCAGAAAAACATCTACTTCTGCTTTATTGACTATACCAAAGTCTTTGACTGTGTGAGTCACAACAAACTGTGGAAAATTCTGAAAGAGATGAGAATATGAGACCATCTGACCTGCCTCCTAAGAAATCTGTATGCAGGTCAAGAAGCAGCAATTAGAACTGGACATGAAACAACAGATGGTTTCCAAATGGGGAAAAGAGTACATCAAGGCTGTATATTATCACCCTGCTTATTTAACCTATATGCAGAGTACATCATGAGAAATGCTGGACAGGATGAAGCAGAAGCTGGAATTAAGATTTTTGGGAGAAATATCAATAACCTCAGATAAGCAGATGACACCACCCTTATGGCAGAAAGTGAAGAACTAAAGAGCCTCTTGATGAAATTGAAAGAGGAGAGTGAAAAAGATGATTTAAACTCAGCATTTGAAAAACTGAGATCATGGCATCTGGTTCCATCACTTAATGGCAAATAAATGGAGAAACAGTGGAAACAGTGGCAGAGTTTATTTTGGGGGGCTTCAAAATTACTGCAGACCATGACTGCAGCCATGAACTTAAAAGACGCTTGCTCCTTGGAAGAAAAGTCATGACCAACTTAGACAGGATATTAAATAGCAGAGACATTACTGTGCCAACAAAGATGTTTCTAGTCATAGCTTTCATTTTTCCAGTAGTCATGTATGGATGTGAGAGTTGGGCCTAAAGAAAACTGAGCACTGAAGAACTGATGCTTTTGAACTGTGGTGTTGGAGAAGACTCTTGAGAGTCTCTTGGACAGCAAGGAAATCCAGCCAGTCCATCCTAAAGGAAATCAGTCCTGAATATTCATTGGAAGGACTGAAGCTGAAACTCTAATACTTTGGCCACCTGATGTGAAGAACTGACTCATTTGAAAAGACCCTAATGCTGGAAAAGATTGAATGCAAGAGTTGAAGGAAACAATAGAGGATGAGGTGGTTGGATGGCATCACTACCTCAATGGACATGAGTTTGAGTAACCTTCTGGAGTTGGTGATGGACAGGGAAGCCTGGCGTGCTGCCACCCATGGGGTCACAGAGTCGGATATAACTGAATGACTGAACTGACCTGAAATTCCTGCCTGGACTCACTCTTTGGAGTATGGTTAGATGAATATGATATTAAGAGGGAAAATTGACAGAATCCAGTGACTGTTCACAAGTGGAGAGTGATGGTGAGAAAGAATGAAAGTCTAGGAGGGTCCCCATGTTTCTAGCTTGGTACATGGGTAGATGGAGTTACCAGTGATTGAAGCATAGAAATCTATAGAAGAAACACAGTTTAAAAGTAAACCAAGACTAATTTAAGGCATCCAACTGTCTGCAAGATATACAAACAGAAATGTCTGGTAGGCAGTAGGCTATAGGATTTTGAGGCTTTGAGAAGAGTTTCAAGTCAGAAATTTTGCATATACTTTGTAAAAGTAGCATGGGCTCTTTTATTTAATAAAATGGCAGAGAATTTAATAAAATCCAATTAATAACAGCTGTTATTTATAACAATTGACAGTCTCAATTTTACGTACTTTGATTTATTTCATCCTCATGTCAATTCTTGGGGTAGATATCCTTGTAATTTCCATTTTGAAGATGAGGATACTGAGGGATAGAACGTTTGAGTACCTTGCTCAAGGTTACACAGGCCACAAGGGGTGAAGACCGCCTTTCAATCCCAACTGTCAGAAGTTACTTTCCTTGCTCTCAGGGTGATGTTCTTCAACCTGACATGCACCTGATCCTCCATCACTCCATCACAGGCCATCCTCCATCACTCAGAACACACATCATAATAACTGTTTACTGTCTTACTCACTTCAGAGCTTGTGAAAGTCTTGGCTAGAGATATCGCCTATTGGTCTTCGTTATTTTACACGTGCAAAAACTGAGGCAAAGAACGATAAAATAACCTCCATACTGGTCATATAGTCAGGGGAGTGGGGTGGGGTATTTGAACTCAGCTCTATTTCCAGGATTAATAAGTTTAACTGTTCCATAACTATAAAACAGTAATTTTGAATACAAACTTTTCCATCACTAGAAGCTGACACAGGAAGTGCAAGCATTGGTGTGGGAAGAGGTTAAGTAAAATATAGTCTAGGAACCACCATTCAATTTGTGATGTCAAAGCAATGTTACATGTCCCTTTTGATCTTTAAGTGGAAGCATTTAAATCAGTTAGTCCATCAAGCTCTAAGATAACTAGTGAGAACCTACTGTGTAACTTAGGGGCCTCTGCTCCATGCCCTGTGGTGACCTACATGGGAAGGAAATCCAGAAAAGAGGGGATGTATGTATACAAATAGCTGATTCACTTTGGTGTACAACAGAAACTGACATGGCATTGTAAAGTAATTACATTCTAATAATTAAAAAAATAAAATAAAATTTTGAAAGTATTATATAGGGAGGAAAAAAATGTTGAACATCTTTAGACATTACCAAAACCAGCTTTAAAATACCAAATAATTCTTGTTGTTCAACAGAGATTGATTTAAATGCGATATTCTACTTGACCCTCACAATCAGTACGAAGTGACATTGTCATTTATTATGTGTTGGTAAGAAACAGGGCAACACGCCCAACAGGGAATCATTTATGCCAAACCCCATATCACCAAACTGAGACTTACAGTTTCAACTCCTTCACAAATGCAGTCTTAAACCAGTCAGTCGGGAATCTCCTGATTCACATTAGTTAGTAATCTTCCTGGTAGACCCCTGCAAACACAGAAAGGAGAGTGACCTTGGAACAACCAATCTGCTTTTTTCGCTTAGTATATAACTTCCTTGTTCCTGCTCCCTTCTCCCTATAAAAGTCTGCCATTCTGTACAGCTCCTCAGAGCTCCATTTTATTATCTGCTAGATTGGATGCTGCCCAATTCATGAATTGTTGAATACAGCCAGTAAGGTATTTAAAATTTATTCAGTTTTTTTTTTTTTTTTTTTTTTTAACACCATCCTGCTTCCATTCTTTTACAGAGGAGAGAATTGAACTTTAAGTAAATTAAATAAACATCTCAAGGACACACAACTTGTAAAGGACACTGCAATTTCAAATTTATGTATGTCTCATGCTCAAGCCGAAGAACTTAAATATTCTATATTATTTCTCTTTGACTTATCATAGAAATGACTCTGCTAAACCTGAGATTTAGTTAAGAGACAACTGAAGCAGGTAATTTTACCCTAGAACACTGTTTGTGTAAGATCAGTAACTTAGGTATGCACCACAATGAGAGTACTTTTTTATTGTCTAAGACAGAAAAGAGGTATTCACAACTCTTCAACTGCCCCATCCAAGTTTTTCAGCCTGTTTGTAATGATGCTGAAAAATAGTAAGTTCTACTGTATTGACTGCATATTATGGAGAAGTACAACATTGACCATTTCTAGTGTCATTTGGACATTGGGATGAAAACAGGTGCTAAGAAATGGGTAACCCCAACTGATGGTGATAAATAAGTTTACTCAAATACATCTCTTACTATGAACTCACAGTCGGGTCTTTTCCCCTATTCATTCACTGGGTTTCTTTTCAATTTTGGTGTTTTGGAGTCTTACACTTTATAACAATCTTATATCTCTCCTGGATTTCAGTATATGGCTGATAGAATCTTTAGCTGAACAATAAACAGAAGAAGCAAATGAAAAAGAGGCTGGTAAAGATTGAGGAAAACTGGATAGGTGCTACAGGTGAAATAAGGGATGGCAAAAATCCTAGTTGCCTGACGTCTTTTACTTCCTCTTGGAAAATGCAAATGCCCCTGAAGGGCCAGAAGATGGCCATTTATAGCTTAGTAGGAATTAGTTTATTCAGTTTTCTTCCTACCTTCTGGGCATATTCCTGAATTAGAAGAGTCTGAAAGATCACCTAATTCAATCTCTCACAATCAGACTAAGTCACTGAGGGTGGGAGACGGGGATGGTTTGATCAGGAATCCACAGCTAGTTTTATAATTAGCTTTGGAACTCAAAAAGGAGGAACCTCAATACAGTGCTCTTCTTTTCAATACCATGCTGTTCCAGATATTAAAATGTAGAAATACCATTATAGACACAGCATAACATATAGTTGAGTGGCATGTGGAGACAAATAGACTTGGCTCCTCTACTCACTAGCTTTGGGAACCTAGGAATATTTCTTATCTTTTCAAAGCCTCAATTTGTTCATCTGAAAAATGGAGATAAATATTATCTATCTCATTATGTTGCAAAAATTAAATAAAAGGATGCATATAATATTCTTAGAAGAGTGCCTGGTGGCAGCAGATAACTGATACATGCTGATTCTTTAAAATGTACCACTTTAGAATTATTCAAACCTCGACAATGGTTTATTTGAATACAGGTGGATTAAGACCTTGGATAAAGATTTTGGTTAAAATAACTTCTTCAGGATCTAAATCAGTTTTATGTTAGGTAGCACTTGTCAAATGCTACTATAAAATGCCAAGGATGTATGCAGTAAACAATACACATCTTTAGAAATTTCCCTTCCTAACATCTTCCTAACTGTGCCAGGCAGAACACATTCTGTACAATTGATATTTCTTGAGATAGATGTTTGAGTTTATCATGGAAGGGCTGATCAATGTACTTACTTCCTGTGAATTTCTAGTTTTCATGAAGAAGCTTTGGTTCCGATAGGGACAGAGTAAAGGGGCAAAATAAGTGAATAAATAGTTAATCCCACTAGGGGATTGTAGGTAAAGAAAAAAGTATAGGAGATCCTGTATGTTAATGATTACTCAAGAAAGCAGGTTTGCTTAACCACAAAACCAAGCAGACTTGCTTAGCAGCAAAATCATGCAACAGAAGCATGAGACATGCCCCTAAACAATAAAAAAATGGTGACATGAGACCCACGCCCTGCCCAGTGAGCTCAGTAAGTTAATGACCCCTAGGACATGCTCTGTGCACACAGTTTAAAAATAATGATCAAAAAAAAATAAATAAATAAAAATAAAAATAATGATCAAAATATAACATTTCAAACTGAAAGGCACTCATTGTACTGACACCTGAAATAATTTTTCCATAGTGCTATGACAGTCCTAGCTTGATCATGTAGGGACAAGAAAACTACCCACCCTCTCAACCTGGAGGATAGAAGTTTGATGTCTACTCAAGAATGAGGAAGAAAATTGGTCTTTTCCCCTTCCTACTTTTCTTTTGACTATAAAACTGTAGCCACTAAGTCTTGGGGCATTGCACCCTCTCGCCCACCAGCTTGTAAGCCTCACAAGCATCCAACTCTAATGAATCACTTCTTATCTATCACTTTGCCTCTCACTGAATTCTTTCTCTGCTGAGACACAAAGGACCAGAGCTCAATGACACCTAGTTATTTAGCGATTAGCCACCACTAATTAAATTTCAGAATTCTCATATTTTTAAGGTCTTGAGGAAACTAGAGATCAGTGAGGATTTTTGAGATGGGAATTAAACCAGAATATATTAAAATGTTGGAGAGACATTATGATCAGAGGAAAGAACAGCAGCTGATGAGACAATTTCTCTAGGAGATTGAGAACTCTGTTATTTGTCAAAATTTGAACATGTGATAAGCAACAGATACAATTTTAGCAAGGTGGTTTTTTTTTTTAATACAATATTCAGTGAAGATTAAAATGAGATCAATTGCTTTTAGAGAGCTCAAAATCAGACACAGGTAAAGTAAGAGAATCTTCTAGTAGTTTTAAATCAGATATAATCAATCATAATTAATGGATTGATAATATTTTAGATTAGGATTATATTACTGAGGAAAAACTCTAAACATATGCTTAAGAAGTTAAAGTGGATTTCTGGCTTCTACTCAAGATATCAAAAGCTAGAAGGTGTTGCTTTCACTTGAACATTAAGGAAATAAAATGGCATAATTTCTGAAAGCATAAATTTTCCTGAATCCATCAGAAACTGAGGTCTCAGAGCAACCAGCTATTTTGAAATACAGGGAGAGACAGGCACCGGCAAGGAGATGTAGGCGCTGGCTTTTCTAAGAGCATAGAAGAAGACAGACCCGCCATTCAAGTGGGTGAGTATAGTTTAGCCAATAGTTCTGGCTAATTGCCAAGGCCAAGTGGACTATTATTAGGATTTAGAAGCCCCTAAAATGCAGACACAAAGGGAACTGGCAGAGACTCACATATTGTTCTTTATGGACAATAAATAAATCTTCTTGTTCTAAGCACAAGATGAGGAAGAGATTGAACAAATCCTCCCATGGGGTATAGGCCTCAAGGTGAGGCCACCTCCTCTCTGATAAAACCCTGTTTGGACCCTTCATGCAAAACAGTGTTATTTATTTAAAGTGTTGCCTGAGAGGCAGGCATCTAACCTAACATACATCTTGGTACTGGCTGGGGCACGCTCTGGGAACGAAGGCTAGTGGGTGCCATCTTTGTGCTCTCCTTCTACTTCATTCCAGCTCCCCAGGATCTCCTAGAAAGAGGCTTGCACCTTCTTCTGTCACCCTGAGTTCTGTGGCTGCCTGCCACCCGGAGGACACTTGCATATTGCCTGGCTCTGGGAGCCAGTGAGGTTGCGCCTGTGGATCCCACAGGACCATACCAGTGGGGAGAGGTCTTGGGCAGCTGCTACTCCCAGGGCGAAGCAAGAGGCAAGAGTCCCAGGGCTGCAATCTTTCCACGAAAGAGTCCTATTAACTTATCTTCACAGTTGGGGCCTGAGGGGCCGCCTTCTAATTAAACATATAACTAAAATCTCACTGTAATCCTTTTTTCAGAAACTCAGAGTGTGGATGCTCTTTGCACACTCCACCTGCTGTACTCCTGGACCTCCAAGGTGGCGCTAGTGGTAAAGAACCTGCATGCCAATGCAGGAGATAGGGGTTTGATCCCTGGATCAGGAAGATTCCCTGGAGACAGAAATGGCAACCCACTCCAGTGTCCTTGCCTGGAAAATACACTGGACAAAAGAGCCTGGCGGGCTACATCCATGGGATCGCAAGAGTCAGACATGACTGAGCAACTATTGTCACCCAGGGGACACTTCATATTGTACTGGCTCTGGTGGCCAATGGGCTTTCACTCCTGGTTCCTAGGGGATGGTAATAATAGGAGAGACAATTCTTCACCAGTTAGAGATCCCAAGACACTGCACGGCGAATAGACTGAAATATAGCTCCAGGTTCCTTGTGAAGGGTGTCTATTGAATTGTCCTTGAGCTTTAACCTGAGGGGCAGGCTTCTGGTCTGGCACATTTAGAAGCCTACTGAGATAAACTCTGGGGAGGGAGGATGGTTGCTTCCATGTTTACACTCTCCTCCCTCATTCCAATTGCTGGTATTTCCTGGAAACAATCTTGCACATTCATCTGGGCCCCTGATTTTTACAACTCATGCCCAGGGGATACTTCTAATCACCTGGCTTTGATGGTTAGCAGGATTTACACTTATTTGCTATTAACAAGGCATCATCTGAGAGTATGACTTCCTAAACAAGGACATTCTCAGATAAACAACCTAACTTCACACTTCAAATAACTATAAAAACAAGAGCAAATGAAACCCAAAGTTAGTAGAAGAAAGGAAATGACATAAATCAGAGTGAATAAAAATAATAAATAAATATAAATAATATAATAAATAAATGAAATAGAGAAGAAAAAGACAACTGAAAATCAATGAAACTAAAAATTAGATCTTTAAAGAGGTAAACAAAATTAACAAAACTTTACCTAGTGTCAACAAAAAAAAAAAAAAGGAGAGAACTCAAATATAATCAGAAATGAAAGAGGAGACATTACAACTAATACCACACAAATACAAACAAAAATAAGAGACTATTACAAACAATTAAATGCCAACAAATTGGACAATCTATCAGAAATAGATAAATTCCCAGAAACAAGAAATCTACCAATACTGAATCATGAAGAAACAGAAAAGCTGAACAGACTGATTGCTAGTAAGGATACTGAATCAGCAATCAAAAACCTCCCAACAAACAAAACCCCAGGCCAAACAGCCTCACTAAGGAACTATATCAAAACATTCAAAGAAGAATACCAGTCCTTTTTCAACTCTTCAGAAAAAAGAACAGGAAGGAGCTCTTTTAAACTCATTTATGAGGCCAGCATTACTCTGATCACAAAATCAGACAAGGATGCTACAAGAGAAGAAAATTACAGGCCAATATCCCTGATGAACACAGACACAAAAAATATCAACAAAGTATTAGCAAACCAAATTAAATAATACATTAAAAGGATCATATACCTTGATCAAGTAGAATTTATTCCAGGATTCAAAGATGGTTTAAAATCTAAAAGTCAATGTGATGATTCACCTTGACAAAAATATTATCATCTCAATAAATACAGAAAAATCATTTTGACCAAATTCAATATTCATTGAGAATAAAGACTCTCAACAAAATAGGTATAGAGGAAATGTACCTTAACATTATAAGGGTCATATATGGCAAACCCAGAGCTAGTGTCATTCTCAATGGTGAAAATCTAAAAACTTTAAAGATCAGGAAGAAGACAAGGATGCTCACTCTTGCTACTTTTATTCACCAAAGTATTGGAAGTCCTAGCCACAGCAGTTAATCAAGAAAAATAAGTAAAATGCATTCAAGTTGGAAAGGAAGAAGTAAAACTATTGCCTGTGGGTGTGATGCTTTTACATATAGAAAATCCTAAAGATTACATAAAAACCTGTTAGAATAAATGAATTCAGTAAATTTGCAGGGTATAAATTCAATATACAAAATCATTTGCATTTTTATGCACTAACAACAAAATATCAGAAAGAGAAATTAAGAAAACAATCCCACTTACATTTGAAAGAATAAGACACCGAGAAATGAATTTAACCAAGGAGGCAAAAGAACTATTTACTAAAAATTGTAAGATACTAATGAAAATAAATAAAAAAGACAAAAGTAAATATAAAGATATCTCATGCTCATGGATTCGAAGAATGAATACAGTTAAAATGTCCATTATACCAAAAGCAATCTACAGATTCTGTGCAATCCATATCAAAGTTCCAATGGCATTTTTCAAAGAACTAGAACAATCCTCAAATCTATATAGAACCACAAAAAATCCTGAATAGTCAAAGAAATCTAGAAAAAGAAGAAGTAAAACTATGAAAAATAAAAATAAAGTTGAAGGTATCATGCACTGTGATTTCAACTACTACAAAGCTATAGTAATTAAAACACCATGGTTTTGGCATAAAAACAGAAACATAGATTAGTGGAACTGAACTAAGAACCCAGAAATAAACCCATGCATATATGGTGAATTAATCTGCAACAGAAGAGGCAAGCATATATGAGAGTACATAGCAATCTCTTCAATAAATAATGTTGGAAAATCTTGACAGTCATGCACAGAATAAAGAAGCTGGAAATCTATTTTACATAATACACAAAAATTAACTGAAAATGGATTAAAACCTTGAATTACAATACAACTATACAACTCTTACATTAAAAACTGGTGGAAACCTCCTTGATGTTAGTCTTATCAGTTCAGTTCAGTCACTAAGTCATGTCTGACTCTTTGTGACCCAGTGGACTGCAGCATGCCAGGCTTCCCTGTCCATCACCAAATCCCAGAGTTTACACGAATTCAGTCCATTGAGTCGGTGATGCCATCCAACCATCTCATCCTCTGTCATCCTCTTCTCCTCTGGCCTTCAATCTTTCCCAGCATCAGTGTCTTTTCCAATGAGTCAGTTCTTCACATCAGGTGGCCAAAGTATGGGAGTTTCAGCTTCAGCATCAGTCCATCCAATGAACACCCAGGACTGACCTCCTTTAGGATGGACTGGTTGAATCGCCTTGCAGTCCAAGGGACTCTCAAGTCTTTTCCAACACCACAGTTCAAAAGCATCAATTCTTTGGTGCTTAGCTTTCTTTATAGTCCAAGTCTCACCTCCATACATGACTACTGGAAAAACCATAGCCTTCATGAGACGGATCTTTGTTGACAAAGTAACATCTCTGCTTTTTAATATGCTGTCTAGGTTGGTCATGACTTTTCTTCCAAGGAGTAAGCGTCTTTTAATTTCATGGCTGCAGTCACCATCTGCAGTGATTTTGGAACCCCCCAAAATAAAGTCTGCCACTGTTTCCACTGGTTTCTCCATCTATTTACCATGAAGTGATGGGACCCTAGGTCGTGTTCTTAGTTTTCTGAGTGTTCAGTTTTAAGTCAACTTTTTCACTCTCCTCTTTCACTTTCATCAAGAGGCTCTTTAGTTCTTCTTCACTTTCTGCCATAAGTGTGGTGTCATCTGCATATCTGAGGTTATTGATATTTCTCCTGGCAATCTTGATTTCGGCTTGTGCGTCATCCAGTCCAGCGTTTCTCATGATGTAATCTGCATATAAGTTAAATAAGCACAGTGACAATATACAGCCTTGACATACTCCCTTTCCTATTTGGAACCAGGCTGTTGTTCTATGTCCAGTTCTAGCTGTTGTTTCCTGACCTGCATACAGATTTCTCAAGAGGTGGGTCAGGTGGTCTGGTATTCCCATCTCTTTCAGAATTTTCCACAGTTTATTGTGATCCACACAGTCAAAGGCTTTGGCATAGTCAATAAAGCAGAAATAGATGTTTTTTTGGCACTCTCTTGCTTGTTGGATGATCCAGCGAATGTTTGCAATTTGATCTCTGGTTCCTCTGCCTTTTCTAAAACCAGTTTGAACATCTGAAAGTTCATGGTTCACATATTGTTGTAGCCTGGCTTGGAGAATTTTGAGCATTGCTTTAATAGCTTGTGAGATGAGTGTAATTGTGCAGTAGTTTGAGCATTCTTTGGCATTGCCTTTCTTTGGGATTGGAATGAAAACTGACTCTTTCCAGTCCCGTGGCCACTGCTGAGTTTTCCAAATTTGCTGGCATATTGAGTGCAGCACTTTCACATCATCATCTTTTAGGATTTGAAATAACCCAACTGGAATTCCATCACCTCCACTAGCTTTGTTCGTAGTGATGCTTCCTAAGGCCCACTTGACTTCATATTCCAGGGTGTCTGGCTCTTGGTGAGTGATCACACCATCGTGATTATCTGGGTGGTGAAGATCTTTTTTGTACAGTTCTTCTGTGTATTCTTGTATTCTTCTGTGTATTCTTAGCCTTATAGAGAGTTCTTTTTTCCTGATCAGAATCCAAAGTCAATGGCAACAAAAGCTAAAATAAACAAATGGGATTATATCAAACTAAAGAGCTTCTGCACAGTTTGCAGAATAATATAAATAATCAGAAGTTTAATTATATCAATCTAAAAACCATCAACAAAATAAAAAACCAGCCTACTGAATGGGATAAGATGTCTGCAAACCATATATCAGATAAGGGGTTAATACCTTGAATAAATAAAGAACTCTTATAATTAAATAAAAGCCAAACAATCCAATTAAAATAATGGGAAGAGGGGCTTCCCTTGTAGCTTAGTGTTAAAGAATCTGCCTGCCAGTGCAGGAGAAAGGGGTTCAATCCATATTCTGGGAAGATCCCACATGCCACGAAACAGCTAAGCCCATGTGCCACAACTATTGAGTCTGTGCTCTTGAGCCTGGGAGCAGAAACTACAGAGTCCTCATGCCACAGCTCCATAGTTCTCATGCCGCAGCTTCCGAAGCCCTCGTTCCTTGGGGGTCATACTCTACAGCAAGGAAGCCACCACGATGAGAAGCCTGTGGACCTCAACTAGAGAGGAGCCCCCACTCACTGCAACTAGAGTAAAGCCCACGCAGCAATGAAGACCCAACACAACCAAAAAATAAATAAATTAAAAAAATTTTTTTTGAATGAGAAGGGGATCTAAATACTGATTTTTTTTTTCTGAAGAAGACAAACAGGTGGCCAACAGACATGTGAAGAGATACTTAGCATCACTGGTCATCAGGTAAATGTAAATCAAAACCACAGTAAGATATCACCTCATACCTATTAGAATGGCTATTATCAAAAAGACAAGTGATAATAAGTGTTGGTGAGAATGTAGATGAAAGGGAATCCTTGTGTACTGTTGATAATAATATAAATTCATGCAGCTACCCTGGAGAACAGTATGGGGGCTTGTAATAACTTAAATAAGAACTAATATGTGATCCAGCAATTCCACTTCTGGGTATTTATCTGAAGAAAGGAAAAACACTGCCTCAAAATTACATATGTACCTCCATGGTCCCTGCAGTATTATTTACACAAGACAAGATATGGAAAGAATCTAAGTGTCCATTGATGGATCATTAGATTAAGAAAACGTGGCCTATATATAAAACAGAATATTCGGTTTTTATATTTTTATGTTTCTTTAAGAATTTCCAAGTTTCTGCAGCTTGCTCCACAGGACCAGTCCATAGTGAAGCTGATCTTTCAGTTCAGTTGAGTTCAGTTCAGTTGTTCAGTCATGTTTGACTCTTTAGGACTCCATAGACTGCAGCATGCCAGGCCTCCCTGTCCATCACCAACTCCCAGAGTTTACTCAAACTCATGTCCATTGAGTCAGTGATGCCACCCAACCATCTCATCCTCTGTTGTCCCCTTCTCCTCCTGCCTTGAATCTTTCCCAGCATCAGGGTCTTTTCAAATGAGTCAGTTCTTTGCATCAGTTGGCCAAAGTATTGGAGTTTCAGCTTCAGCATCAGTCCTTCCAATGTATATTCAGGACTGATTTCCTTTAGGATGGACTGGTTGGCTCTCCTTTTAAAGTAAAAGAATAAAAGTAACCCCCTTCCCCAAAGAAAACACATATACCTTAATTTTTATGGCATGATTCCTTTCCAAGGGGTTTTCCTGGTGGCTCAGATGGTAAAGAATCTGCCTGCAAGGCAAGAGACCTGGGTTTGATCCCTGAGTCAGGAAGATTGCTTGGAGAAGGGAATGGCAGCCCACTTCTCTATTCTTACCTGGAGAATCCCATGGAGAGAGTAGCCTGAAGGGCCATAGTCCATGAGGTCACAAAGAGTCGGACATACCTGAGTGACTAAGACTTTTCCTTTCCAAGAATTAACCTAGGAAGATTTACTGATCCCAACTAGCTGTAGCTGGCAATTTGGTTTCCTCTGTGAATGAGGAATTGCATCTCAGCAGGCAACTAGCTTGTGTTTTGCAAAAGAAGGAAACATAAAATAATTAAGGAAATAGGAAGCTGCATGTATTCATTATTTCTGTAATTAGCTACATTCTGTGCTCTGAATTATGAATTTTTGAGAAGACCACATCACATTCCTTATGCTGCAGTAATAAAGGCACATTGTGGAACCTTCCAGAAAAGAGGATAAAATAATAATAATAATAATAACCACTGAGGTAAATGTCTCAGGGCTTGTTGACCACCTATCAGTTTCTTCTGCCTGTCAGAACCATAAAGCAGAATCCAGCCAGCACTTTCAACTTAGAGGTCACTTCAATCTATGGAAAATTATAGCCATCTGTGAATTCAGTTTTGGTAACTTCACAGAAATTTATAGTCATATTACAAAAAATACATTCTTTTTGTTTTAAAGCCTAAAGCAGAGATAGACACAGAGAACTACATCTCACTTTATCTTCTCTACTTATTATCATGTCTATCATTAGTCTGGAAATAGATCTTATAACACTAAGAATTTTTTTTTTTTTTATATCAATGGATAAAAATCAGAAAATCTTGCTCAATTTTTTTCCACCTATTATAGAATAAGCACTTTTTTTCTCTTCTACACTCATTAACACTTGAGCTCTTTTTTATCCCCAATGTGAACAACTCTGGCTTCTTATTTCCTATGCATTTGTTCCTTACCAATATAGTAGAACATTCAGCAAGTATTTACAGACTGACAAAGACTCCTTGACCAAAGTCAAGGTCCTCTAAGCCCTCTTCTCAACTAATCTTCAGTCTACATCTGTAAGAACTGCAACCCAGAGCAAAAATGATTTCTCCCACCCTCACACTAAGAGGCAACAGACACTACCAACACCTCTATCAGCTCAAGGCTACATTCTTATGATGATTACCTCAGCTTTTCGAATGTCTGCCTGAGAAGGTTCAAAAACAATTTGCTGTTCATTCCAACTGAAACCCTGACTACAGGCCCCTTTCCCTGGAGCATTTGCTTTGGAAATTGTAAATTCTTTTCTCTGTCTCTGAGATGTGTTGCATCTTCTTTAACCCAGGAATGTCTTTCTCAAGAACCTGAGAGCCATCCCCTTGAAATGTAATCATCAGTACAGACAGGAATCCTGTCTTCCCATCTCTGAGGGAGAATAACAGCCTAACCTCAGTGAGCACTGGTTAGCTGACACAGAATCATACCAAGCTGAACAATCCTACACCTGCTTTTTGCAATTTTTCTAATTTCCTTTCTCTACTTAAGCCTTGCTCATCCTTCCTCCATGTAACTTCACTTATCCCTCTAAAAAGCTGAGTCACCCGAAGGCTCTCTCTCCTACTGCAGTGTGTTATGTTTAGTCCCTCAGTCGTGTCTGACTGCAACTCCACGGACTGTAGCCCACCAGGTTCCTCTGCGCATGGGATTTCTCAGGCAAGAATACTGGAGTGGGGTTGCCAAGGGATCTTCCCGACCCAGGGATCAAACACAAATCTCCTGCATTGCAGGCAGATACTATACTAAGCCACCAGGGAAGCCACTCCTACTGCAGCAGTACTGAATAAAATCTGTCTTGAAATTTAAAAAAGAAAATGTCCCATGCAATTTTTTTTTTCCTTAAGAAGAGTACTATATACTGAGACAGATACTGGGGTACTATGTTAAATAAAATAGATGTAGCCTATATCCTTAGGTGCCCAAGACTCTTCAGGGGCTGACTGGAAAAAAAAAACCCAACAAATTCTCATGTAAATGAGTATAAATTTACAAGTGTGATGATTGCTAGAAAGGAGTGGTAGCTGGTACCACAACAGCCTACAGCATGGAGATCTGACGAAATCAGAGAAATCAGAGGTATCCTTGAGGAACTGAAAAACTGCCAGAATCTTAAGGGTGGAGTAGGAGTTAAGGAGATACAAAGGCCTAAGGAAGAATATCCCATACAGAGAAAATAGCACAAACAAGACTTGCATAGGAGAGATGCTTAGAAAGGATATAAAAGTTAAATGTGGATAAGGTGGCTCAAGCATGAATGCAAGGGTCCAAAGTGAAGTAGGGTGCAAGATAGTAAGGCCAATTCAATCAGGGATTCCTTTTCTATCTTTTGAATTATTACAGGAAATTAATACATATAAAAAAAGAGAAAATACCATAATGAACTTCTAATGTATCTATCACCTAGCTTCAACAGTTCAACCAGAAGCCAATCTTGTTTTATTAAGTCCTCACCTACATGTTTGGAAAGTTTATCAGCAAATATACATTTGTATTTGTATCTCCCTCTTCCCTTGGATAAGTGGTAATGACCATGGTATGGTAGTATACAGAGATGTGTCTTGTCCTTTTTACAGTATCCCGAAGGATAAATGCATCACTGTTTATTCAACAAGTCCTCTACAGATGGACACATGGGTGGTTTCCAGTCTTACAGTTGTATAGTACTACAATTCACAGCCTGATTCATATATTTTTTTTCATCTTTTTGGCTTGAATAACTTAAGGATAGAATAATAGAGGTGGATTGCCAGGTAAAAACATGTATAAGAGGTGTTCCTAGATATAACCACTAAGTTCTCCATAGATAATGTAACAGTTTGCATTCTAACAATATATGACATAACTTGGTTTTGTTTTCTTTTTCTTTTTTTGAAGAAACTGTCTGATATTTGGATCTTTGCCAATCTGAAAGGTAAGTAATCTATCACTATCTCAACAAATTGGAGAGTGGTAAGAAAGCAAGCCCTGGACCAATAGAAAGATATAGTCAACCACTCGTAAAAGAATGAAACTAGAACACTTTCTAACACCATACACAAAAATAAACTCAAAATGGATTAAAGATCTAAATGTAAGACCAGAAACTATAAAACTCCTAGAGGAGAACATAGGCAAAACACTCTCCGACATAAATCACAGCAAGATCCTCTATGACCCACCTCCCAGAATATTGGAAATAAAAGCAAAAATAAACAAATGGGACCTAATGAAAATTAAAAGCTTTTGCACTACAAAGGAAACTACAAGTAAGGTGAAAAGACAGCCCTCAGATTGGGAGAAAATAATAGCAAATGAGGAAACAGACAAAGGATTAATCTCAAAAATATACAAGCAACTCCTGAAGCTCAATTCCAGAAAAATAAATGACCCAATCAAAAAATGGGCCAAAGAATTAAACAGACATTTCTCCAAAGAAGACATACAGATGGCTAACAAACACATGAAAAGATGCTCAACATCACTCATTATCAGAGAAATGCAAATCAAAACCACAGTGAGGTACCATTACACGCCAGTCAGGATGGCTGCTATCCAAAAGTCTACAAGCAATAAATGCTGGAGAGGGTGTGGAGAAAAGGGAACCCTCTTACACTGTTGGTGGGAATGCAAACTAGTACAGCCACTATGGAAAGCAGTGTGGAGATTTCTTAAAAAACTGGAAATAGAACTACCATATGACCCAGCAATCCCACTTCTGGGCATACACACTGAGGAAACCAGATCGGAAAGAGACACGTGCACCCCAATGTTCATCGCAGCACTGTTTATAATAGCCAGGACATGGAAGCAGCCTAGATGCCCATCAGCAGATGAATGGATAAGGAAGCTGTGGTACACATACACCATGGAATATTACTCAGCCATTAAAAAGAATTCATTTGAATCAGTTCTAATGAGATGGATGAAACTGGAGCCCATTATACAGAGTGAAGTAAGCCAGAAAGATAAAGAACATTACAGTATACTAACACATATATATGGAATTTAGAAAGATGGTAACGATGGCCCTATATGCAGGGCAGAACAAGAGACACAGAAGTACAGAACAGACTTTTGAACTGTGTGGGAGAAGGTGAGGGTGGGATGTTTCGAAAGAACAGCATGTATATTATCTGTGGTGAAACAGACCACCAGCCCAGGTGGGATGCATGAGTCAAGTGCTCGGGCCTGTTGGGCTGAGAAGATCCAGAGGAATCGGGTGGAGAGCGAGGTGGGATGGGGGACCGGGATGGGGAATACGTGTAACTATATGGCTGATTCATATCAATGTATGACAAAACCCACTGGAAAAAAAAAAAAAAAAGAGAGAGTGGTAAGAAAGCAAACCCTGGACCAATAGAAAGATATAGTCAAAGTGATAACTGGAACAAAACTGGAGTCACAATATATTCAGGATGGAAAATGACAGGATTGAGTGTAAGTTCAAATTCAGAAATAGAAGAAAGGGAATACAAGAATGACTTTTAAAAGAACTGTAACAAAGTTAGGGTATTTTTCTTCTATTTTCCTCTCCCATCCCTGCCCTGTAAAGAACAATTTTTGTATACTTCCCGCTCTCTACATAGAACAGTCTTTTAATCATGAAACTATTTTGAGCGAAATTTTTAAAAACATATTTGCCGAGACGTGGATGGACCTAGAAACTGTCATACAGAGTGACTTAAATCAGAAAGAGAAAAACAAAATTATAAATTAATGCATATATGTGGAATCTGGAAAAATGGTACAGATAAAGCTATTTGCAAAGCAGAAATAGAGACACAGAAATTGAGAACACATGTATGTACCTCAAGGGCGGAATCGGGTGTGGGATGAATTGGGAGACTGGGATACACACTACTATTATAAAATAGATAATTAATGAGAATATACTGTATAGCACAGGGAACTCAGTGTTTTGGGGTGACCTAAAAGAGAAGGAGATACAAAAAAGAGGGGATGTGTGTATACATATGTCTGATTCACTTTGCTGTACAGAAGAATTTAAAAGATTTTAAAGCAATTATATTCCAATAATTTTTAAAAAATATATGAAAATACATTTACTAAGGCAAACTGCACTAAAGAGATTTGAATGGGTCAAGATAAACATCTATCATTTGAAATATGCTTAAGATTTTGCTCTATGAGGCAAATTCCCATCTGGGGAGACTTCCTTCTCCTTTATTCCTAACTGAGCTAAACAGGAAACAAAAACCCATAAGGCCCTTAAAGTCCAATAGACTGCTGGAGCATTTCATTAATTAACTCTGATTCCCTGGGTAGAAATACTGCAGTGCAGATTGAATTATTTGTAATTGTTTCTAACTTCACCTCTCTCTTCCCATCTCAACACTGTCAGTCCATTCTAAGTTCAGTTTGCTCGTCACCAGCTGCTAATCACCTGTTTGGTGGTACCGTTCCCCATCAACATGGCTCTTCTCTCTGCTCAACACCAATCCAAACCCTAACTGTACTCCAAAGTTTATATTCTTAAGATTCCTCTGTACCGTTATCAACTTCTCTATATAGTCTTAGCACCCACATGAGCCTTCCTTATTCTGAGTACAAGATATGCCCAAAAGAGTAGAGAGGAGCTGGTTGAGTTGAGTGGGAGAGGGAGATTAGAGTCCAGGGGACAAAAAGAATGGATTTAAGTAGAAAAAAAAGACCTGGGCTTTCTGGTTTTTGTTTTTTCCTTGAATCTGAAGCTAATTTAACTTGAGACAATCATGTAACTTTACTGAGCCTCACTTTCCACATGTGTAAAATATAAAGAATAATATTTGCCCTGGTCCTTCATGGAACAATTTTTAAAGAAAAATTATGGATATATAGTCAAAGAGTACACATAGTAAATAACTGAGAACAATCAACCACATTTTTATGTGCCTGTCTAGAACCTGATTTTTTAAGATAAACGGGTACATTCATAAAGTTCATTTTGTAGTCCATACTTTAAAACATATATTTTTCAATGAATACAATTTTAGAAGGTACATTCTGATAAAAAAATCAAATCTGAACTGTGTTAGGAATACTACACACACACACAGTATGTATACATGCCTACATAATAATATATGTATTAAAGGCATGTGGGTGTGCATATGTGAATGTGTATATATGTATAGTATAGTAACTTATCTATACAGTAAAATTGTAGAAAACACTGTTAAACAAGTAGGCACTAGAAGTTGAAAGTTAATACAATGAAATGTAATCAGAATATCTTTTTAAAATTCTGATTACTGATACTTGAAGAAAAATGAATTTAATTAGAGGAAGTGCAGGAAATAGATACTTTTATAGAGATTCTGAAGGGGATATCTAAACACTTAAATGCATTTTAGAACTTTACAGCATACATTCATAATTATGCATCACACTAGTCTTTTTCATGTCTGGATGAATGTGGAGTAGCAAAATGAGAGAGGATTTTTTTCCCCCCTAATATATTAGCAAAAAGTAGGAGGGAAAAAAGGCCAAAAAAAAAAGTAATTTAATAGCTACCACCTAATGAGGGATTAATAAGAGACAGATAAGTGTTTTTCTTAAACTAAGTACTAGTATTTCTGTTAGTTGGTTTGCTCTTGTTTATGGTCAAATTTTCTATCAAAGGATAATGTACATGTTATTAAATGCACAAATTGCAAGTGTTCACCTTGACACATTTTTATAATTTGAACACACCTGGTGTGTAACAAGCATCTAGAGAAACAGGCAGACATTTACTCCAAGAAACCTTCCTCAGTCACCCTTCCAGTCAAAGACCCTGTGCCCTGGGTAAGCACTGTCCTGACTGCTAAAACCATAGGGTAATTAGACATGCTTTTGAACGTTATATAAATGCAAGCACACAGTATGCACTCTTTTGTGCCTGGCTTCTTTTCCATGTTGTGTGTGACAGCCATCTGTGATTTTGTATGCAGTTGCCATATGTTCATTTTATTGCTGGACAAATGTGGCCTCTCTGATGAAGTGTCTGCCCAAGTCTTTTTGATTTTTGTATTGAGTTGTCTGTCTGTTACATGTTGATTTATAGATTTTTTTTTTTAATAACCTGGGTATGAGTCCAGGGAATTATTTTTTTCTACTTCATAGCTTGCATTTCATTTTGCTCCTGGTATCTATTATCATTAAGAAACTGGAATTCCCATTACATGTTTATTTTATGTAATGCTTCATTATGTTAAAAATAGAACCATTGGTTACTATCTATGCCTTGTGTAGTTTTTCCCTGATTAAGAAATTTTGTATACACCAAGGTTATGAAGATGTTTTGCTGCATTTCCTTTGGAAACTTTCTTCCTTCCTTTTCTATTTCTTTATCTCTTCATTCATCTACCTTTTCTCATTTAGGTAGGCAAATTTCTGGAATCTATTTTTGTTCATGGTGTGATGTCAGGGGCTAGAGTTTCCATACTGGAACTTGTGTTACTTTTATATTGCTACTTTAATACATTATCACAAGCTTGATGGCTTAGAACAACACAGCTTATTATCTTGTAACTACCTAGGTTAGAAGTCTGACGTGAGTCTCACCCAGCTAAAATCAAGTGGTTGCAGGGCGGTATTTTCTTCTGGTATTTTCTAGGGGAAAATCCATTTTCTTGGCTTTTTCATCTCTAGAAGTCATTCGCATTCCTTGGTTCATCTGCTTCTTCCATTTTCAAAGCCAGCAATAATGAAACAAATTCTGTAGCTGAATCATACTCTGACTCTGACCTCCTCTTCCTCCTCCTTCTACTTTTAAGAACTGTTTCAATTACTCTGGGGGCTTCTGCCATAGTTCAGTCAGTAAAGAATCTGCCTGCAATGCAGAAGACCCAGTTTTGATTCCTGAGTCTGGAAGACACTTCGGAAAAAGAAATGGCAACCCACTCCAGCATTCTTGCCTGGGAAATCCCATGGACAGAGGAGTCTAGCTGGCTACAGTCCATGGATCATAAGAATTGGACACAACTGAGCGACTAAATGACCACCAGAATTACTTTGGATCCATCTGTAAAATTTGGGATAATCTCCCTATTTTAAGATCAGCAGATTAGCAAGCTGATCTCACCTGCAACATTAATTCCTCTTTGCCATGCGTAATAACATAGTCACAAGTTCTGGAGATTAGGATGTGAACACATTTGGGGAGGTATTATCCTGTCTATTAAAGTATTTAGTTTAGTCTTTCTGCCACTGCAGTGAACTGTTTTCTTTGTTATAAGCTCACCAGTGTTTTCTATTTTTCTGTTCTGATAGTCTCTTTGTACATTTTTGTTAATACATTGGGTTAATTGCTGTGTTTTATAAAAAGTGTATTCAGCAATTAGGGCCTCCAATCTAATTTTTCTTAAAGACTGCCTCAGCTCTTTGTCTTTTCATATAAATTTTCAAACCAGCTTATCGATTTTGACAAACTGATACTGCTTCAGATTGCAGTGAAATGATAATTCATTAAGGAAAAACTGACATTGTTGTTACATCAATTTTTCCACTGCATGTGCATGATACCTCCCATATTTGGGGAAGGAAGCTGTTTTCTCACCTCAGTAATGTTTGGTATTCTCTATGCAGAGGCCATTCACAACTTTTGTTAAATTTGTTCTTAGGTACTTGATTTCCTGGGTTGGGAAGATCCCCTGGAGGAGGGCATGGCAACCCACTCCAGTATTCTTGCCTGGAGAATGCCATGGACAGAGGATTATGGCTGGCTATAGTCCATAGGTCACAAAGAGTTGAATGCAACTGAGCACAGCTCTTGATTTTTTAATGGAATTATAAATTGCAGCCCTTTAAAGAAACTGGAAAGTTTTATTTATCTTGTATCTTGAATGTTGCTACATGAACTTATAATTTATCTGTAGGCTCATTTTGATTTTGCATGTACACTATTATGTTGTCTGAGCAAATAGTTTTATTTCTTCTAGTTTGATACTTTTACCTTTCAGGTTTTTTTTGTGTGTGTGTTGATTGGCCATTTATGGATCTTCTCTAAAGAAATGACTTTTCAAATTCTTTGACCATTTCTGGGCTAGTTGTCTTTTTATTATTGACTTGTAAGAGTTCTGTATATATTTTAATACAAGTTCCAGATTCATTATTTCCGTAAGAATATAACAACTTCTTGGCTATGGTTTTTCCAGTGGTAATGTATGGATGTGAGTTGGACTGTGAAGAAAGCTGAGTGCCAAACAATCGATGCTTTTGAACGGTGGTGTTGGAGAAGACTCTTGAGAATCCCTTGGACTGCAAGGAGATCCAACCAGTCCATCCTAAAGGAGATCAGTCCTGGGTCTTCACTGGAAGGATTGATGAAGCTGAAACTCCAATACTTTGGCCACCGCATGTGAAGAGTTGACTCAATGGAAAAGACCCTGATGCTGGGAGGGATTGGGGGCAGGAGGAGAAGGGGATGAGAGGATGAGATGGTTGGGTGGTATCACCGACTCAATGAACTTGAGTTTGAGTAAACTCCTGGGATTGGTGATGGACAGGGACGCCTGGTGTGCTGCCATTCGTGAGGTCGCAAAGAGTCGGACACGACTGAGCGACTGAACTGAACTGAACTGTCTATTGATCTGTACCTGCATCTTTTCTGAGTCATTTATTAGTGCTAATAGTATTTTGTGGATTCTTCTGGGGTTCTCTATAGATGAAATGATGTTATTTGCAAATAGTGATTTTTACTTATTCTTTTTCGATCTGAATCACCTTTTATCCCTTGCTAACCAATGTGGTTAGAACCTCCAGTTCCAAGTTGAATAGAAGCAGAGAGAATAAACATCTGTGTCCTGTTCCTGATTCCAGAAGGAAAGCTTTCAGATATTCACACTTATGTCTGATGACAGCATGGATTTTTCATAAAAGTCCATTTTTAAGTCAAGGAAATTCCACTTTCTCCCCCAATTGTTGAGTGATTTTTTTTTTTCTAATCATGAAAGGGAGTTGAATTTTATCAAACATTTTGTATGCATCTATTGAAATGATCACATAAAATTATCTTTTCCTTTATTATTATGATATATCACTTTGATTGATTTTCATATGTGGAACTAATCTTGCATTCCAGGTATAAATCCCATTGGATTATTGTGTGAGATCTTTTTTCATATGCTGAAGTGTTCTTTTCTAATGTATACATTCAAGACTAATTTTTCTGTTAAGGGTTTTTTAAACCACATCCCATAAGATTTGATGAGTACTATCATCAAAAAGTATTTAAAAATATTTTCTAATTTCTATTCTTATTTCTTCTTGGAAGTTTCAGTTATTCACATGTGTTCTGATTAATTTCTAAATATTTAAGGATTTTAAAGTTAATTTAAAATTTTTGGTTTTACTAATTTTTATATAATTCTGCCTAGTTTAAAAAAACTATTCTGTATGATTTAAAACTTGATATTTGTTTTAAATTGATTAAATGACATCAGTTGGTAAATACTGATAAATATTCCATGTAGACTTAAAACATGTTTCAGTGCTGTTTATATGCGTGTGATCAATTTTGTAAGATGTGTTGTAAAAAGCTTTGCTATTATTACTATTTTTGTTCTGTTATTGAGATATATTAAAAATTTTTAGATCTGACTCGTTCTTCTTTCCTTTTGCCAGGTTCTTTTGCTCATTCTGTACTTTGGAGTTACGTTAATTTTGTGGGTGTATGTATGTAGATTGTCATTTAGCACAATGAAATGTTCCACTTAGGCTCTGGTAATTCTTTTTCTAAATTTTACATTGTTTGATATTAGTTCTCATTTGTTTAGGATTTACATAATATACTTCCTAAGGTATCTCATTTTTATCTGTGTTCATGTTATTTAAACCGTGTCTCTTGTAAGTAGCATTGCATGATTTAACTCTGACCTGACAAACTTAATATTTTAAATGGAATATTTAGTCCATGAAGATGCATATGACCACATAATATTTGGGCTTAAATAAATCATTCTACTCACTATTTTCTATTTAGGTCAACTATCTCATGTTACTTTTCTTGCCATTTGAAAATTAATCTATTATTGTTTTACTCACTGATTTTTCCATTTTCATTTTGCCACTTGTTACACATTAAAATTATTTTTAATTACTCTAGATATGCTACTATGCATTATTAACTTATTAGCATTTATCATAAATTCATGTTTTTCCACTTTCCAGACAAAATAACTTAAAAACTCATATATCATTTTAGCACTTCATACCTTTTGTGGTATTACTATCATATTTAAATTTTACACATTTAAAACTCCAAACCACATTATCGTTGTTGTTTTAGGTTTCCAGTATTCATTTAGTGTTGTATATATTTGCCCTTTCTTGTGTTCTTCATCTCCTCCTGTATTTTCACACTTCTGAGCTTATTTTTGTTCCACCTGAAGATGTTCCTTTGTTTCATTGTGAACCTGGCAACCTTTTATTGAATGCCAGACATTTCATATTGAAAATGAGAGAGATGCAGGATGGGGGAATCTTTTTCCAGACATGAATTAGTTTTGTTCTTGACAGGAAGTTAGACTAGAGGTGCAAATACCTGAATACAACCAGGAACGGCAATTTTTCATGACTGAGGTTTACTCTTGTAAAGCCCTGCTCTATTTTGATGTGTTCTATGGCTTAGTTCTTCAGAGTCTTCAACTGAAAGCCGGAGTATCTACACAGTCCCTCTTTTTGGGAAATCTGAATTCCAATTATAAGGCTGACATCTCAACTTACCTTCTCCTTTTCCCTTGGTTTTCATACTGCTGCTTTGTGCACTTTAGGAAGAGGCAAACTCATTGAGGGGAAGTCATACACGATATTGGACAAATTTCTTTGTGGTTCTGTACTTTCTCTGAAAACAGGGCCTCTCAATCCTGGATGCCCATGTTGCTCTTCAGTGTCTTCATATGCTGTTTCTTTTTATTTCCCTTAATTTATGTAATTGTTCTTAGCAGGAAGGTTAAGGTTTTAAGCTGCTCCATCATAACCCAAAGTGGAATTCTTTCTTTCATTACCTCATACATTATTCTATAAAATGTTTGTTATTACTCTCATTTTAGAAAACTGGTTCTAAAAAAGTTATATAACATTTAAGGTCACACTAGTGAATGGTGAAGCTATGCTTATTTTTCTGATTCTTGAAATTGTGTTAATTAGGAAGCAATATTATAAGGTGAAATACAGAGAGATTCTGGAGAAAACTGAGAATATGATACATGCTAGGAAGAAAGAAATGGTAGAGAAACACAAGGTCCCTGAAGCAGTCAGCAATTGAAACCTAGGTCCATCACAACTCAGTGGCCATGTCTGCAGGAACAGACAGTATTTAAGTATTGAATCTTAAGATGCCCCCAAATAAGATAATCACAATTTAGGCAAGGCTAATATGACTTCTTCACTCAGATACATTATAAATTTCTTAAAAATATAAATTACCTACTCTGTTTCTATCACCACTAATTAAACCAAAGGCAACGTTGTGTGAACCACTGATAACTACTGAATAATAATAAATTTAACTAAACTACAGTGGTAGGCTTGCCCCTTTTCTAGTCTACACTCTAAAAAATAAGTATATAATCTGGTTATTGTTTTAATCATGCATGCTATGCCTAAATACAATGCACAGAATGTCTATCAGGTACAGAAGAATTCTGAATAGGTTTTTTTTATGAAAATTCCAAACAAATTTCCTGGATTTTAAGTTTCATGATAGTAGTATCTCAGGGTTGTCTTACTTTAGATGTCCACAGTGAATTTCAAGTTATATCAGATAGTTAACTGTTAATGGACACACAACTTCATGTATATATAACCCTTACCTAGAGGAAGAAAAGGTAACAGCCTGAGCATAGGTGGTAACTGTGGATGTGGAAAGACAGCAGAAATTCTTGAAATACTTGATCCTTGTCCCTCCAAAGAACTCCTAACTGCCAAGTTTTACTACATAAATCATCATCAAAGGAGACAGACTTACTCCTCCTCTTAAAATGATGCCAAATCACCTCTGAAAGTTAATATCTTATTGATTAAATGCATTTTGCCAAGAGTGGGCTTGTTAGCTCATTTATGAACTTAATATATCTTTATTTAGTACTCGCTCCTTGAAGGTGAGTACAATTTATAAATTGAGCACATACAATATGGTTCCTGCCTTCATGGAGCTCACAATCTACAATTAGGTCAATAAAAACAGCTGCAGCATAGCATAACAAAAAAGAATTTCAGTTTCATTTTGCAATAAAATTCCTTTGAATAAAATTCTAGTTTCACTTCTTACTAATAGTTTGAGTTGATATAATTCAGTTAATTTCTCTAAACTTCTATTACATCCTCTGCTAACTAAGGATTATGGCACTTGGGGTTGTTTTGAGATAAAATATTTAAAGTACTTAACATTCTACTTGACGGCAGACACCATATATAATGCATGTAAAAATTATTTTAATTAAATCTTGGAAATTAAAAAAATTCAATAAAATAGGTAATATCAGACATCCAGAGATTTAAATTGTCACCACTGAGAGTACATCAAGTCAAAAATTTAGATACAATAAAAAAGACATATTTCAGGAGTTTCTGTCCTATTCCAATGATCTATATATCTGTTTTTGTGTCAATGTAATACTATTTTGATTATTATAGCTTTATAGTATACAGTCTGAGGTCAAGGAATCTGGTTCCTCCAGCACCTATAGTCAACTGATCTATGATAAAGGAGGCAAGAAAATATACTGGCGAAAGGACACACTCTTCAGTAACTGGTGCTGGTACAATTTGGCAGCTATATGTAAAAGAATGAAATTAGAAGATTCCTTAACACTACAGATAAAAATAAACTCAAAGTGGATTAAAGACCTAACTATAAGACTGGATGGAGAAGGCAATGGCAACCCACTCCAGGACTCTTGCCTAGAAAATCCCATGGATGGAGGAGCCTGGTAGCCTGCAGTCCATGGGGTTGCTAAGAGTCAGACATGACTGAGCAACTTCACTTTCACTTTCACTTATAAGACTGGATAGTATAAAACTCAGAGGAAAAAATAGGCAGAACACTCTCTGACATAAATTGCAGCTTGTCTTTTTTGATCATCCTCCTAGAGTAATGAAAATAAAACTAAAACAAATGGGACCTAAGCAAACTTATAAACTTTTTCACAGCAAAGGAAGCCATGAACAAAATGAAAATACAACCCACAGAATGGGAGAAAATATTCACAAATGAAATGAACAACAAGGGATTAATCTCAAAATATACAAACAGCTCATGCAGGTCAATATCAAAATCCAAAAACAAACAAACAACAACAAAAATCCACAACCCAACCAAAGAAACGGCAGAAGATCTAAATAGACATTTCTCCAAAGAAGACATACAGATGGCCAAAAAACACATGAAAAGATCCTCAACATCACTAATTATTAGAGAAATGCAAATCAAAAGTACAATAAGATATTTCCTCACACTGGTCAGAATGGCCATCATCAAAAAATCCACAAACAATAAATATCGAATAGGGTGTGGAGAAAAGGGACCACTGCTACATTGTTGGTGGGAATGGAGAGCAGTATGGAATGTAGTATGGAAGTTCCTGAAAAACTAAATGTAGAACTACCATATGATCTAGCAATGCCTTTTCTGGGCATATATCTGGGAAAAAAAACACAATTTGAAATGATACATGCATCCCAATGTTCAATGCAGGACTATTTTCTGTAGACAAGACATGGAAGCGACCTAAACGTCTATCAACTGGAGAAGGAAATGGAAACCTACTCCAGTATTCTTGCCTGGAGAATTTTATGGACAGGGGAGCCTGTTGGGCTATGGTCCATGGGATCGCAAAGAGTTGGACATGACTGATCACACAGCACAAAGGTCTATCGACAGACAAATAGATACAGAAGATGTAATATATATATATATATACACACACATACACACACATAATGGAATATTGCTCAGCTGTAAAAAATGATGAAATAATGCCATTTGCAGCAACAAGGATTGACCTAGAGACTATCATCTAAGTGAGGTAAGTCAGACAGAGAAAGATAAATATCATATGATGTCACTTATATGTGGAATCTAATAAAAAAGATATAAATGGACTTGTTAACAAAACAGAAACAGACTCACAGATCTCAAAATGAAACTTAAGGTTATGAAAGGGGAAACATGAGGGGAAGTGATAAATTAGGAGATTTGGATTAACATATCCACAGTACTATATATAAAATTGATAACTAATAAAGACCTACTGTATAGCACTAGGAATTTTACTCAATATTCTACAATAAGCTATATGGGGAAAAGGAAAATATGATATACATGTGTGTGTGTGTATATATATATATGTGTATATATATTTAAATAATTGAGTCACTTTACCTTATACCTGAAACTAACACAACATTGTAAATCAATCATACTCCAGTAAAAGTTTTAAAAAGATACATTTCAAAGGAGAGTAGCCAGTTGGGAGAAAACATTTGCAAATATCTAACAAAGAATCTGTATTTAGAACACGTTAGAAAGTCCTACAAATCATTGAAAATGATATGCTAGGAATAAGCAAATCACTAAAGGCTTATGCAAATGTACACACTAAATAATTCTCAGCATCATCGGGAATTAAAGACATTCAGTTACAGAATATTTTCCCCCAATAAACTGACAATGATGAAATACTTTGATAATATTGGTTAATTGTGATGATCTGGAAAATGTTTATGTAGAGCTCATGATGGTACATATTGTCCCTTGGGAGAACAACTGATACACTATATAACTGTGTATCTTAAAACAGTTGTTTAGTGTACATTTTATTATGCAAAACAACTCAAGAATGTGTAAGCATGTACTTTTCATTAAGTGAAAAGTAGCCTTACTTAAATATGAAACATTATATAAACTTCCAATATTAGGTAAATTAGGTAAATCCATTTTACTTAAATGTCTTTACAGTGAAAAATCAAAATTTGCAATGCATACTAATTCCCTGAAACTAGCAGAGAAGCTGGAGAAGGAAATGGCAAACCACTCCAGTATTCTTGCCTAGAGAATCCTGTGGACAGAGGAACAACACTATGGGCTGCTGTCCATAGGGTTGCACATAGCTGGACACAACTGAAGCGACTTAGCGTGCATTGCATGCATTGGAGAAGGAAATGGCAACCCACTCCAATGTTCTTGCCTGGGGAATCCCAGGGACAGAGGAGCCTGGTGGGCTGCCATCTATGGAGTCGCACAGGGTCGGACTGAAGCAACTTAGCAGCAGCAGCAGCAGCAGCAGCAGCAGCAAGGAAGCAAATAACAATGGGGTAATATATTGTGCAGTGTTGAACTGGAGATAGGGAAGTTGTTATAAAAACATTTGACAAATCTAAATGGAAGAATGGAAGGGAACAGCCATGTTTTGTTTTAATGAAATGTCAATGATTTTATTTTTGATCTAGGCGTAACTTTATTTTTCACAATTTTTTCAGCCTGTGTTTCTCTGGTGTTTCCTCCTGACTGGTAAACTAACTTTGTTCTAAGAAGTTTATAAGGAATTTTTTTACAACATGAAGTAAATTGTTATAGTTATTTTCAACCTACCCGTTATGCAATCAGTCACCCTACATGTACCATTTAATGACTGAATCTTAACCATGCTCCTCAATGAATTTGCAAAGTAATAAATTATTCTTGTATTATTGCAGTTTTCAAAGAACGTTTAAAACATCCTGTGTGGAAAGATCAAGTGTTTACCAGAATAGGGAGATTAGTGTAATGAATTTCCATGATTCATTATTGCGTGTTGTATGTGTGTGCTCAGTAATGTCTGACTCTTTGCAACCCCATGTACTGTAACCTGCCAGGCTCCTGTGTCCCTGGAAATTTCCAGGAAAGAATAGTGGAGTGGGTTGCCATTTCCTACTCAAGGGAATCTTCCTGATTCAGAGATTGAATCCAAGTCTCTTGTGTCTCCTGCACTGGCAGGCTGATTCTTTACCACTGTACCACCTGGGAAGCCCTATGTATCCATCACCCAGCTTCAATAACTCATACTTCACTCTATTTAATTTACCCCACACTTGCCATCTCAGCAAAGTTATTTCAAAGAAGTTTTCAGGCGATCTATAATTTCATATGTAAATATTTGAATGTGTCCAGAAAAGACGGGATTTGTTACTTTTAAGATTATAATGAATATGTGGTATGCCTAAAAAATAATGGCTGTTTCTTTATAGTGTCACACAAAGCCAGTGTTCAAATTCCCTCACTTGTAATATAACTTTTCTTTATCATTTGTTTTTGCATTAGGGTCTAAATAAGGTCCAGATACTGTAACAGGTTGTTATGAATTTTGACTTTCATCTCTTTTAAACTATGTTTTTCTCTCATTTATTTCATTTCCAACTTTTGTTCAAGTAACAGGGTTCTTGGACTTGTAGAATTTCCCATATTTTGGACTTTGCTGAATTTTATTGCCATGACATTTCCAATAGCTCTTATATTTTCAGCAAATTGGAAGTTAGATATAGAGACTTGTTTTGATTCTACTTTAGTTTACTCTGGCGCAATAGTGTCATTGGTGAAATAGTGCATTCCAATTAGAAGGCACATATTTGACTGTCTTTCCTTTTGTGATGTGTTAGCAGTCATGGCCTATATCAGTGCTACTTAATGTGTATTCTGTAGACCAGCGTATCAGTACCACCTGAGAGCTCATTAGAAATGCAAATTAATAGGTTCCACTGCAGACACATAAACCAGGGTCTCTGGAAGTGGGGCCAAGAAGCTGTGGTTTTAACAGATTTCCCACATGATAATTATGTACACTAAACTCTGAGAATGGTTAATTTATGACAATTAAATTATAGGTTGTAAGATTGTGATAATATAACTATCATTTCTTTTAATTATTCAGCTCAGTTCCTCAGTTGTGTGCGACTCTTTGTGACCCCATGGACTGCAGCATGCCAGGCTTTCCTGTCTATCACCAACTCCCAAAACTTACTCAAACTCATGTCCATCAAGTTGGTGATGCCATCTAATCCTCTGTCATCCCCTTCTCCTGCATTCAACCTTCCCAGCATCAGGGTCTTCTCCAATGAATCAGTTCTTCACATTGGGTGGCCAAATTATTGGAGTTTCAGCTTCAGCATCAGTCCTTCCAATGAAGATTCAGGACTGATTTCCTTTAGGATGGACTTGTTGGATGTCCTTTCTGTCCAAGGGACTCCCAAGAGTCTTCTGCAACAACACAGCTCAAAAGGATCAATTCTTCAGTGCTCAGCTTTCTTTATGGTCCAACTCTCACATCCATACATGACTACTGGAAAAACCATAACTTTGACTAGGCAGACCTTTGTTGGCAAAGTAATGTCTCTGCTTTTTAATAGTCTGTCTAGGTTGGTCATAGCTTTACTTCCAAGGAGCAGGTGTCTTTTAATTTCATGGCTGCAGTCACCATCTACAGAGATTTTGGAGCCCCCCAAAATAAAGTTTCTCACTGTTTCCATTGTTTCTCCATCTGTTTGCCAGGAAGCAATGATAGCTATAATTCTAACTTAACCCTTATGTTCTCACTTCTCTAGTTACACTACATGTCTGAACCGATTTTCCAAAAGACTCTCATCAAGTGCCTTTAGGAAAAATATTCCATGTATTCTGGAATATTCATGATTTCTCTTGATCTTTATATTGAATTCCAGACTGGTTGAAAAGAAAACCCGAGGGTCATGTTTTCTTTCCTTGAATATTTTATATACATTACTACATTATTTTTTTCTCAGCACATTATCAAGTAAAGGTTCAGATAAATAAAAAGCTGACAGAACTTTATAGTGAACCTCAGTATATCCACCACCTAGTTTCTACCATCAACATTTTCTACACTTGTTTTTATCACATTTACCCTTATCCTCAGATATCAAAGAAACATCTTTTTGATGCATTTCAAGTTAGATTGAAGACAGAGACACCTGGTCTCAATGCTTCAGCATGCATGTCATTAACCAGTGTTCATTATTTTATTTACATAAAATTCACATGCAACTAAATGAACACATTTAAAATGTACGTTTATTGAATTTTTACAAATGTATATATGTATGTGATCCAAACATCTGTCAAGATATAGTATATTATTATCATCCAAAATGTTTATTTCTAGTAAGTCTTCACCAATTCTCCCTCGTCTTCACTACTCTGGAACATTCATAAAGAATTAAACTATATATTTTATATAAATTCACTCAAGTTATTTCATGTAGCTGAACTATGATCCTTCTCATTGATGTATGACATTACATTACATAAATATATCACAGTTTGCTTATCCATTCTCCTATTCCTGAGAGTCCCTTGGACTGCAAGGAGATCCAACCAGTCCATCCTAAAGGAAATCAGTCCTGAATATTCTTTGGAAGGACTGATGCTGAAGCTGAAACTCCAATAATTTGGTCACCTGATGCAAAGAGCTGACTCACTTGAAAAGACCCTGATGCTGGGAAAGATTGAGGGTAGAAGGAGAAGGGGACAACAGAGGATGAGACGGTTGGATGGCATCACCAACTCAATGGACATGGGTTTGAGTAGAGTCTGGGAGTTGGTGATGGACAGGGAGGCCTGGCATGCTGCAGTTCATGGGGTAGCAAAGAGTCAGACATGACTGAGAGACTGAATTGAACTGAGCTATTCATGAGGCCCTGGGTTTATTCTTTTTGGTTATTAAGAAGTTGCTATGGGGGGTTGGGGGTGGTACTAAGATGGTGGAGGAATAGGACAGGGAGAACCACTTTCTTCCCCACAAATTAATCAAAAAATCATTTGAATGCTGAGCAAATTCCACAAAACTTCTGAACACTGGCAGAGGACACCAGGCACCCAGAAAGGAAGCCCATTTTCTTCAAAAGGAGGTAGGACAAAATATAAAGACAAAAACAAAGACAAAATAGCTTGGGATGGAGACTCATTCTGGGGAGGGAGTCGTGAAGGAGGAATACCAGGAAACCTTCTTACCAGTGGGTCTGTGGGGAATTTTGGAATTTCAGAGGGCAACATAACTGGAACAACAACAACAACAACAACAAAAAAGCCCTAACTGCAACTCTCAGCGGAGAAGTAGCCCAGAGACTCATGTCCGCCAGCAGCGAGTAGGGGCTGAACAGGGAGGCATGGGCTGCATTCTTAGGGTAAGGACCAGACCTGAATGCCCTGAGGACAATCTGGGAGAGCTAACATGAGATAGCAACCCAAACTGTTGGATAGCCAGAGAAAGAAAAACGAAAGAGAGAGAGAACTTTCCCTCGAAAAGCACTAACTTAAGGCACATGCTGGCCAGCTCACAGAACAAAGGATTGAGGAAATACCAAAGGAGAGCTAGCTGGCTGTGGGCCAGCCCATTTCCCCACCAGAAGCAGAGAAACAGGTGAGCAACAGCCAGAGCTGTAGGCGAGGGGTAATCTCGGCCCCAGAGATGGCATCCTCCACCAAACTGCAAGCAGGCTCCCAGTTGCTAACCAAGTCTTCCTGGGATCCTGGATGGTTGACATCTGCCAGGAGGGTCGCAGTCAGAGATCAGCTCCCCAGAGGAGACACATGGCACACCTGCTCAGATCTGGGAAGGGCACAAAACGCAGCCCCGACCGAGTCTGTGCCTTTGTGGAGTACCTGAGAACCTGAACCTGAGCGGCTTAGACTGGGAAAGTGCATGCAACCCAGGGCCCACTTTAGACAGTTCCCCTGCAGAGCAACCTGGAGCCTGAGCAGTGTAGACTGGGAAAGCACACACGCTGTGACCAGGGGCAAACCCAGTGTGGCCTAGACACTGTGAGCACTCCCCACACACACCAGTGATATTTGTTTGCAGTTTTCCTCCCTCCCCACAGCACAACTGAACAAGTGAGCATAATTAAGTGACCACCTTGACCTGTGTCAGGACAGAAATTAGACACCGAAGAGACTTGCAAACAGAGGAAGCCAAAATAAACAGTGAGGGAACCACTTTGGAAGTGACAGGTGCAACATATTAAAACACTGTAGTTAGCATTGACTACATTGGAAGGGGCTGATAGACCTGGAAAAGAAGAATAAGCTGGTACAAAGACTATGTGAAACTGAACTGACTCGACAAAACAGCTCCAGAGAAATTCCTAGATATATTTTACTATTATCATTATTTTTTTTTAATTTTTAAGTAATTTTCCTTTAATTTTTGTTTTTATAACCTACTATTACCTTGTCAAAAAAAAGCCCCTATTTTAAGGCAAATTTCATATATATATATATATATGTATATATATATATATATATGTATATATATATATATAATTTTTGTGATTTTGCTTAGTTTTTTTAATATTGTATTTTTGAGAGTCTAACCTCTACTCTAGATTACTAATCTTTGCTTTTTGGTATTTGTTATTACTTTTGCACCTTTAAGAATCTAATCTTCTGTACCCATTTTTACTTAGGAGTGTGATTACTGGCTTGATTGCTCTCTCCCCTTTTGACTTTCCTTTTTTCTCCCCCAGGTCACCTCTATCTTCTCCCTCCCTTCTCTTTTCTACCAGTTAGGTGTTCGTGGCTGTGGAGAACACTTAAGGAACTGACTACTAGCTAGATCTGTCTCTCTCCTTTTGACCCCCCCCCACCTTCTCCTGGTCACCTCTATCTCCTTTCTCCCTCTTCTTCTCTCTATGTAACTCTGTGAACTATGTGTGTGAGAGCACATAGGAAACTGGTTACTGGCTAGATTGCTCTCTCCCCTTTTGATTACCCTTCTTTTCCTCCTGGTCACCTCTATCTCCTTCCTCCCAATTCTCTTCTCTGTGTAACTGTGAACCTCCCTGGGAGTACCTCACTGTGGAGAACCTTGTCACCATTAACCTAGATGTTTTATCCTTGGTGGCGTATGGATGGAGAAGTCTCAAGGCTACAGTAAGAGTAAGACTGAAAGGCAGAGGCAGGAGGTTTAAATCCAAAACTTGAGAACACCAAGGGAACTGGTGTTCTCAGGGAACATTAATCGACAAGAGCTCATCCAAAAGACTGCAGGGAACATTAATCGACAAGAGCTCACCCAAAAGCCTCCATACCTACACTGAAACCAAGCTCCACCTAAGAGCCAACAAGTTTCAGAGCAAGACATACCAAGCTAATTCTCCAACAACACAGGAAAATAACCCTGAGCATTAAAATACAGGCCGCCAAAGTTACACCAAACCCATAGACCCCTCAAAACTCACTATTGGACACTTCATGCACTCCAGAGAGAAGAGATCCAGCTCCACCCACCAGAACACCGACACAAACTTCCCAAACCAGGAAATCTTGACAAGCCACTTGTCCAACCCACCCACAGAGAGAAACCTCCACAATAAAGAGGAACCACAAACCTCCAGCATATAGAAAGACCACATCAAACACAGCAATCTAAACAAGATGAAAAGGCAGAGAACTATCCAGCAGGTAAAGGAACATGATAAATGAAAACGAAAGAGGAGGAGATAGGCAGTCTACCTGAAAAAAAGAATTCAGAATAATGATATTAAAAATGACTCAAAATCTTGAAAACAAAATGGAGTTACAGATAAATAGTCTGGAGACAAGGATTGAGAAGATGCAAGAAAAGTTTAAGAAGGACCTAGAAGAAATAAAAAAAGAGTCAATCAATAATGAATAATGCAGTAGCTGAGATCAAAAGCACTCTGGAGGGAATCAACAGTAGAATAACTGAGGCAGATGATAGGATAAGTGAGGTGGAAGATAGAATGATAGAAACAAATGAAGTAGAGAGGAAAAAAGAAAAGAGAAATAAAAGAAATGAAGACAACTTCAGAGACCTCTGGGACAATGTTAAGTGCCCCAACATTCAAATCATAGGAGTTCCAGAAGAAGAAGACAAAAAGAAAGGCCATGAGAAAATACTTGAGGAGATAATAGTTGAAAACTTCTCTAAAATGGGGAAGTAAATAGCCACCCAAGTCCAAGAAACCCAGAGAGTCCCAAACAGGATAAACCCAAGGGGGAACACTCCAAGACACATATTTATCAAATTAATGAAGATAAAACACAAAGAACAAATATTAAAAGCAGAAAGGGAAAAACAACAAATAACCCACAAGGGGATTCCCATAAGGCTAACAGCTGATCTTTCAATAGAAACTCTTCAGGCCAGAAGGGAATGGCAAGACATACTTAAAGTGATAAAAGAGAAAAATCTACAACCCAGATTACTGTATCTAGGAAGGAAATATGAAGGAGACATCAAAAGCTTTACAGATAAGCAAAAACAGAGAATTCAGCACCACCAAGCCAGCTCTTCAACACATGCTAAAGGATCTTCTCTAGACAGGAAACACAGAAAAGGTTTATAAACTTGAACCCAAAACAACAAAGTAAATGGCAACAGGATCATACTTATCAATAATTACCTTAAATGTAAATGGGTTGGATGTCCCAACCAGAAGACAAAGACTGGGTGAGTGGATACAAAAACAAGGTCCCCTATATATACTGTCTACAAGAAACCCACCTCAAAACAAGAGACACATACAGATTGAAAGTGAAGGGCTTGAAAAAGATACTTCATGCAAATAGCAATCAAAAGAAAGCAGGAGTAATAATACTTACTTCAGATATAATAGACTTTGAAATAAAGACTGTGAAAAGAGACAAAGAAGGACACTACATAATGATCAAAGGATCAATCCAAAAAGAAGATGTAACAATTATAAATATATATGCACCCAACGTAAGGGCACCATAGTACGTAAGGCAAATGCTAACAAGTATGAAAGGGGAAATTAACAGTAACACAATAATAGTAGGGGACTTTAATACCCCACTCACACCTATGGATAGATCAACTAAACAGAAAATTAGCACGGAAACATAAACTTTAAATGATACAATGGATCAGTTAGAGCTAATTGATATCTATAGGACATTTCACCCCAAAACACAAGTATTTCACCTTTTTCTCAAGTGCATATGGAATCTTCTCCAGGATAGATCACATCCTGGGCCATAAATCTAGCCTTGGTAAAGTAAAAATAATTGAAATCATTTCAAACATCTTTTTTTATCACAATGCAATAAGATTAGATGTCAACTATAGATTAAAAAAACTATGAAAAATACAAACATATGGAGGCTAAACAACATGTTTCTGAATAACCAACAAATCACAGATGAAATAAAAAAAGAAATCAAAATATGCATAGAAACAAATCAAAATGAAAACACAACAACACAAAACCTATGGGATTTAGTAAAAGCAGTGCTAAGGGGAAGGTTCATAGCAATACAAACTTACCTCAAGAAACAAGAGAAAAATCAAACAAATAACCTCTCTACACCTAAGGCAACTAGAAAAAGAAGAAACGAAGAATCCCAGGGTTAGTAGAAGGAAAGAAATCATAAAAATTCGGGCAGAAATAAATGCAAAAGAAACAAAGGAGACCATAGCAAAAATCAACAAAGCTAAAAGCTGGTTCTTTGAGAAGATAAATAAAATAGACAAACCATTAGCCAGACTGACCAAGAAACAAAGGGAGAAGAATCAAATCAACAAAATTTGAAATGAAAATGGAGAAATCACAACAGACAACACAGAAACACAAAGGCTCATAAGAGACTACTATCAGCAACTATATGCCAATAAAATGGACAACTTGGAAGAAATGGACAAATTCTTAGGAAAGTATAACTTTTCAAAACTGAACCAGGAAGAAATAGAAAATCTTAACACAATCAGGGAAATCAAAACAGTAATCAAACGTCTTCCAACAAACAAAAGCCCAGGACCAGATGGCTTCACATCTAAATTCTATCAAAAATTTAGAGAAGAGCTAACACCTATCCTACTGAAACTCTTCCAGAAAATTGCAGAGGAAGGTAAAATCCCAAACTCATTCTATGAGACCACCATCACCCTAATACCAAAACCAGACAAAGATGACACAAAAAAAGGAACCTACAGGCCAATATCACTGATGAACATACATGAAAAAATCCTTAACAAAACTCTAGGAAACAGAATCCAACAACATATTAAGAAGATCATACATCATGACCAAGTGGGCTTTATCCCAGGGATGCAAGGATTCTTCCATATTGACAAATCAATTAATGTGATACACCACATTAACAAATTGAAAGATAAAACCATATGATTATCTCAATTGATGCAGAGAATACCGTTGACAAAATTCAACATCCATTTATGATAAAAACCTTTCAGAAAGCAGGCAAAGAGGAAACATACCTCAACATAGTAAAAGCCATTATGATAAACCCACAGCAAACATTATCCTCAATGGTGAAAAATTGAAAGGATTTACCCTAAAGTCAGGAACAAGATAAGAATGCCCACTCTCACCACTACTATTCAACATAGCTTTGGAAGTTTTAACCACAGCGATCAGAGAAGAAGAGGAAATAAAAGGAATCCAGATTGGAAAAGAAGAAGCAAAACTCTCACTATTTGCAGATGACATAATCCTCTACATAGAAAACCCTAATGATTTCACCAGAAAATTACTAGAGCTAATCAATGAATATAGTAAAGCTGCAGGATATAAAATTAACATACAGAAATCCCTTGAATTCCTAAACACTAACAATCAGAAAACAGAAAGAGAAATTAAGGAAATAATCCCATTCACCAATGTGATGAAAAGAATAAAAAACTTAGGAATAAATCTACCTAAAGAAACAAAAGACCTATATATAGAAAACAATAAAACACTGATGAAAGAAATCAAAGAGGACACAAATAGATGGAGAAATATACCATGTTTGGAGGAATCAATATAGTGAAAATGAGTATACTAGCCAAAGCAGTCTATAGATTCAATGCAATCCCTATTGAGCTACCAACGGTATTTTTCACAGAACTAGAACAAATAATTTCACAATATGTATGGAAATACAAAAAACCTCGAATAGCCAAAGCAATCTTGAGAAAGAAGAATGGACCTAGAGGAATCAATCTGCCTGACTTCAGACTATACTACAAAAATACAGTCATCAAGACAGTATGGCACAAAGATAGAAATATAGATCAATGGAACAAAATAGAAAGCCCAGAGATAAATTCATGCACCTATGGACACCTTATCTTTGATAAAGGAGGCAAGAATATACAATGGAGAAAAGACAATGTCTTTAACAAATGGTGCTGGGAAAACTGGTCAAACACTTGTAAAAGAATGAAACTACAATACTTTATGGGTATCCTATATGACCCACATCCCAGAATAAAGAAATAAAAGCAAAAATAAACAAATGGTCAACATATTTTTTCATTTATTTTTATTAGTTGGAGGTTAATTACTTTATAATATTGTAGTGGTTTTTGTCATACATTGACATGAATCAGCCATGGATTTACATGTATTCCCCATCCTGATCCCCCCTCCCACCTCCCTCTCTACCCGATCCCTGACAAACAAACAAATGGGACCTAATTAAACTTAAAAGCTTTTGCACAATGAAGGAAACTATAAGCATGGTGAAAATACAGCCTTCAGAATGGGAGAAAATAATAGTAAATGAAGCAACTGAAAAAGGATTAATCTCAAAACTATATAAGCAGCTCCAGAAGCTCAATTCCAGAAAAATAAATGACCCAATCAAAAAACGGGCCAAAGAACTAAACAGGCATTTCTCCAAAGAAGACATACAGATGTCTAACAAACATATGAAAAGATGCTTAACATCACTCATTATCAGAGAAATGCAGATCAAAACGACAATAAGGTAGCATCTCACGCCAGTCAGAATGGCTGCTATCAAAAAGTCTACAAACAATAAATGCTGGAGAGGGTGCTGAGAAAAGGGAACCCTCTAACACTGTTGGTGGGAATGCAAACTAGTATAGCCACTATGGAGAATAGCATGGAGATTCCTTAAAAAACTGGAAATAGAACTCTTATACAACCCAGCAATCCCATTGCTGGGCATACATATTGAGGAAACCAGAATTGAAAGAGACACATGCAACCCAATGCTCATTGCAGCACAATTTACAATAGCCAGGATATGGAAGCAATCTAGATGTCCATGGGCAGACAAATGTATAAGGAAGTTGTGGTACATATACACAATAGAATATTACTCAGCTATTAAAAATAATGCATTTGAATCAGTTCTAATGAGGTGGATGAAACTGGAGCCTATTATACAGAGTGAAGTAAGTCAGAAAGAAAAACACCAATACTGTACATTAATGCATATATATGGAATTTAGAAAGATGGAATGATGACCCTATATGTGAGACAGCAAAAGAGACACAGATGTAAAGAACAGACTTTTGGACTCTGTGGTAGAAGGCAAAGGTGGGATAATTTGAGAGAATAGCACTGAAACATGTATATTATCATATGTGAAATAGATCACCAGTCCAGGTTCAATACATGAGACAGAGTGCTCAGGTCTGGTGCACTGTCATGACTCTGAGGGATGGGATGGGGAGGGATGTAGGGGGGGGGTTCAAGATGGGGAACACATGTACACCCATGGCTGATTCATGTCAATGCATGGCAAAAACCACTACAATATTATGAAGTAATTAGCCTTCAATAAATAAATAAATGAAGAAGTTGCTATGGAAATTTATTCATCAGTCTTTTTGTTGACATTAGTTTTCTTTTTTTTTTTTTTTTAATATGGCAGTGGAATTGTATAGGAAAGAACCAGAACACTTCTCAAAGTGGTTGTACTGTTTTACATTCCCACTTGCAATATAGCTTTCTTCATACTTTTTGCTCTTTTTAAAAATGAGGTTGTTTTATTAATTCTTAGAATTTCTCTATGTGTACTGGATACTAGTCCTTTGTTAGGTATATGTTTTGTGAATATATTTTCAGAATCTGTGGTGTACCTATTCATTTTTAATAACATCTTTTGATGAAAAAATATCTTGTTTTAAAGATGCCCATAGTATCATTTTTTACTTTTATGACATTTTCCTTTATGTTCCAGTTAAGAGACTTTAGTTTTTTCAAGTAAGAAAATATTTTACTTTTCTGAATATATTTTCCTTTTTTCCCCCCTAAAAATTTTGCATAATATTTGACTCAAGTTCAGGTAATTTTGTGCTTGGTATAAGATGGGGTCAAGGTTCATCTTGTTCAATTTTATGGATATCTAGTTGCACCAGGAAATTTTTTTGAAAAGACATTTCTTTCCTCATTGGAATTCTTTGGCATCTTGGTCAAAACTCAAATGGCCATGGAAGACTGATTGATTTTATCTTGTTCTATTAATCCATTTGTCAATACTTATTCCAGTACCACATCATCATAATTACTAGTTTTATAGAAAGCCTTGTAGTAAGGTAGTCTATGTACTTCAACTTAATCTTTCTTTTCAATAGAAGTTTATCTTATAACTCAATAACAAAAAATAAACAATCCAATTTAAAAATTGGCAGATCTGAATAAACATTTTCTAAAGAAGACATACCAGTGGTCACCTGGTGCATGAAAAGGTGCTCAATATCACTAATCACCAAGGAATTGAAAGTTATAACCACTACAAGCTATTACCCCATACCTATTAAAGTGACTATTATTAAAAAACAAAACAAGAAATGACAAATTCTAGAGAAGGTGCGGAGTAAATGAAACACTTGTGTACTATTAATGGTAATGTAAATGGTACAGTCAATATGGAAAAGAGTATGGAGAGTCCTCAAAAAATTAAAGATATAACTACCATATGACCCAGCAATTCTGCTTCAAGGCATCTATCTTAAGGAAACAAAATCACTAAATCAATATATATGTATATATAAAATATATTATTATTATATAAAATACATATAATATATAAAATTATATATATATATATATGTATATATATATATATATATATATATATAAAATGCATCACCATGTTCATTGTAGTGGCATTTATAATAGCCTGATATGGAAACAACCTAAGTGTCCATCAACGGAAGAAAGGACAAAGGAAATGTGATTTTATATAGATATATAAAATCATGTGCATGTGTATAGACAAATACCATATTCCTACACTTAGATATTGGAGAAGAAAATGACAACCGCCTCCAGTTTTCTTGCCTGGGATTCCATGGGCAGAGGAGCCTGGCAGGCCTCAATCCATGGGGTCACAAGAGAGTCAGACATGACTTAGCAACTACACAACAAATTTATACATGGAATTTTTTAAAAAGAGAGAGAAGGAACACAGATACAGAGACTAGATTGGTGGGGTTGGGGGATGGGCAAAATGGGTGAAAAGGGTCAAAAAGTACAAACCTCCTTATATTTTATACAAATTATAAAATAAATCATAGGGATGTAATATACAAAATGGTGACTATAGTTAATGATAATGATTGCATATTTGAAAGTTACTAAAAGAGTAGATTTTAAAATTTATCATGAGAAAACAAAATTTAACCATGTATGGTATGGGGGTGTGTCTGTGTGCATGTGCGTGTGTGTGTGTGTGTGTTAGTCATTCAGTCACATTTGACTCTTTGCAACCCAATGGACTGTAGCCCGCCTGGCTCCTTTGTCCATGGAATTCTTCAGGCAAGAGTACTGGAGGGAGTAGCCATTCCCTTCTTCCAGAGGGTCTTCTTGACCCAGGGATCAAACACAGGTCTCTGCACTGCAGGAAGAATCTTTACCTTCTGAATCACCAGGGAAGCATACCACGTGTGTTAACTAGTCCTAGTGAGAGGGGCTGGATGGAGGAGTGCTTTGGTAGCTTAGGTGCTTTGCTTATCCACACAAATTTTTAAATTATGTTAACTTCTACAGAAGTCCTGCTGGGATTATGTCTGAAATTACATTGATCTAGAAATAGGGATTTTCAGCTGGGGTGATTTCCTTCCCCAGGGGACATTTGACAATGCCTAAGGACAATTTTTGCTGTCATAACTGGGGGAAGTATCAGGAAGTAGAGGTCATGTATATTGCTAAATATCCAACAACTCACAGAAAATCAAAGCCACTCTCCTGGCAATAACAAATTTAGTTCAAAATGTCAAGAGTGCTGAAGTTAAGAAAGTTTGCTATAGGTCATTCTAGAGACTTAACACTTTAAAAAACACTGAGTCTAAAGTACATCTGTGTCTTTTTTTTTTTTTCTGTTTTGTATATAGGGTTATTGTTACCATCTTATAAAATTCCATATATATGTGTTAGTATACTGTATTGGTCTTTATCTTTCTGGCTTACTTCAGTCTGTATAATGGGCTCCAGTTTCGCCATCTCATTAGAACTGATTCAAATGAATTCTTTTTAATGGCTGAGTAATATTCCATTGTGTATATGTACCATAGCTTCCTTATCCATTCGTCTGCTGATGGGCATCTAGGTTTCTTCCATGTCCTGGCAATTATAAACAGTGCTGCGATGAACTTTGGGGTGCACGTGTCTCTTTCAGATCTGGCTTCCTCGGTGTGTATGCCCAGGAGTGGGATTGCTGGGTCATATGGTAGTTCTATTTCCAGTTTTTTAAGGAATCTCCAACTGCCATATGCAAAACAGAAAAAAAAAAAAAAAAAAAAAGAGAGACACTGATCTACAGAACAGATTTTTGGACTCTGTGGGAGAAGGAGAGGGTGGAATGTTCTGAGAGAATAGCATTGAAACAAGTATACTATCAAGGGTGAAACAGATCACCAGCCCAGGGTGGATGCATGAGACAAGTGCTCAGGGCTAGTGCACTGGATAGACTTAGAGGGATGGAATGGGGAGGGAGGCGGGAGGGGGGATCAGGATGGGGAACATATGTAAATCCATGACTGATTCATGTCAATGTACGGCAAAAACCACTACAATATTGTAAAGTAATTAGCCTCCAACTAATAAAAATAAATGAAAAAAAAAGAAAAAGAAAAAAGACTGAAACTTTTAATTCATGAACATCAAATAACCCTCCATTTATTTAGATATTCTTTAATTTCACTCAACAGGATTTAATAGTTTACACTGCAGTAATCTTATATGTGTCTTGCTAAATGTGTTCCTTGTTTTTTTGTGCGTGTGTATGACAAAATCATAAATTCAGATGCTATCTTTAAACTTTATTGAGGTATAAATTGTGTATACATGCTGACTTTGAGAATGTAATGTATACATTTTTATCATGATAAGGAAACTAATATCTTCCTCTGATAATCTTCAACAATCAGAAATTGATGTTAGATTTTGTAAAAATATGTTTTTAGCATCTATGGTGATGATCCTATAATTTTTATTTTATTTCTCTTACAACGATGGATTAAAGGGCAGGGTTTCCTAACATCACACTATTCCTGCATTCCTAAAATAAACCTCACCAGGTCATGATATATGATTTCTAATTAAATTTTGCTTGATATTATTTTTATTTATGATTTTGCATCAATATTTTAAGCAAGGGGTTTATAGTATCTTATGACCTTGAAAAAAATCAGGTTTTATTATCACTGATAAACTTTGCTCATAAAAAGCATTTATATTTATTATGGTCAGAAATAGTTCAGGTTTTAGTGTTATCTAAATGGTTATTAAAATTATGTAAAGTCATTTGTGCTAACGTTTTACTTTATTTTGTTTTCTATGGGAATTTCACTGTTATTTCTCACTCTCATCCCCAATGGAAAAATATCTGCTTAACACCATCTATCTTCACAAGACCTGTTTGGGCAAGTTATGTTTCATAGGAAATTAGACATTTTCTGCAGACTTTCAAAAATGTTGTATTCACAATTTTATACAGATCTTCCTTAATTTATGATATCATTATATCCCAATAAATTCATCACAAACTGAAAATATAAATAAAAAATGCAGTTAATACATTTAACCACACCTATCTTAAGTATTCTTAGAATACTTACATTAGCCTACTCTAGGGTAAACTCATATAACAAAAAGCCTGTATTATTGTATAGTTCTTAAATATCTCATGCAATTTATTGAATTCTGCAATAAAAGTGAAAAAAATAACTGTCTGAGTACAGAATGGGTCTAAGTATTTAGGTTGTGACTGCATGGCTGGCTGACAGCTGTGGCTTACTGCTACTGCCTAGCACCATGAGAGAAGATAGTACTGATAGCCCAAGAACAGATCAAATTCAAAACTCAAAATGTGATTTCTACTGAAACTTCATCTCTTTTCACCATCGTAAACTCAAAAAATCCTAAGTGAAACCAGCAAAAGTCAGGGACTATCTGTAATGGTAATATTCACTCTATGAGACTGACAGGTGATATTTTATTTTGAAATATAGATTTATAAAATAAAAGAAATATACATGCATCTTGTCTTTCCTATATGAATTCTATTATTTGCAACCAAACAGGGGGTGAGGGAAAGTATTCTGTCATAAAATTATTCTCCAAGTAGATCACAAAACAGTATTAAGATATTATATTTTACAACCTCCAATGAAATACTGTATGCTCGCTTTAAGCAGAAATAGGTTAACATCACAAAGAACAAAAACTAGATGTTAGGTATCTCCTGATGCAAGAACCTGGTACCACAAAAAGAAAAAAAAAATCATTCTTCATTCATAAGAGGTCAAACCTGAGTCTCACCAAGTCTTTGGATTCACCTCCCAGTTTTCAGGATATATAAAGTACAGTGAAGCATTAGCAGTTTAAAATAGACCATTAAACTGATAAGATATTTCAGAAAGCCTCAAATTAACTACAAAACAAAAACTAGTAGTTGATACATTAAAATTAAAAAAGAAAGTATACTATTACAGAAAATCATCTATTCACAAAGGCAGGCAGGAAGAAGGGAAGAAAGCAAAAAGCAAAAAAAAAAAAAAAAAAAAAAAGATAAAATAGCCAAAAAGACCTAAATAGGATGGCAATAGTAAGTCTTTATCTATCAATAGTTACTTTAAATATAAATGGATCCAATCCTCTAATTGAAAAACACAAGAGTGGACGACTGAATTTAAAGAAACAAAAGACCCAACTATATGCAGTCTAGAAGAGACTGCTGTTTCAGGAACACAAAAACTCAAAAGTGAAGGAAGAGGAAAAGATACTCCATACAAATGGAAACTGAAAGAAAGAAGAAATAGCTGTATTTATATCAGGCAAAATAAACTTTAAGTCAAAAACCATAATAAGGGACAAGATCGTTGTTATATATTGATAAATGAATCAAATCATCAAGAGGATATAACAATTTTAAACTTACATATGCGGCACTGGAGCAGTGGCTGTGCTGCCCTGGAGCAGCTATGAGGAGATATAACACAATCAAGGTCAGAGAAAGCCCAGCAAGCTGGTAGGCGCTGGAGCGGTGGCTGCACAGTACTGGAACAGCTGTGAGGAGATACCCCATACCCAAGGGCAAAGGAGAAGCCCCAACAAGATGGTAGGAGGGTCGAATTCATGTGTAGAATCAAACCCCAATCCCGCTGGAGACACTCAGAGGGCTCGAACAAACTGTGTGCACCAGGAACCAGGGACTGAGACAGAACTGTGTTTGAGCGTTTCCTGTGGAGGTACAGGTCAGCAGTGGCCTGCCGCAGGGTCAGGGGCACTGGGAGAAGCAGACTTGGGTATGGCATATGCCCTCTTTGAGGAAGTCACCATTAACCCCACCATAGAGCTGCCAGAACTTACACAGGTCTGGGGAAACAGACTCTTGCAGGGCACAAACAGAACCATATGTGCACCAGGACCCAGGAGAAAGGACCAATGATTGCACAAGAGACTGACCCAGACTTGTCTGGGAGTGTCCAGGAGTCTCCAGCAGAGGCATGGGTGGGTGGTGGCCTGCTGCAGGTTTAGGGGCACTGAGTGTAGCACGGGATCTTTTGAAGGAGGTCGCCATTATCTTCCTTACCACCATAGTATGGCCACAGGTAAATAGGAGGGAGGGGACACAGCTCCAACCATCAAAGGAAATTGGATTAAAGATTTACTGGGCATGGCCCTGCCCATTAAAACAACCCAGTTTCCCCCTCAGTCAGTCTCTCCCATCAGGAAGCTTCCACAAGCCTCTTATCCTTCATCAGAGGGTAGAAAGACTGAAAACCACAATCACAGAAAACTAGCCAATCTGATTACATGGACCAGAGCCTTGTCTAACTCAGTGAAACTCTGAGCCATGCCAGGTAGGGCCACCCAAGAAGGACGGGTCATGGTGGAGAGTTCTGACAAAATGTGGTCTACTGGAGAAGGGAATGGGAAACCACTTCACTATTCCTGCCTTGAGAACTCCATCAACAGTATGAAAAGGCAAAAAGATAGGACACTGAAAGATGAACTCCCCAGGTCTGTAGGTGCCCAATATGCTACTGGATATCAGTGGAGAAATAACTCCAGAAAGATGAAGAGATGGAGCCAAAGCAAAAATAACACCCAGTTGTGGATGAGACTGGTGATGGAGGTAAAGTTCAATGCTGTAAAGAGAAATATTGCATAGGAACCTGGAATGCTAGGACCATTAATCAAGGCAAATTGAAAGTGGTAACAGTTTCCCATTATACAGAGTGAAGTAAGCCAGAAAGATAAATACTAATCATACTAACGCATATATATGGAATTTAGAAAGATGGTAACGATAACCCTATATGCAAAACAGAAAAAGAGACACAGATGTACAGAACAGAATTTTGGAATCTGTGGGAGAAGGTGAGGGTGCGATGTTTAAGGGGAACAGCATCGAAACATATATATTATCTAGGGTGAAACAGGTCACCAGCCCAGGCTGGATGCATGAGACAAGTGCTAGGGCCTGGTGCACTGGAAGACCCAGGTGAATCGGGTGGAGAGGGAGGAGGGAGGGGGGATCGGGATGGGGAATACATGTAAATCCATGGCTGATTCATGTCAATGTATGACAAAAACCACTACAATATTGTAAAGTAATTAGCCTCCAACTAATAAAAATAAATGAAAAATAAAAAATAAAAAAAAGAAAGAAAGTGGTCAACAGGAGATGGCAAGAGTGAACATAGATGTTTTAGGAATCAGCAAACTAAAATGGACTGGAATGGGTGAATTTAACTCATATGACCATTATATCTACTACTGTGGGCAAGAATCCCTTAGAAGAAATGGAGTAGCCATCATAGTCAACAAAAGAATCCAAAATGCAGTACTTGGATGAAATCTCAAAAATGACAGAATGATCTCTGTTCGTTTCCAAGGCAAACCATTCAATACAATGGTAATCGAAGCCTATGCCCTGACCAGTAATGCTGAAGAAGCTGAAGTTGATCGGTTCTATGAAGACCTACAAGATCTTCTAGAACTAAGAGATGTCCTTTTCATTATAGGGAACTGGAATGCAGAAGTAGGAAGTCAAGAAACACCTGGAGTAACAGGCAAATTTGGCCTTGGAGTACAGAATGAAGCAGGGCAAAGACTAATAGACTTTTGCCAACAGAATGCACTAGTCATAGCAAGCACCCTCTTCCAACAACACAAGAGAGGACTCCACACATGGACATCACCAGATGGTCAATACTGAAATCAGATTGATTATATTCTTTGAAGCCAAAGATGGAGAAGCTCTATACAGTCAGCAAAAACAAGACTGGGAGACGACTATGGCTCAGATCATGAACTCCTTATTGCCAAATTCAGACTTAAATTGAAGAAAGTAGGGAAAACCACTAGACCATTCAGGTATGGCCTAAATCAAATCCCTTATGATTATACAGTGGAAGTGAGAAAAAGATTCAAGGGATTAGATATAATAAGACAGAGTGCCTGATGAATTATGGATGGAGGTTTGTGACACTGTACAGGAGACATGGATCAAGACCACCCCCAAGAAAAAGAAATGCAAAAAACCAATATGGGTATCTGAGGAGGCCTAATAGCTGTGAAAAGAAGAGAAGCAAGCAGCTAAGGAGAAAAGGAAAGATATACCCATTTGAATGCAGAGTTCCAAAGAATAGCAAGGAGAGATAAGAAAGACTTCCTTAATGATCACTGCAAAGAAGTAAAGAAAAAGAATAGAATGGGAAAGACTAGAGATCTCTTCAAGAAAATTAGACATGCAAAGCGAACATTGCAAGCAATGATGGGCTCAATAAACGACAGATATGGTACAGACCTAACAGAAGCAGAAGATATTAAGAAGTGTTGGCAAGAATACACAGAAGAAGTATACAAAAAAGATCTTCCTGATCCAGATAATCACGATGCTGTGATCACTCACCTAGAGCCAGACATCCTGGAATGCGAAGTCAAGTGGGTTTTAGGAAGCACCGTTATGGACAAAACTAGTGGAGATGATGGATTCCACTTGCGCTCTTTCAAATCCTAAAAGATGATGTTGTGAACATGCTGTACTCAATATGCCAACAAATTTGGAAAACTCAGCAGTGGCCATAGGACTGGAAAAGGTCAGTCTTCATTTCAATCCCAAAGAAATGCAATGCCAAAGAATGTTCAAACTACCACACAATTGCACTTATCTCACGTTTTTAAAGTAACAGTCAAAATTCTCCAGCCAGGCTTCAGCAATACATGGACTGTGAACTTCCAGATGTTCAGGCTGGATTTAGAAAAAGCAGAGGAACCAGAGATCAAACTGCCAACATGCGTTGGATTATTGATAAAGCAAGAGAGTTCCAGAAAAACATCTATTTCTGCTTTACTGACTATGCCAAAGCTTTTGACTTAGTGGATCACCACAAACTGTGGAAAATTCTTCAAGAGATGGGAATACCAGACCACCTGACATGCCTCCTGAGAAATCTGTATGCAGGTCAAGAAGCAGCAGTTAGAACTGACATGAAACAACAGACTGGTTCCACATAGGAAAAAGGAGTATGTCAAGCCTGTATATTGTCACCCTGCTTATTTAACTTATATGCAGAGTACATCATGAGAAATGCTGGACTGGAGGAAGTACAAGCTGGAGATTGCTGGGAGAAATGTCAATAACCTCAGATATGCAAATCACACCATGCTTATGACAGAAAGCGAAGAAGAACTAAAGGTCCTCTTGATTAAAATGAAAGTAGAGAGTGAAAAAGTTGGCTTAAAGCTCAGTGTTCAGAAAACTACTATCATGGCATCTGGTGCTATCACTTCATGGCATAGAAGAAATAGAATGGGAAACAGTGGAAATGGTGACAGACTTTATTGTCTTGGGCACTAAAATCACTCCAGATGATGACCCCAGCCATGAAATTAAAAGATGCTTGCTCCTTGGAAGAAAAGTTATGACCAACCTAGATGGCATATTAAAAATTAGAGACATTACTTTGCCAACAAAGGTCTGTCTAGTAAAGGCTATTGTTTCTCCAGTAGTTATGTATAGATGTGAGAGCTGGACTATAAAGAAAGCTGAGCACCAAAGAATTGAGGCTTTTGAACTGTGGTGTTGGAGCAGACTCTTGAGAGTCCCTCAGACTGCAAGGAGATCCAACCAGTCCATCCTAAGGGAAAATCAGTCCTAAATATTCATTTGAAGGACTGATGTTGAAGCTGAAACTACAATACTTTGGTCACTTGATGCAAAGAAATGACTCATTGGAAAAGACCCTGATGCTGGGAAAGTTTGAAGGCGGAGGCGAAGGGGAAGACAGAGGATGAGATGGTTGGATGGTATCACCAACTCAATGGACATGAGTTTGAGTAAACTCTGGGAGTTGGTGATGGACAGGGAGGCTTGGCATGCTACAGTCCATGGGGTTGCAGAGTCTGATACAAGTGAGCGGCTGAACTGAACTGAACTGAACACACATTGGAATATCTAAATATTGTAAGCACATGCTAACATATCTGAAGGGAGTATAAGACAACACTCACTATGAGTTAAAGACTTCAATATCCCAGTTATATCATCCATACAGAAAACGGAAAAGAAAATATTGGTTTGAATTATACTTTAATCCTAATGGCCTTAACAGAAATACACAGAATATTCTGTCCAACAACAGAAAAAGTGCAGTCTTCTAAAGTGCACGTAGAACATTCTTCAGAACTATAATAATTCTTTTTAAATATTGAAATCAATATTTTATCAAATATTTCTGACCACAATGGTATAAAACTTAAATCAGTAATAGGAAAAAAAAAAAAAAAACTGGAATATTCACAAACTGTGGAAGTTAAACTACACACTTCTAAACCTCTAATTGGCCCATGAAAAATCTGAAAAGGAAATAAAATATTTTGAAACAAATAAAAATGGAAACACAACATACCAAAACATATCAAATAGAGCAAAAATATTGCTAAGAGGGAAGTTAATAAGGCCTATTTTAAATAAAACCTCAAACAGCCTAACTTTACACATTACCACTATAATATTGTAAAGTAATTAGCCTCCAACTAATAAAAATAAATGGGAAAAAAATAAATAAATAAATACTTTTTAAAAAGTACTATAAAAAGAACAATAAAGTGAATCCGAAAGTTAGCAGAAGGAAGGAAATAAAGAGCATAGCAGAAATAAATGAAATAAAAAACAGGAAAACAATATAACAAACAAACAAAAATAAGATACACTTTTTAGAATGTTAAAGAAAACTATAAATTATTATGTAATTATAAATAAAAAGATGACATTATAACATCACACAAATACAAAGGGTTAAAAGGAAATAATATGACCAATTATATGCCAACAAATTGGTCAACCTAAGAGAAATGGATAAACTTCTAGAACTATGCAATATAAGAGATCTGAATCATAAATAAAAGGAAAATCTTAATTGACCAAAAACAAGAAGATTAAAACAATAATCAGAAACCAACAAAGAAAAGCCCAGGACGATTTGATTTCACAGGTAAATTCTATCAAATATTTAATGCCAACTGCTCTAAGAAACTGAAGAGGAAGTAAAACTCCTAAACTCATTTTATGATGCCAGTATTACCCGATATCAAGGTCAGGTAACAATACTATAGAAAATATAACTACAAGTGAGTGTACTGTATGAATATAAAAGCAAAACTTCTCAAGAAAACATTAACAAATTGAATTCAACAGCACATTAAGGGATCATACACCAAGATCAAAAGGGATTTATCCCTGGAATGCATGGATGATTCAATGTATGCAATGTGATATAAGCCATATACAGGATTAAAAACAAAATTTCATATCACAATAGATTAAGGGAAAGCATTTGATAAAATTTAAGATCCATTTATGAAAAAAACTCAACGAATTGGATATAGAAGTAACATACCTCAATATAAACAAGATCATATATGGCAAATCCACATTTAATATTATACTCAAGAATTAAAGTTTAAAAGCTTTGGCTTAAAGGCCAGGAATAAAACAAGGTTGTCTACCCCCACCAATTCTATTCAACATAGTTCAGAAAGTCCTAGCTAGGTAATTAGGCAAGAAAAAGGAATAAAAGTTATCCAAATTGGAAAAGAACAAGTAAAACTGCTGTTTGCTGATGACATCTTTTATGTAGAAAATATTAAAGATTAGCAAAAATTTGTTAAGAACAAATAAACTCAGTAAAGTTTCAGGAAACAATATCAATATATAAAAATCAGTTGTACTTCTATATTCTGACAATAAGATGTATGAAAACATAAAGAAAACAATCCTATTTATAATTGCATCAAAATAATAAAATACATAAGAATAAATTAAACCAAGATACACATTGATGACTAAAAATAAAGAAGACACAAATAAATAGAAAAATATCTCATGTTCATTGTTCAGAAAAGTTAATATAGTTAACATGTCTATTCTATCCAAAGTCACCTATAGATTCAATGCAATCCCTGTCATAATTCCAATGACATCTTTCACAAAAATAGAAAAAACAACCTTAAAATTTCTATGGAACCATAGAAGATTTCAAATAGCTAAAGCAATTCTGAGGAAGAAGAACAAAGATAGAGGGATCACACTTCCTGATTTCATACTATACTTCAAAGCTACAGTAATCAAAGTTGTGTGAGGCTAGCATTAAAAGACATGTATACCAATGACAGAGAATCAAGATCCCCGAAATAAACTCCCACATGTACGATCAACTAATATTTGAAAATGGAGCCAAGAATACTCAATCGTGAAAGCACAGTCTTTTAAAAAAAGGTGTTAGGAAACCTGGATAAATTCATGCAGAAAAATTAGATTGGATCCTTATCTTGTGTCACTTACATAAATTAACTTACAGTGAATGAAAAGACATATACATAAGACTAGAAACGATAGACCTCTTAGAAGAAAACATAGGGGTAAAAGCTTCTTGACATAGATTTTGGCAACAATTTTTTGGATACGACATGAAAAGCATTTAGCAATGAAAGAAAAAATAAGTGGAATTACATCAAACTAAATGCACAGGAAAAGAAATAATCAATAGAGAGAGAATGGAATAAAATATTTGCATATCATATATCTGAAAAGGGATCAATATCCAAAATATATAAGCAACTCATACAACTCAAAAGTTAAACAAATAAATTAATGAAGGAGCAGTGTGATTAAAAACTGGGCAAAGGACTTTGTCACATTTTTCTGAAGTTGGCACACAAATAGCTAATAAGTACATTAAAAGATATTCAACATCAGTAATCATCAGGGAAATGCAAATCAAAACCACAATGAGATACCACCACATTCCTGTTAGAATATGGCTGCTATCAGAAAGACTAAAGATTAAAAATGTTTGTGAGGACATGGAGAAAAGGGAATTCTGGTGCACTGTTGGTGGGAATGTCAATTGATAACAGCCTCTAAAGAAAACAGTATAGAGAGGTTCCTCAAAAAATTTAAAATAGCTCCCATATAATCCAGAAATCCTACTTTTAAGTGCTCTCTGATCATTTCTCTGAGTACTCTCACACCCATTTAGCTGCTCAGTAGCCCCTGCCCCAAAGCTGTCCCTCACATGGTCCATGTGACTTGTTCACATGCCCTCCTTAAGTTTTGTAGCAGTATCACCTCCTCAGTTACCACTCAGTTTAAAATGACAATTTTAAACATGATTTCCCTGCTTTGTTTTATAATATAGTGTTTCATATGTCCAACATTTTACATATATTACTTGTTTCTACATCTATATAGACAGGGATTTTTTAAACTATGTTTTGTGTACTTCTATATTGCCAGTACCTTGAAAAATGCCTCCTAAAGGAAATCAACCCTGAATATTCATTGGAAGGATGATGCTGTTGTTCCAATAAATTGGCCATCTGATGTAAGGAGCTGACTCATTGGGAAAGACCCTGAAGGCAAAGCTTGGAAAGACTGAAGGCAAAAGGAAAAGGGGGAAACAAAGGATGAGATGGTTACATATCATAACCAACTCAATGGAAAAATTGAATCTGAGCAAATTCTGGGAGATAGTGGAGGACAGAGGATCCTGGTATGATGCAGTTTATGAGGTTGCAGAGTCAGACAAGACCGAGTGACTGAACAACAAAGGACAATACCTGGAACACACTGGTGACTCAACAACTATTTGTTGACAACATGATCAATAGAGAGCTTAAGCCTTTGTGGTTTTTTTTTAGTGATGTTTCCTGTATTTCTTAGTTCACATGAAGCAGAAATGAATCATTTCAGCATTGACTCTCTTGTGAGCAGAGTGCAGACCATTTTTTATCTTGTCTGCAGTGACAGAAAAGGAGGCAAATATATTTGAGAGTTGCATCCACAGCTCCCATCCTCGAAAAGCTCTTCAAGTAATGGAAAAGTCTTTAAGAGCTCTCAACATAAGGTTTTCTCTATTCTTCACTGAAGTCAAAGGGGTTCATAACCGTCCTCCCACCTGAGCTGAAGCAGATCATGTTATTATGTGTTGTTCACAGGGTCTAAAAACATGATGTAGTGTGCATTTATGGATCTATGACAGAGCGCGTAGGAGTTACAAGGTTGAGAGAAATACATCACAACAGTTTATTTTAATCCATGTGGCCATATGCTAAACATTTTAAAAAAACTAATGCTATTTTAAATTCAAAAATAAATAATATCATTAAAAGTAAATCAAACATATTGGGAAAAACTCCATTGTTTAAACTCAATCTCCCATTTCCTTAGAATAATGAAATACATTGAAATGATAATTCTGATCTAGGTAACAGTAATTTCATGCTTTGATTTGCTCACTCCACTCCAAATACATCACAATGATATGCAAAACACAAATGAACAAATATACAACAGGGTCCCAAAACAAGACAAAGAGAAATTGATTAGAAACAAAGCAAAAGGAGAACCAAAGCCATGAGCTGCTCTGGGCCCATCACAGACTATGGTGGATGTATGTAGTTCAGCTCTTGAGTGAAAGTAACAGTAGCTAAAATGTCACTTTGCAAGAAGGAACACATAAAATTAACCTCAGGGGATGATTTGTAATAGACTTTAAAATGTATACTAGTGTATATTTATGATGTTCAAAATGTAGGTAAGTCACTTTTATTAACATACTAAAATAAATCACAACCATAGAATGAAAGAAATGAAATGAGAGGTAGGTATAAAAGAAGCAATTGGATACCTGAGCAGTGGTGAGTTTATGATTACAATCCTCTTTTGGCTCAGTGGACCAGATTCAGAACACACATGGCCAAGGCAGAAGGGGACACTCCCCTGGGTCAGGGAGTAAAGCAGGCAGTGGGAACTCTTTAAAGTTAGTGACCTAGAGGAAGGTTCACAGCTTCTAGCCAGAGCCTGGGATAAAAAATGTCTAATTCTGGAAGATCGTTCTCCCACCCTATTCCAATAAAGGTTGTCAATCTTTAACTGGGAAAGCTTTGTCAGAGCTAAGGGCCTGGGAGGCAAGGAATGCAGATGTGGACTCAGTCTTGGGAACAAGGCCAAGTTGTGCACTAGCTTTGGATCTGACACCATCCTGACATCATGGAAGAGGCTCTAATTCTGAACTTCTAGCTGTAAGTCTAAGAGGTCACTGTGACCTCTTGCAAGGTAGAAGCTAAGAGGGTTTCCAAGTCTGCTTGGAAAGGAGATGTCTAATGTGGACTTTGCATGAAAAGAAACTTTTAAAAATGTGTTTTGTCATGACACTGAGATTTCACGATTTGTTTTCTTTATGGTCAGGTTGTGTTAATAATCAAATTAATATGACAGCTATTTTTATTTGTTTAGTGAAACAAAAGTAACAAAGTAAAATGGTTAGTTAAAATATGCCATGGGTTCTTTCTTGGCCTGGAAAAGAATTGAAATCCTGAATAGCTTTAGAATTTTTATTTATTTGAAGATTAAATTTTTTATTAATGTAACAAAAGGCAGAGGAGAGGATAAGAAACACAGAAAAAAGATGGTAACCATGTGGTAGAAATAAGTCCAAATACATCAATAATTGTAATGAATATAATGAAATTGAACTCACTGATTAGAAGACAAATATTACCATATTACAGAAAGATAGCAATATATAGCAATGACCTATTTATAAGAAAGACATCTGCAACACTCCTGAAATGAAGCTGAAATAAAAATGAGCTGGATAGCAATATTAAAAATGGGAATAACTTATATTACAGGGCAGATCTCATTAACAGGAATAAAGAGGAACACTACACAGTAATAAAAATAATAATTCACTGAGCAGATATAAAACCTGTGAACTCTGAATGTTCACATCATCCTGGCATTAAAGTATGTGAAGTAAAATCCAACAGCATAAAAGGGAATTGACAAATCCACAATTGTATTGGGATATTTTAAAACACCTTTATGAGAAATTGACAGATGAAGGAGAAGAAAAAATTATCAAGACTAAGAATCTTAAAAGAATAAAAATAGACATATATGTCTGTAAATCTATACATTTATCTCTACATCTGCTAAAGTAACACTAAGATATTCTCTTAAGAGTACAAGAATTATAACAATTTAAAGGAATTCAATGTAACTCCCTATTGCTTCTTACAGAGTTGAATTTGAATTTTGAGTATCTTTTGAGCAGCAAGAAATGAGTTATCAATCATCTGTGCATCTGCATTCCTGATTTTTTAGTTGGTGGCAGTGATAATGTAATGCATCATTTGCACTGCTTTCATTGTCTTTAGTAAATTTTTTTTGAAGTTCAGTTATATAAACAATGAGTAGCATATGTATGCTTTGTTAGCAAAGTTCTAAGTGATCAGTGTGTAAAAATTAAAAAACTGCTACATGGAGTAACGTGGAAGAGAGACATTATGGAGTAATTTATTTGAAGAGAGTTTTTGATAATTGCATTTAACTTTTTAAGGCATTGTGTTTGTTGAGATGTGTATTAATACAGTGGTTTTTTTGGGGAGGTGTTCCTGAGGGATGTTTTAAAATGCTTTCCACCAGAACAAATAGTAAACACATATCTGTATTACAAACACTGGAATTAAATATTTCATAAGGTAGAAATGATTTTAAAGACAATACACTCATTCAAGCATGCATAAACTGGAGCAAAGTCACACACTTGGTTTCAGATTTCAAAGAAGTACTATCATCTAATCTTCTTTGCCCTACAGGTATTAGTTAGGAAGTATTCATGAAAGGGAAGCCCTCCTTACCAAAAAGCAAAGGAATACATTTTAGACACCTGAATTTTATACATCACTGAATCTGTAGGATTGACATATGAGAATACTAAATGAAAATTTGTGTCGTGTAGCTAAAAAGTATTTATAAATCTATATGTTTAAGTTCATTTGTTACTAAACAAATAGAAAATAAATGCTTTTAAATTTCTAGTTTTTAATTTTTTTTTAAAGTAAAGACCAACCCTAAAGACAGGAAGATTACATTAAAGATTTATAAGAGAGAAAACAAAGGAACAAAAGAGGGACTCTACAAAACTGGAAATTCATTCTTTTAAGATAGTCTAATAAAATACAAAATTCTCTAACAGGACTAATTTACAAATTTGTGTGGCTGGGGCAGGGAGGAGATAAAGAGTACAGATAGATAAAATCAGAAAGGAAAAAGAAAAAAGTATAACTTACTGGTATGCAGAACCTAGAAGATACTAGAGAGCTGATAATGGACCAATTCCATGTTCACTGATGCCATGCTGATAGCTTGAAATCTACTGTGGCAAAGTATTTACACCATGGAAATTGACAAATGCTACAGATTAAAGTTACTTTGGGGGATACAATTTAAATTTACCAGTATATAGCAATTCAGAGAAGAATCTTTAATCATTATTAATAAATAACTTTATGTCAATAATTTTGAAAAAAAAACAGGATTGTTTTCTAGAAAACTATGAATAACCCAAACCAGTATGAACCAATGGGCATTGAAAAACTGAATATATAAAAGTGTCCCTTCACAGGAGATCCAAAATCCATACGGTTATTATGTCAAAATTTAAAAACATTTCAGAAAATAGAAAAGGAGGGGAACTACTCAACTCATTGTATGAGGTGCATATAACCTTAATTCTAAATAAGAAAAGGACAGCACAGAAAAGAATCACAAAACACTCTCTTCTAAGCACAGAGATCAAAAAGACTAAAGAAAATAAATACTGGCTGAATTTAGCAGCATATTATAATAAATACAATAAATATATAGATAGAGATATGTAGAATAAGTAGGCTTTGTCAGGATTGTAAGATTATTCAAAATAATAAAGTCTATAAAATATACCACTTTAATAGATACAGAAATCAAAATGTGATCATCTTATCAGACACAGATTAATCATTCAAGAGTCAAAGATTTTTTATGAAGACAATCATTCTCATTTAAAACCAGAAGATGTTTTTCTTAGCCTGACAAAGGATATCCATGAGAAAACTATAGCAAATATATTAAGTGACTACATTTTAGATGCAATCCTGAAAATTAATAAAAAAAGATAAGGGTAATCTCTATTTCTTTTCCTTAACATGTACCAGAGGATCCAGCCACATGAAACAAAACAGAGAGAGAGAGAGAGAGAAGCGATACAGGCATCGAACAGGATATTTTATTTAGATTAATAAATAAACTTCATGCAGAAGTCTACAAGGCACTGTGTGACCCAACCTATGTACCTCAAGATCCTTTCATTACACTCTCCTTCCTGCTCTGTCCTCTGGCTACATTTGCTTACTATGAGATTTTTATTTAGGGTCTTTAAATCTTTTTCCCCTTTTTCTAGAATGTTTTTTCCCCACATTCTATTTATGACCAGCTCCTTGGAATTTAGTCCAGCTTTTTCATTGTAGAGGACTGGAATGCAAAAGTAGGAAGTCAAGAAATACCTGGAGTAACAGGTGAATTTGGCCTTGGAATACAAAACAAAGCAGGTCAAAGGGTAACAGAGTTTTGCAAAGAGAATGCACTGGTCTTAGCAAACACGCTTTTCCTGTTGGAAGGGAAGACTCGACACATGAACATCCCCAGATGGTCAATGCCTAAATCAGATTGATTATATTCTTTGAAGCCAAAGATGGAGAAGCTCTATATAGTCAGTGAAAACAAGACTGGGAGCTGATTACGGCTCAGATCTTGAATTCCTTATTGCCAAATTCAGACTTAAATTGAAGAAAGTAGGGAGAACCACTAGATCATTCAGGTATAAACTAAATCAAATCCCTTACAATTATACAGTGGAAGTGAGAAATAGATTCAAGGGATTAGATCTGATAGAGTGTCTAAAGAACTATGAATGGAGGTTCGTGACACTGTACAAGAAGCAGGGATCAAGACCATCCCCAAGATAAAGAAATGCAAAAAGACAAATGGTTGCCTGAGGAGGACTTACAAATAACTGAGAAAAGAAGAGAAGTGAAAGGCAAAGGAGAAAAGGAAAGATATTCCCATTTGAATGCAGAGTTCCAAAGAATAGCAAGGAGAGATAAGAAAGACTTCCTCAGTGATCAATGCAAAGAAATAGAGGAAAACAACAGAATGGAAAGATTAGAGATCTCTTCAAGAAAATTAGATACAAAGGGAATATTTCATGCCAAGATGAGCTCAATAAATGATAGAAATGGTATGGACCTAACAGAAGCAGAGGATATTAAGAAGAGGTGGCAAGAATACACAGAAGAGCTATACATAAAGATCTTCATGACTCAGATAACCATGATGGTGTGATCACTCACCTAGAGCCAGACATCCTAGAATGCAAAGTCAAACTGGGCATTAGGAAGCATCACTATGAACAAAATTAGTGGAGTTGATGGAATTCCAGTTGAGCGCTTTCAAATCCTAAAGGATGATGCTATGAAAGTGCTGTACTCAATTTGCCAGCAAATTTGGAAACCTAAGCACTAGCCACAGGCCTGGGAAAGGTCAGTTTTCAATCCAATCCCAAAGAAAGGCAATGCCAAAGAATGTTCAAACTACCACAAATTGCATTCATCTCACATGCTAGCAAAGTAATGCTCAAAATTATCAATGACAGGTTTCAGCAGTACATGATCCATGAACTTCCAGATGTTCAAGCTGGATTTAGAAAAGGCAGAGGAACCAGAGATCAAATTGCCAACATCTGCTGGATCATTGAAAAAGCAAGAGAGTTCCAGAAAAACATCAACTTTTGCTTTTCTGCTTTATTGACTATGCCAAAGCCTTTGACGGTGTGGATCACAATAAACTGTGGAAAATTCTTCAAGAGATGGGAATACCAGACCACCTGATTTACCTCCTGAGAAATCCGTACATAGGTCAAGAAGCAGTAGTTAAAACCAGACATTGAAGAACACACTGGTTCCAAATTGAGAAAGGAGTACATCCAAGGCTGTATATTGTCACCTTGCCTATTTAACTTATATGCAGAGTATAATATGCAAAATGCTGTACTGGATGAAGCATAAGCTGGAATCAAGATTTATGGGAGAAATATCAATAACCTCAGATATGCAGATGGCAGCACTCTTATGGCAGAAAAGTGAAGAACTAAAAAACCTCTTGATGAAAGTGAAAGAGGAGAGTGAAAAAGTTGGCTTAAAACTCAGCATTCAGAAAACTAAGATCATGGCATCGAGTCCCATCACTTCATGGCAATAAATGGAGAAACAATGGAAACTGAGAGACTAGATTTTTGGACTCCAAAATCACGGCAGATGGTGACTGCAGCCATGAACTCAAAAGACACTTTCTCCTTGGAAGAAAGGTTATGATCAACCTAGATAGAATATTAAAAAGCAGAGATGTTACTTTACCAACAAAGGTCCACCTAGTCAAAGCTATGGTTTTTCCAGTAGTCATGTATGGATGTAAGAGTTGGACCATAAAGAAAGCTGAGTGCTGAAGAATTGATGCTTTTGAACTGTGGTGTTGGAGAAGACTCTTGAGAGTCCCTTGAACTGCAAGGAGATCCAACCAGTCCACCCTAAAAGATATCAGTCCTGAATATTCACTGGAAGGTCTGATGGTGAATCTGAAACTCCAGTACTTTGGCTACCTGATGCGAAAACAGATTCATTGGGAAATGACCCTGATGCTGGAAAAGATTGAAGGCAGGAGGAGAAGGGAGGACAGAGGATGAGATAGTTGGATGGCATCACTGCCCCAATGACATGAATTTGAATAAGCTCTGGGAGTTGGTGATGGACAGGGAAGCTTGACATGCTGCAGTCCACGGGGTCGCAAAGAGTTGGACGTGACTGAGTGACTGAATTGAACTTGATACACCTGGTATGCCTCTGTTTATCTCTTTCTTTGTACTTTTTATAGTCTGTAATCCATGACTTGGTTGTACATTAATTATTGATTACCTTCCCTTTTGTATGTTTGGGAAAGGTATAAAAATGGTTTTTTGTTTGTTTATAGTCATATCTTTAAAACTCAACACAGTGTATGGCACAAAATATACTACTCTGTCATTTGCCAAAGGAATGATGAGTAAATCTATAAATACTCTGACACAGATACTAGAAACTTCCAAGTGGGGTACAGAATCTTCTTTCCTGGATATATTTGAGAGATGTTATCAAACTTTACTCCTCTTCACTCCAGTTTTCTAGAAATGCAGATTAATCTTGCTTGGGATAGCTCATTTGTTTTTCAGACAGCATGGTGTCATTATTTGGACATAGTATTTTCTTCATTACAATCATAAATACCATTATATCTTGTGCAAAGGCTGACATTAAACCTAGGCCACCTAGGCTTGATCTGGAGGTACTCAGAATATTTCTTGTCAACTCAGAAGTATCTTTAGTGGGTGGCTTTCTGTTAGCACCACAACTTCCCAGACAGCGCAGTGGTAAATAAACTGCCTGCAATGCAGGAGACCCAGGTTTGATTCCTGGGTTCCAAAGATCCCCTGAAGAAGGAAATGGCAACCCACTCCAGTATTCTTGAAAAATGCCGTGGACAAAGGAACCTGGTGAGCTGTAATCCAGGGCATAACAAAGAGCTGGACATGACTGAGCATGCACATACACAGTGACAACATCCTATTGATAACAGTAGAAAGGAAGCATAAATATCATATATGTGGACAGGTATGCATACATGTGCGTGTGTACTAAGTCGCTTCAGTTATGTCCAACTCTTTGTGACCCCATGGACTGTTGCCTACCAGGCTCCCCTGTCCCTGGGATTCTCCAGGCACGAATACTCACACACTCACATAAAATGATCTAAATCTATTTCTTGTATATTTTTAAATTTAAACTAGGACAACATCTTTCCACTTACCTACAGAGCTCTAGATAATATGTAATATAGTATCTAGAAAACAATATATAATATGTAAAATAATAAATATGTATATCATCTACATTACCTTTACTGTACATTGAATATATCAATCCCACTTCAAACAATAGAGTTTTCCTTGAAAAGCTATTATTAAAATGATGGTAACCTACAATCAAGAAAATAAGGCAAGCAACTGGAGTTAAATGCTCATTAAAAAAAACTGGCAACTGAGCTCTGGAAAAGTGAGATACCCTCCATGCAATGCCCCTCTCCAGTGACCCTGCAATAAAAGTGTCAAATCATTAATGCTTGTAAATCAACTGTGTCACTTAGCACTGATGAATCGAGAACCACTTTGTAAAGACTGTCCAAGTCCTGGCTAATGAAGTGGCAGCTGACTTGACCAGGCCTGCTGAGGAGGTTGTCATCTTCAAATAGAAACTGACTCTTCAGGTTTTTCTCCTGTCATCTTTAATAAGACCCAGCATCAATGATTTTGGGGCAAACATAAGGGGAATCTACATGATGACATGCTTTGTTCCGTTATGTTTGTCTACCACTTTCTGTGGGATTATAATTAGAAAAAGATCAAGGACTTCCCTCTATCCTCTTTGCTTTAAAGAAGCACAGCTATCGGGGGCCACAGAGAATAGAGGATTGGAAAGCTGAGAGGCCAGATATAACACATCTGACATGTCTGGGCATTCACAGAGACTGCTTGGCTACCCATTTGACTATGAGGGCCATAAGAAAAAGTGCTTATCTTGCACACACTTAAGACCAGGTGTGGAAAATGCTTGGATACCACTACTCATTTGAGAAATCTCATCAGAGGGACAGATATCAGAACAGGGGACAGAGGTGAGCTCTGGTTTCAAGTTGAACCCTAATCATTAATGCCACATTCCATACATTTTGCTCTTATCATAGAGAAGCCTACAAATTTGCTTCTTTTAAGAAAGCCTTAGGAAGGTTGATGACAGAAACATCTTAAGGTATCTGCTGTGGTTAGTTCATGGTTTAACAAAATTACACTGAGTACAAAATTACATCCTGATGCAGCATGACCCTAAACACAATAGGATATGCTGATTTGAACGTTTGGGATCTAGATTCAGAAGAGAACCACTTGGGATTAACATCTCTGCTGCTGAGTCAGTTCTTACAAGCCATTTAGTCTGAATCTTAATTCTTATTTTCCCTTTTTTAAAATGTAAATACCAGACCTAGTTCATAGGATCGTTGTAAAAATCAGATAATACAAAATATATAATCGGTATACTACCTCACACTTAGCAAGGACTTTAAGGTTATTATATTATACTAACTTAAGTATGATAGAATCTATTCACTTCCAGTTATTTACCTCTTGCATCTTTATTTTTACTCAGGTCCTTGGGCTTAGTAACTCAGTAACTCTCACATCAGCTAACAAAACAAACTCTCATTCACTTCCCTTCCACGGAACACTGAGCCTTCACACCTACATTTGTGAATGTAACAAACAGGAAAACAATTCTTAATCCAAAGCATTACATGTGTAGAAAGCCAGAGGGAGAAAAAAAAAAAGCACTGTCAGATAATTTTTTTTTACACTGAACATGCTGGGCTCCTGGATTTGGGTTTTTAATTCAGTCCATAATTGACATTCCTGAAGCATATCTAAACAAATCTGAGGTATGACAGTATTCTTGCATTTTCCCTGTGTTATATTCAGTCATTCACTCAACAACTATTTGATTATATAGTAGAATCAAAGAACTGTGACACCAGAAAGGAACTTAGAAATGATTACAATGTCTCTTTTTCAAGAAAGAGGTCCAAGGAGGTTAAGTGCCTTGTTTGTAATTCCACAGTGTTCCACAGAAAACAAAAAACAAAGCATCCTGCAAAGCAGTATGGGGAAGAAAGTGATGATTCAGAGCTTCCACTTAGTCTCCAGGATCTTCAAGTTTAATGGGGAAATGATATGGATGTGCAAATAACTGTAATGCAAGATAGAAAACTGTAAAGTGCTATGGGAATTTTAATAGAATAAGATGCTACTTCCAGCTAGAAGAAATAGGTGAAGTACAATATCATGTCTGTGCCATCCCAGCATCCATTCCCCTTTATTCTGTTAGTAGAATTCATATTTTGCTCCCAGGATTCATCCTCCATTACTCTTTGTCCCTGTAGTATAGATGGACATAACCTCATCCTCAGGACCAGGTTCAGCATATGACTGTCAATAAGAGTACCACATCCCCCAGCCAAGGCAGTCACTTTAGAGATGGACACATGATCCAGTGGCAGCCACAAGGACCCTACCCAGAACCTTTTTTGGCCACGATAACAATAAATAAATTTTTACATATTTTCTCACTTTAGTAGAGCTGGTAAAGTAGTAGAACTTAGAGCTTTTGGAAACCTTTTATTTATTTAATTATTTATTTAGTTTTTACTCCAAAAGGAGATCTTGATGAAAAATCTGTTCAGTACAAAAGAAATCAGAGCTAAGAGGTAGGAACATACAGATTTACTGACGATATCCTTTTAGCATCTAGCAGTTATACATTAAGTGAATGCAATGTCTGATCTTTTCACTTTTGTGATATAAATTAAACCAGTTTAATGTGGGATTCTAATTTATAACTGAGAGAAGTAATATTTTAACTTGGTCTTGATAGACTGGCAGATATTAGATGTGTGTGCATGAGAAAGAGTTAGAAGGTGGAGCTCTAGAAAGAGGGTAGAGATATGAAAAATACAGATTAGTCTGAGAACTGCAAAGCATGATGTTGGTTGCAACCCTAATGAATGAGGGGACATAGTGAGAGAGCGAGTTTGGAAATGCAGGATAGGATATATTTGGGAAAGCCTGCAATCTTATACCAAAGAGCTGAGCTTAGAGAAGAAATATGAAACATCACAGACTTTAAAGAAACTTTTGGCACAAGCAGAGCTGTGCTTTAGAAAGAGTAAGAAGGACATTGTATCTAGGGTGGTTTTATAGGGAAAAGGATTTTTTCTCTTGGGTAGAGAAGGCCATGTGATAGACATGTTATTAATGTTCTTGAAAGTCTCTCTTCTTTTTTTCAGATGCAACACTGCACTTCTATTTCATTCTTGACATAAATTTGTGTTCTGTGAGTTGATTCGTTCCACTGATGTTTTCAATTGCTTAAATGTCACTCTTGCTTCCTGGGAAATTCTGGGGGTGTCATTTCACATTCAGGAACATATGTTCACTTCCAGTAATTATTTATAAATTTAATCTCATTTCCTTGAAATTGTCTTCAACTCAACATTCCTCAAACCCATCACCATTATCTTAACATAATATGGGGAAAAAATAATTATACCCATCACGAGCCTGTCTACATTTTGGAATAAGTTTTCAATAATGATACCTTAAATTCTTATGTATTCTTTTACATTTTTTTTTTCATGGTGCCATAACAACCATTCCCTCCTTTGAGTTTCTACATATCTTGTTAAATACCTAGGAAATCTTTGATCCTGTTTTAGCCAATTAGACGACTACAGCCCAAAGATGCTAAGCTAGTTACTTACCAAGAAAAGACATGATTATTACAGGGTTAGGCTTTAACTCTAAATTTCAGACTCTACCCCAGAAATCTTTCCATAATTCCAACATAATTCTTCTAAGAAATTAGAGAGTTGAAAGAGGACTGCTCCATCGAAGTGAAGAATAAATTCACTTAGGGACATTTAAATGCTTTGGGATAAAATGTGATGATAAAATTTGTGACAGTAAACCTTTTATCCTATAACTTTACCAGTGGTGCTTGAGGGTTAAGACTGACATACTCAAGTATTTATATTAAATATAGAAAGACAACTCATACCAGAGTCACCAGTTTGACAATGATCTAGAAAAGGAGGTCTGATCATCCTTCCTGCAACAGGAAAATCTTGCCACAGAGATGTCTCAGAGCAACCAAAACAGTGTTGCTCAAGCTTCAAGAGATGTCAGAATCAATCATACAGAGTGCTTGTTGATAGGGTCCACGTGGGGTCTCATTGATAAGATGGTTTGTTACGTCGACCTTGCAAATGAAAAATAAAATCACAGTGATTTGTGAGACTGACCAAATTGCCCAAATGGCGTCCTGTTATCTCACTGGTGCTTATCTTCTCAAAGCTGCAAGACCACCAGATTCCAGACCTCTGGCTACGTGATCATCCCTTCAGAGAATTTTTCATTGGTGGGGTATAAGAAGGACTCTGTCAGAAAGTGAGAATGCTGGTTCTCCTTAAGAGCCAGTCACCCTCTCTTTTCCCTCTAATAAATTTCCTTTTCTTGCCTGACTGCCAGGCTCGCTCTCTTTTTCTCTGCACTTGCCTTACACTCATAAGAATGCAAATTCCTCAGGCCTACCTTCAGAAATACTTTCACAATGGGTGTGGATGGAGCCCTGTAATCTGTTTCTAGTGCCTAAGTCATACTTGAGAACAAAAAGTTCTCAACCTGAACCATACTAGTCAGGCAGGCTCTGAAGTGATGTGACCAGAGCAAGAGTTGTACAGGAGTAGAGTGAAAAGCTGTTCCAACCCAGATATGCATAATACTGCCTGCTTAGAGTTCAGCAACAGAAACTGATGAGGTTAGAGGTATGTAAAGTCACCGTAAACAATACTGACAACCAGATATGAGACAACAATTTAAGTAAGAAATGACTAACCTGAGAGGTCAGGTATAAAGGCATAAGAAAAAGGTCTGCCAGGAGCAAAAAGTAGCAGCAACCATCCAAGGAAATTAGATCTCTGACTCACTCATGGGCTAGTTCCCATGGCAGGTTTATTCCTAAAAAGGAAATTAGCTGTGAAAGAGTCTGCTGAATTCTACTATCACACATTTGAAATCAAATATGTAAATTCCTTTATCTGGTTCATGCTGTTGAAGAGGTCTTGATTGTGTGTGTGTGTGTGTATGTGTGTGTATATTTGGTTTCTCACATAGTCTTCTGTATAGAAAGGTTGTGATGTTAGGCAAGCTACATAGATATTTCAACTCATGTAACCCTTTATCTATTTACAATGAGAAACACTGTAGGCATTCTGGACCCTTTATCAGTTTCTATGATTGTGATAAATGATGACAATGCTCTTGAAAGCTGAGTCTCCACTGTATTTACTAACAAAAATAAGGTTTCTAAACTTTCCAGTCTGGATCTTCTTCTGCTTGACTGATTGCTCTTCCATTAAAGCACTATTTGTTAACCTTTTTTCATTATTACTCCTTCAAGGAGCCTTTTAAACTAATTTTGGATTTTTTTTTAACCTAACTGCTGCCCTATGAAATTTTAATGTCACAGATATTTGCATATCAGTTTATATACTGTATATATCTGCACTTTATGCATAAGGAGTAAATTATTTTGCCCTACCTTTCAAGGATCAACTTTTACCTCCTTGATGTCAACACTGTCCCAATTAAGAATACAGGCTCTTGGGATATTGCAAACTTACTTTCTGTCTTGCAATTAAACTTCAGTGTGGTACAAGAGATTTTTCAAAAATTCCAGTTTGGCTTCATGTATCTGCACAATGATTTTAAAGGGTACTGTCAGAGTGACAGGGATCTCCAGGTGACTCAGTGGTAAAGAATCTGTCTGCCAACGCAGGAGATGTGGGTTCGATCCCTGAGTCAGAAAGATCCCCTGGAGAAGGAAATGGCAACCCACTCCAGTATTCTTGCCTGGAAAATCCCATGGACAGAGGACTCTGAAAGGCTACAGTCCATAGAGTCACAAAGAGTCAGACACAACTGAGCATGTACACATGCATGCATTACAGTGACACTGTAAAAACAATTATGAAACTACGTTCATTTCCTTTGTGCAGAATAAACTATGTTCTGCACTTACAAATGTGAACTTGAATATGTGGGCTCATGATTTATCCAAATCAACTCACCTGATCTAAGTTTGTATCTCGACTGAAAGTCATTGGCAAAAAGAGAAGTACCTCTTACATTTTGTTCCTAGTTCTCAGTTACTAGTATTCAGCTACAAGAACTACACATGAATCTTTCTGGAATTCCTGACTGGACTTTGGCAACACTTGTATTTATTAAACCTCTCCTTGTCCTTTTTTTTTTTTTTTTCTGAGACAAGTGTCTGTTGATTTCATCTGTGTCCCCAAATACAATGTGTCTATTTTTACACCTGTTCCTCTTCTTGCTTGGAATGCTTTCCTCCTTTCTATCCAAACAAGTTCAAGGCACATTTCTTTAGGTGGTTCCAGTCCATGTTCTATTTCTTCTTTCTTCTGGCAGCATTTCTTACCTGTAGTACTCATTTGGTATATATTTATGTACTCCAATAAGCCAGAATAGAAAACACAAATATACTGCAACAAACTGAGGCTGGAGGCCCTCTTTGCTCATGCCAGTCATCCATAGTCAAGTCGCTTCAATCCTACTAAACAATGAACAAGTGCGAGAGACAGACTATCCTCAGGAATAACTATTTCTTTGGTAAACAAATGTATGAATGCATCTATCTAATGCGGATGTCTCCGTGAATGCCACGGTTAACATCTCAGAGCCCAGTGGAACCTTAAATGGAAAAGTCAGAGGAAAATGAAGACCTAGGTGGGAGAGAAGCCTCAAGTCATGTCTGGCTCACATATGAGCTCTGAACATCTGTGGATATTTTTTTTTTTTTTATTAATGATGGATAATTTATTCTAGGATTAAACCCTTAAGTTTTCCTATATCTGAATTCTTAGAATTATTATTTCTTATTAGTCTCTTGGACATGGAAATATTTGCCAAGACAAAAGAAGATAGGTGAGCCCCAGTCACTGATTTCATATAAATGAAAAAAGACAGTTCTTACAGTAAATGCTGATTAAGGTCAGAGAACACTACCTTTGGAGTTGTGTCCCATGCAGCCAGAGGTATTGAAGAATACATCTGGCAGCTTGGAAAGGAATTGTTAGAAGGCATTCAAACATCAAATAGAGGCAGGGGGAGACCAGATCATCATTAAGTTCTTCTGCAGCCCCAGGAGATTATAATTCAGATAGTTCATCCAGGACTGCATGGATAATTCACTGAGAGCGTAATATTCAAACAGTATGGGCTGTTGTTTGAAGTGCCCGATTCCTTTTCCTTCATGAGGACACACGCTATACTTTCAAACCCTGCTACTTCCTGTGCTCAGTGACAATCAAAGGAATCATCACATTGCAGAAGAGAAAAAAAAGTCTTTTTACAATTACTGTTATTACTGCTGCTGCAAAGAAAAGCATTTAATTCCCAGCCTTGTCCTACTCAAAAAAAATGACTAAGAAGCTCTTCCCAGGTGTGGGGTGGCTGTTTTGATTACAGACTGTTTGAATATTACATTTCTTCCCAGACAGCTACTTTCTGCTGTAGGCAAATTGAGCTGTTTTCATATAAATACAGCCGATGCTTCGACAATGTTTTAATTACCAACTTGAATGGGTAATTGACTGGCTTGTTTTTTTTTTTTTTCCCCCACATCAAAATCCTCTGAATGACCTCCCTATTTCAGATAGATCCAGAGGAAGATCATTAAACGCAAAGTTGAAACATTTCCTAAAATCCCTCTATTATAATACTTATCATACACATTTCAAATTAATATCTTTTGCAAGTAACCCCATGCCTTTTCTTAGTAGAGAAATTTTCATAAAAATAACTAATGTCTGCTGAGCACATACTGTGTGCTAGTTACACAATGACTTCTATTTACTATTTAATTTTATCCTCACAACTGATGAAGCAGGGATTATTATCTTCATAATCTTATTACATAATCTCATCACCTGATCTCTATAAGATCAGGTGGTGATCCAAGAAGATTCAGCCACAGGTAGTGTAGCTAGGCTTCAAAACTATGCCTCAGTTCAGTTCAGTTCAGTTGCTCAGTCGTGTCCGACCCCATGAATCACAGCATGTCAGGCCTCCCTGTCCATCACCAACTCCTGGAGTTTACTCAAACCCATGTCCATTGAGTCAGTGATGCCATCCAACCAACCATCTCATCTTCTGTCGCCCCCTTCTCCTCCTGTCCCCAATCCCTCCCAGCATCAGGGTCTTTTCCAATGAGTCAACTCTTTGCACGAGGTGGCCAAAGTATTGGAGTTTCAGCTTCAGCATCAGTCCTTTCAATGAACACCCAGGACTGATCTCCTTTAGAAGGGACTGCTTGGATCTCCTTGCAGTTCAAGGGACTCTCAAGAGTCTTCTCCAACACCACAGTTGAAAAGTATCAATTTTTCGGCCTACCTGGTTCCAAAGCCTGAACTCTTCACAACAATATATGTTTTAAGCCAATGATCCTCCAGATGTGTTTCCTAAATCATCAGTATCAGCATTACCTGGGAACTTGTTAGCACTATAAATTCTCAGATACCACCCCACACTCTGAATCACAAACTCTACCTTCTAGGTGATATTATTGCACTTTGAGAACCACTTCCCCTAAGACGATAATACATGTTCACTCTGTGTCGAGTATGATGCTACGCACCATATAGATTCTAAGAGAATGGAAAAGCTTGGTTTCTGCTGAAAAGTTTGATTTTAAAAAGATTAAAACTATAAAAACGAGTAATGTACAGAAATGCACATGCCAAGTATTTAATAAATATTTATTCATTAATTCAAAACAGATTCAGATCATAGTCTGATTTTGTGGATTTGAGTTTTCCACATTATTTTTGGTTCCCTTCTGTATACATATTCAAGTTTGGGCAATAGTTTATACTTATCAAAAATATTTCACCTTCAGATGACATCATATCTGTATCTCCCAGCCTCATATGTATTTCTAATGTTTGGATGGCATAAACATGTTGTAAGTACCCTGCATTTTATTTTGATTTTCAGAATATTTTCCAGTAGAGAAGGATATTTCTTCAAATCTGTGAGCTACAGGGAGCTAAGCTCTGTTTATCAAAATTACACAGTGGTGGAAGCTGAAATGGGAACGAGTGGCCACAGGTCACATGTTGTGACCCATCTAAAGTCCTCAGAGTGATTTTTGACTCTATTCTCCAAATGCCTTGGCATTATTATTCAAACTGTCAGGTCATCATTTTAGAAATATGATCTTTTAAACAACCTAATTAGCATCTTGTAGAATATGAATACATCAGTTCAGTTCAGTTCAGTCACTCAGTCGTGTCCGACTCATTGTGACCCCAAAAATCGCAGCATGCCAGGCCTCCCTTTCCATCACCAACTCCTGGAGTTTACTCAAACTCATATCTATCAAGTCGATGATGCCATCCAGCCATCTCATCCTCTGTCGTCCCCTTCATCTCATGCCCCCAATGGCTCCCAGCATCCAGGTCTTTTCCAATGAGTCAATTCTTTGCATGAGGTGGTAAAAAACTATTGGAGTTTCAGCTTCAGCATCAGTCCTTCCAATGAACACCCAGGACTGATCTCCTTTAGGATGGACTGGTTGGATCTCCTTGCAATCCAAGAGACTCTCAAGAGTCTTCTCCAACATCACACTTCAAAAGCATCAATTTTTTGGTGCTCAGCTTTCTTCACAGTCCAACTCTCACATCCATACATGACCACTGGAAAAACCACAGCCTTGACTAGATGAACCTTTGTTGGCAAAGTAATATCTCTGCTTTTTAATATGCTATCTAGGTTGGTCATAATTTTCCTTCCAAGGAGTAAGCATCTATTAATGTCGTGGCTGCAGTCACCATCTGCAGTGATTTTGGAGCCCAAAAAAATAAAGTCTGACCCTGCTTCCATTGTTTCCTCATCTATTTGCCATGAAGTGATGGGACCAGATGCCATGATCTTAGTTTTCTGAATGTTGAGCTTTAAGCCAACTTTCTCACTCTCCTCTTTCACTTTCATCAAGAGACTTTTCAGTTCCTCTTCACTTTCTGCCATAAGGGTGGTGTCATCTGCATATCTGAGGTTATTGATATTTCTCCCAACAATCTTGATTCCAGCTTGTGCTTCTTCCAGCCCAGCGTTTCTCATGATGTACTCTGCATATAAGTTAAATAAGCAGGGTGACAATATACAGCCTTGACGTACTCCTTTTCCTAATTGGAACCAGTCTGTTGGCCCATGTCCAGTTCTAACTGTTGCTTCTTGACCTGCATATAGGTTTCTCAAAAGGTGGGTCAGGTGGTCTGATATTCCCATCTCTCTCAGAATTTTCCACAGTTTATTGTGGTACACACAAAGGCTTTGGCATAGTCAATAAAGCAGAAATATGTTTTTCTGGAACTCTTGCTTTTTCCAGTGGATCCAGCGGATGTTGTCAATTTGATCTCTGGTTCCTCTGCCTTTTCTAAAACCAGCTTGAACATCTGGAAGTTCATGTTTCACATATTGCTGAAGTCTGGCTTGGAGAATTTTGAGCATTACTTTACAAGCGTGTGAGATGACTGTAATCAGGCAGTAGTTTGAGCATTCTTTGGGATTGCCTTTCTTGGGGATTGGAATGAAAACTGACCTTTTCTAGTCCTGTGGCCACTGCTGAGTTTTCCAAATTTGCTGGCATATTGAGTACACCATTTTCACAACATCATCTTTTAGGATTTGAAATAGCTCAACTGGAATTCCATCATCTCCACTAGCTTTGTTCATAGTGATGATTTGTAAGGCCCATCTGACTTCACATTCCAGGATATCTGGCTCTAGATAAGTGATCACACCATCGTGATTATCTGGGTCATGAACATCTTTTTTGTACAGTCCTTCTGTGTATTCTTGCCACCTCTTCTTAATATCTTCTGCTTCTGTTAGGTCCATACCATTTCTGTCCTTTATCGAACTCATCTTTGCATGAAATTCTCCCTTGGTATCTCTAATTTTCTCGAAGAGATCTCTAGTCTTTCCCATTCTTTTGTTTTCCTCTATTTCTTTGCATTGATCACTGAGGAAGGCTTTCTTATCTCTCCTAGCTATTCTTTGGAACTCTGCACTTAAATGGGAATATCTTTCCTTTTCTCCTTTGCTTTTCACTTCTCTTTTTTTCACAGCTATTTGTAAGGCCTCCTCAGACAACCATTTTACCTTTTTGCATTTCTTTTCCATGGTGATGGTCTTGATCCCTGTCTCCTGTACAATGTCATGAACCTCCACCCATAGTTCATCAGGCACTCTGCCTATCAGATCTAGTTCCTTAAATCTATTTCTCACTTCCACTGGATAGTCATAAGGGATTTGATTTAGGTCATACCTGAATGGTCTAGTGGTTTTCCCTACTTTCTTCAATTTAAGTCTGAATTTGGCAATAAGGAATTCATGATCTGAGCCACAGTCAGCTCCTGGTCTTGTTTTTGCTGATGGTATAGAGCGTCTCTGCTTAATTTAATGAGTGGTTCTCAGCAAGTGTAGGGTCACCCCCAAGAGAGCACTTTTCATTGTCACAATAGCTGATTGGTGTTACTAGTATTTATCTGGGTAAGTTGAGTGAAAGTGAGAAGATATGACCCCAAAATATACTACTGCTGCTTATTTAACTTATATGCAGAGTACATCATGAGAAACGCTGGGCTGGAAGAAGCACAAGCTGGAATTAAGATTGCTGGGAGAAATATCAATAACCTCAGATATGCAGATGACACCACCCTTATGGCAGAAAGTGAAGAACTAAAGAGCCTCTTGATGACAGTGAAAGAGGAGAGTGAAAAAGTTGGCTTAAAGCTCAACATTCAGAAAACTAAGATCATGGCAACTGGTCCCAGCACTTCATGGGAAACAGATGGGGAACCAGTGGAAACAGTGGCTGACTATTTTGGGGGGCTCCAAAACCACTGCAGATGGTGATTGCCACCATGAAATTAAAAGACGCTTACTCCTTGGAAGAAAAGTTATGACCAACCTAGACAGCATATTAAAAAGCAGAGACATTACTTTGCCAATAAAGGTCCATCTAGTCAAAACCATGCTTTTTCCAGTAGTTGCGTATGGATGTGAGAGTTGGACTATAAAGAAAGTTGAACACCAAAAAATTGATGTTTTTGAAGTGTGGTGTTGGAGAAGACTCTTGAGAGTTCCTTGGACTGCAGGGAGATCCAACCAGTCCATCCTAAAGGAGATCAGTCCTGGGTGTTCATTGGAAGGACTGATGTTGAAGCTGAAACACCAATACTTTGGACACCTCATGCGAAGAGTTGACTCATCGGAAAAGACCCTGATACTGGGATAGGTTGAGGCAGGAGGAGAAGGGGATGACAGAGGATGAGATGGTTGGATGCTATCACCGACTCAATGGACATGAGTTTGGGTAGACTCCAGGAGTTGGTGATGGACAGGGAGGCCTGGCGTGGTTCATGGGGTCGCAAAGAGTTGGACACAACTGAGTGACTGAACAGCAACAAGACCTTATAAGAGGAGAGGGAAAGTTATTTTTTTTTCCCCAAGAGTAGTGATGGAGATGATGAGGGATAAAAGTGGTACAAGATGAGTTAACAGAGGCAAGCAAGGAACAAATCCTATTTGGCTTCACAGGTCTTAGTAATAGCACTCAGATTATATTTGAAGAACATGTGAGGCTACTGGAATTTTTTAGGGAGAAGAGATGTAAGAATTTTAAAAGATGACTTTAGCTCTAACTACAATGAGGAGAACGAATCACCAGCTTTCAATAGATACTTATTTAATAATTAAGAGCCCAAATACATTCATGCATGAATGAATGAATAAATATTTGCATTCAATGATGCAAAAAAAAAAAAAAAAAGAAAACGCCAAGGGCTGCACCCTTATGCTGGACTCACACCTCCCCTCCCCTCTTTCCTGCTTTGCCATGTGACCACCCATTAGTCCCTTCCTGAGCCTCAGGATCCTCATAGAACAATCCTCCTTGAAGATTCCCTCCAGTTCTGAGATAATTCAGTAACTCCTGCCAGCCCCGCCCTACTGCCAAGGCTTTCAAAACTTTAAGCAGCTGAAAAGAAAAGCTGCTGAATGTCTCTGCTCTGTTTATCAGCATTAGTGTGGCATTTTGTCTGCAGCTGGCGCCCTCTCTATAAGACCACTCAGCATCTATAAGCTGACTAATTTCCATGTTGATTGCAAAGCTGGATATGTATACACTTGTCATTCTTATTCTTGGCCCAGATGCTTTGTGGCAGACAGTAGCTCTGACGATGGAGCGCTGACACCACTTGCTAGTTATTGTCTGATGTGCAATTGACACGAGTGGGTTTAGAAGGAGACACAATTTGATAATCAGAGTGCATCTGCAAAGCAATCATGAGCCACATTATGAAGAAAATGCAAGTAAAACTGGGGATGCAACTGACTTATTTTTGACTTCCCTTATCCTAGCAAAGAGGGAGTAAAGAGGTATTGATGTGTGAGCCAAAATTTTTTTAATATAATGAGCCTCTCTCAGAATTTTGATTTTCTGTAAGTACAGCAAGTGATAGGCTATAAAACAGTGTTTTCACATATATGATTTCATTTTGCAAATGCATTGTATTAGAGTTATTAAGTAATATGTATTTGATTAAGATATTAAAACCACACAGAAGTATACAAAATTGAAAGAAAGTATTTCTGAAGTGAATGCCCAGTTTACCCTGTATGATGCAGTGGCTTAGATAAGACTCTATACAGTCAGACTAAATGAACTTGTACCCTGCTTTCACCTTTTAGGATGATTTTCTGTTCTAACTCCAGACATGTTTTTTTAATTCTCTTTACCTCATCTCTGCTAAATGGCAATAATAGTAGGGCCTATGTAAAAGAGTTGTGATAGGGAACTTTATGACTGTACAATGTAGAATAGTGCCTGGTATGTATAAGAGCTTCATCAATATCAGCTATTCTTTTTATCCATTTCATTACTCTTCCACTCCAAAGCCAACCACACTTGGTGGGTACCCTACAGTTCTCAATCTAAACGTTCATCTACTGATGAACATTTTATCTCTATTTTATTTAAATAAGACTATAAGCTACTACAAATTTTTTAAAATTTTCTTTTTAAATTAAAAATACATCATAGAGATTTTCCTTGTCAATATACAGATCTGCACCATTAATAATCACATAGTCTTGAACATGGGTGGGCTAGCACTTGTTTAACTTCCTTGTCAGTTTATCTTTGCACATTCCTAAGAGTTTCTCTATAGGACAGATCTGAGAAGTACAAGATCCTCTCAGCTATATTTTTGCAGAAACTGTAAGGGTAAACAGGGTAACTGAGTGCCACAAAAGAGATTAAATTCCAGAAATTCAGGAATTTCCCTAACATTTCTCAGAGAGTACTTATAGCACATAGTAGAGGTGAGGCAAATATTCAGGTCTTCTAATTCCAAACCCCAACTCCCTGGGTATGTCTGATAAGCTCTATAGCCTACAGTGTTTCTCATGTTAAAAACCGTAATAGATTTATTAGCTCTGGCTACAGATGGGTCTGTTAGGCCTAACTATAAACTGAACATGCAAAGCCAGCCAACCCTGCTTTTTATTCATGCCTGTAGAAAGATCCCCAATCCCTAAACACGGATTAAGGATAATATTTGCCGAGAACTTAATACAGTAAACATACTGCACAAAGGATTAAAAGGAAACAAAGTTGAATCAGACTCTGTAGAGAGATGTCCTAATTCAGCTCATAGTCTAGCAGGTAAAATCACTGTGCCTACATAACTAAAATACAGCGTAGCTTAATTATTTGGGGGAATCGACAAAAACAGCCTTTGAGAGTTTAGTAAAGGAAAATTGAAGTACAGCCTACCTGTTTTTTTTACCCCTTAAGATCTCCAATACCACATCACTTAAGTAAATTGGGTATGGTGTTAATACTATAGCCTCCAGTATCCTTGAAGACTCTAAATTGAACCACAAAATAATCATTCACTCATGAATCAACAGCAACCTTGAACTCAGCCACAAAGGCTTAGCTTCTATCAGCCATTTGTGAACATACTTTATAAGGTATAAGAATTGTTAAGGTTAAGTGGGTAAATGAGATGGTGTACCTCTAAGGTTGCACTTTTTGGTCAACTTTATATCATATTCTGGAAATATTCATCCATGTGAATTACAGGGCATTTTTCTATTTAGTTGTCATTTTGATATTTTCAAGAAAACAAAAGTAATTATAGTTCCGGCCTTGCAGGTCATTGTCAAGCAGTTAACAGAATCTTCTCACAGAATTTACTAGTCATTATTCTGGGGCTTTTATAATCTTGGTTTGAATCTACCACAATAAAATGAAATTCTGTTTCTTTTTGGTGTTTGTGGTTATTTAAAATAAACAAATGGACAGATGAAGTGCTCATTACCACACTTACACCTCAAATGACTCTGCTTTTTTCTATAGACACAAAACTAAACAGCAAATCTTTATCTATCTTTACTATAAATCAGTGTTAGTTATTAGGGAACTTAACATGTTGAATATCCTCCTCCTAGCAGTTTCAGATACAAAATTGATTGCTGGTGTTCTTTGAAATTGTTATTTTCCAGAAGACTGATGCCATTAGCTTTCATTCAGTTTTCCAGATGGAAACAATCCAGCACAGAGAACTGCTGCTTTATAATTCTACCTCCTGTGTGATCAGTAATTAAACTATGGAAAAGAAGGAGGTGGAGGAATTATCACCAATATCTCAGTTAATAGCAGCCAACTCTAGAACATCAAAATAAAATATTTACTGAAAGCCTTGAAAGCATTTATGAGTTGGGAAAGAAAAAAAAGATTAATTTGACTGATTCAGTGTAAACGAATCAGAAGCATATGTCTTGATTTTCTCAATATGGGAACATGGCTGACAAAATTCATTTAAGCTTTATAGATCCTTGAAAAGGGATTTGACAGACTGAAATTATATCTGTGGTATTCTATAAGTAATGAAAATAATTCTTAAATTAAGCACAGATTTTTTTCCCTCCCTGCAGTGGGTCAGGAAACCTAACTGCATAATAACAGCTTACATTTCTATAGTTCTGCTTTCCCCTGCTCAATAATCCTGAAATCGTGTTACCAGAGTTATCATTTTTCCCTTCTGTACTTATAGTAAGATTGGTCTATGAAGCAGAACACACACACACACATGATATGTCTAGTATGTATATACTGTATCTAGCATATGGATATATATACAAGTATATGTGTACATATATATGTATATGTATATATGTGTACATATATACATATGTATATATTCACACACACATATGGAAAGAGAGAGAACACATACATGACATTCAGTTAAGTATAAATTTTTGATTAACAACAAATAATATTTTAATATAAGTATAAACCATGCAGTACTTGGGGTCACATTTATACTAAAAATAGTATTTAAATTTTTCTTTTTAGTACAAGCATGTGCTATGAAATTTTTGGCATCGGTATATATTAAAATGTATTTGTTGTTTATCTGTAATTCAAATTTAAATTTTAACCAGTCACAGAATACATTACAGGGATGTAACATAAAGCATGGTAACTAATAATACTGTATTGCACATTTGAAAGTGGCTAAGAGAATAGATCTTACAAGTTCTCACCACAAGAAAAAACATTTGTAACTATATATAGTGATAAATATTAATTAGTCTTACTGTGGTGATCATTTTGCAATGTATACAAATATTGAATCATTACGCTGTCCACCTAAACCTAATATAATGCCATACATCAATTGTCAATTAAAATAAAAGTTTAACTGGATATTCTGTACTTTTCCTTAAATCTGACAAGCTAGTTCTATTGCCTCTCCAAATTAGATAAATGAGACAAGAACTCCAGTTTGTGGGCTAGGCAATTTTTCTTTCAAAGAAGAAAACATCTAGAATAAGAACAACCTAGAAGAGCAGAAATTTCATCAATATTGGTTTCAGAAAAGAAAGGCTCACCACTACAATTACATAAGGAACATGATCATGGCTTTTATACACATGACTCTACTGGTGCTCTGCTAGAAGCTCCTGCCTACTTTCAATCATCTTATGGAGGAATTAAGTATGCTTAGAAGGAGCATGGTACATATATTTTATTTGGGGGACTTAACAGGAAGGCAGAGAATATGAGGTTACTGCCCACTTGAACAGGAGAAGAAAAGGGCAAACCCTGAGGAAAAACAGCAGCCTGATACATGTGTGGGTACTAAAGCAGGCGCAGTATACTAGAGAAGGACGCAGACTAAGAGTCAATAGTCTGTGCATTTCATCCTATATTTTGTTTACTATTATATTCTCAGTTCTAAATGTTGTGCTTGATTATGTGGGTACTCAATAAATATTTGTGGAATAAATGAATGAATGGACTTTCCCATTGCTAAAATCAAAGGATGACACCAGGTCATATAGAACTCGAATATTTCAAACTATGTCTAAGTATCTCAAGATGTATCTCTGAGGGTCAGAGGCAGGCAGAGAGATCTAGGCACACCCATAATGCTTCAACCAAAGAACTTCCTTGCCATACTTTTTTTTCTGCACTGAGGTTAAGATGAAATTTCATCTAAAAATGATTTAGATGGGGGGCTTCCCTGGTGGTCCAGGGGTTAAGAATCCACCTGTTAATGCAGAGGACATCAATTTGACCCCTGGTCTGGGAAGATGCTACCTGCCATGGCAACTAAACCCACATTCCACATCCATTGAGCCTGTGCGCCGCAGTGAGAGAAGCCGCCACAATGAGAAGTCTGGGCTCCTCAACAAAGAGCAGTCCCTGCTCACCACAACTAGAGAAAGGTCATTGGCAGCAACGAAGACCCAGCAGAGCCAATGATAAATAATGTAATAGATAAAGGAAAATGATTCACTGGGAAAATTAAATAGTTGTAGAAATACAATATTTAGAAGATATACCTTCGTCCTAAGTTCTTTTAATCCATTCACAGCCTGTCTCCAAAACAGAATGTCCACACATTTGCTCCAAGCCAGCAGAAAGTGGCAGACAACACACAGTCCTGAAAGACAGGAGAGTAAAAGCAAACTTAAAAAAAAGTGTTTCTTACTCTTACTCTTAGTAGCAGTGATTTTTGCCTGTTGAATTACCATATAAAAACGAGGAAGAAAAAAATCACGTGCAATCTCTCCAGCAGTTTGTTATATTGAAAATATGGCATAATTGATTTGACAAATGCACCAAGGGAATACAAAACCATAGTCAGTTTTTCTGTAGCAGTTGTATCTATACTGACAGAAGCCTAATTGTGTAATTTATTATTATGAAATAAACTGTAGAGATTACAGGTATACATGGTAATCTGCAGGATGTGTTACTACCTTTTGTGTAAATCACAGTTGGCATTTTTTGTTCAATACATAAACCAGTCTTCATTTTGACCATGTACAACTATATTCCAATTGCTATGTTAAGTATTTCAATGACCTGTGTAATCTATTCAGTGTGATATTTCTGTCCCCACCTCCACCTCCAGGAAATTTGGACCTGTCTCTAGCTCATTGGCTCAGATGAGGATGTTACTGGGGATGAAAGAAGGGAACTTTAAAAGTGCCCTTGAACTTTGTTCTTCTCTAAGAATTAGGCTTCCATAACTGCCCATGGAAAAGAATTCCAAATCCTTCAAAGTCCTTATCTCTAGCCACTCTCCTTTAGCATTACCACATACCTACTACATCACAGTTATATATGATTACTTGCCAGTCACTGAAAACTTGATCAACTTTTCATTCTCTGATCCTTTGTTGATTTCTCTGAATCCTTAGATTCTACAGACATATTAAAAGGTCTACATGTGTAAACCATTTTAACATTAGACACGCTTCTAAGAACATACCTGCCATTAAAAGGATAACAGACTTCTGATGGTAGGAGAAAAGACTAAACATTTCCCTATATTTCCTGCTAACTACAAATGAAACTTCTTATATCAAACAAATATAAGAAATTCTGAAAGGTGAGGTGGAGGTGGCAGCCTAGAGAAGGAACTGTGCCATGAACAATGAATTGCGTTGGTTTTCTTCTTGCCTCATATACCCCAGACTGGGTACTGCAGAAGCCAGTAACTGGAATGTGCCAATGGGCATAAGAACAACAAAAGACACAAAAATTACTACCAAAGGGAAACAAAATGGGCTTTACTCTTCTCCCCTCTGAGTGGTATAACAAGAGACCTGATGAAGAATCAGGTCTTCACACCACCAGTGGTAATAAGGCCACTGCTCCACTTTAGTGTCAGTGGGGGCCACAGAGAAGTAAGGCAGGCTCTTCTTACAGCAGGTGAGATCCCAGAGGAAGCCTAATGGGAAACGCTAAGTCCCAACAACGTTCAGTAACGAGGAATTCCTCACCCTAAAGTGTTAATGGAGGCCAAGTGGGAAACCTGGGCTTCTACTCCTAAATGGCTATAACAAGGTAAAACCCTCCTATGTTTCCACTGCCAGATGAAGTCAGAAAGTGCCAATAAAAACACAAGGTATAAATAAGATCCAAACAACACTATCCCATATATCTAGGTTTTAATTAAAAATCACTCAACATATGAAGAACCACAAAGACATCAAAGTGAATGAAAGAAGCAATTAATAGATGCCAGCATTGAGTTGAAAGAGAGGCTAGGCTTTTCTGAAAAAGGTTTTAGAGCAACTATCATAAAAATGCATCATCAAGTAATTAAGAACATATTTGAAACAAAATAGAAAAATAAAGTCTTAACAAAAAAATGGGTATAAAGAAGAAATAAACAGAAAGTATACATCTTCAAATATGGTAGCTATCCCTTGCCAAAAAAAGTCAATGAATAGGCTCAAAAGAAAATGTACAGAAAAGAAAGAATAGAAATTACCCAATATGAACAAAGAGAAAATGAACAAAAAATATAGAGTCTCAGGGATTTGTATGTCTATGAAAAAAAAAAAAAGATTTAACATTCTTGTCATCCAAATCTTGGTAAGAATTGAAATTATAGTGCTTTGTCTGACTACAATGGAATCAAATCATAAATCAATAACAAAAAGATAATAGAGACATCTCTAATTATGCTAAAACTAAACAATATACTTCCAAATAATCCATGGATCAAAGAGGAAAGCTCAAGAGAAATGAAAAAAATGTATTGAAATAAGTGACAATAAAAATATGACATATCAAAGAAGATGAGAGACATATGAAGAAATGTTGCATGTCAAAAAAAAAAAAAAAAAGACCAGTCACATAATAACCATTTAATAAATATTTGTGAAAAAATGAAAAAAAAAAGAAAAACGCAAATTAACAATTATTAGAATGATCAAAATCCAAAACACTGAATCCATCAAATGCTGGTTAGGATGTGGAACAGCAGGAACTCTTGCTCATTGATGGCAGGAATACAAAATGGTGCAGCCAATTTGGAAGACAGTTTTGTGGTTTCTTATACAATTAAGCTCCAGTATTTGGCCACTTGATGCAAACAGCCAACTCACCGGAAAAGACCCTGATGCTGGGAAAGATTGAAAGCAGAAAGAGAAGAGGGCAACAGACGATGAGATGGATGGATGGCACCATCAATCAATGGACATGAACTTGGGCAAACTCTGGGAGATGGTGAGGGACAGAGAGGCCTGGCGTGCGGCAGTCCATGGGGTTGCAAAGAGCTGGACACGACTTGGTGACCAGACAACAACTACAAAACAACTGAACATTCTCTTACCTCATGACCCAGTAATCATACCCCTTTGTATTTACACAAAGGTGTTGAAAACTTGCATTCACACAAAAATGCACACACATATGTTTACAGCAGCTTTATATTTATAACTGCCAGAACTTTAAAGCAACCTACCTTCAGTAAGGTGAATAAACAGATAAACAATGGTACATCCAGACAATGGAATACTATTTAACACCAAAAAAAAATAAAGGATTACAACTTGAAAAGACATGTAAGAATCTTAAATGGCTATTACTGAGGGAAGGAACCCAATCTGAAAAGGTTACATACTATAAAATAATTTTAAGTATATGACATACCAGAAAAGGCAAACCACGGAGACAATAAAAGGATCAGTGATTCCCAGGGGTAAAGGGGGAGGGCAGGATGAATAAGCAGAGCACAGAGGATTTTGGGGACAGCAAATCTATTAAATATGATAGCAACATTATGGACAATTGTCATTATATGTTTATCAAAACACATAGAATGTAGAACACCTAGAATGAATTGTAATACAAACTATGGATTTTGGGTGATTATGATATGTCAATGGAGGCTCAATCAATTTTAAGAAATGTACCACTCAGGTGGGATGTTTATAAAGACAAAGGCTTATACCTATATGGAGGAAGGGGTATTTAGGAAATCTCTACCTTCTCCTTAATTTTGTTATGAATCTTAAACCACTTAAAAATAGTTGTAAATAGACAAAGAAACACACACTATATTAAAAATCACGTGGCACAGCTAACACACTGCTGTGAGAAAAACTGACAGTACTAACATATGCTGAAAGTGAAAGTGAAAATCACTCAGTCGTATCCAACTTTTTGCAACCATGAACTATCTGACTCCCCTGTCCAGGGAATTCTCCAAGATACTGGAGTGGGCAGTCATTCCCTTCCCCAGGGCATCTTCCCAACCCAGGGATTGAACCAGGTCTCCCACATTGCAGGTACATTCTTTATCATCTGAACCACCAGGGAAGTCCAAAAATACTGGAGAGGGTGGCCTAACCCTTCTCCAGCAGATCTTCCCAACCCAGGAATCAAACTGGGGTCTCTTGCATTGCAAGTGGATTCTTTACCAGCTGAGCTCCAAGGGAATCCCAAAAATACATACCTTAGAAAAGAATAAAATTCTCACATCAATAAATGTAAGAGCAGAAATAGATAAAAATGTAACCAAATGAAATAAAGAGAAAAATCAATGAGATAAACAATTGGCTCTTTGAAAAGATCAATAAAATTGACAAACCTTTAGCAAGACTGACAAGCACAAAAAGGGAAAAGATGTAAATTATTATTGTCAGCAATGACAAGAGTTATTATCACAAACCCTGCGACATAAAAGAGATAATAAAGGAATACTATGATCAATTTTACACATATAACTTGGAAAAGAGATGAAATGGACCAATTCCTGGAAGCTACCATAGTACACTCAATATGAAATATTAAGACTAGCCTTTTAACTATTAAGGAAATGAGGTTTATCATTTAAAAACTCCCATCAAAGTAAAATCTCCAAGCCCAGAAGTTTTCACTGAAAAATTCTATCAAATCATTAAAAAGAAGTAACACCAATTCTACACAATCTCTTCCGGAATGCAGAAGAGGAAGAAATACTTTCTAATTCATTTATGAAGATAGCATCAAGGTGATACCAAATCAGACAAAGACAGTATAAAGAAAGAAACTGCAGACCACTATCTTTTATTAATATGACCACAAAATCCTTAACAAAATATTAGCAAAATAAATAATATATTAAAAGAATTATAAAGTAGAATTTGTTCCAGAGATGCAAGGCTGGTTCAACATTCAGAAGTCTCCTGGTGTTCATGTAGGAACACCTGGAACTTACTTCCTCCCACAAACATAACAAATCTATAACTAAATATAAAGTAATTCTCTCAGAAAGGGACCTGAAAATTGGATGAACAGAGCCTCCACAAAAATGGGTAAAATGACAGCATCAACACAGTTGGAAGAGGCAAAGATACGGGCTGGTCTAGGAAAATGCACACCATATCTGCAGCAATCCACAATTGAGAGCAACCACAAAGGTACAAATATTCCCTGAGAAATGAATGATTTGCGCTCCACATCAAGCACCATAACCGCTAGGTCCTTCACTGCAGAGACAAGCTCCCTGAAACAATTGGACTTGTAAATCAATAGGGAATATGTACCCCAAAATTACATAACTGCAGTGAATGGAAAATTCACTCATAAAGAGTCTGTGTACAGACTCACTTGGCCTGAAAACCAGTGCAAAAACATCAGCTAAAAGTGCATGGAACATAGGCAAAGGGAACTCACATACTAATCCTGAATGTCTGAGGATATGCAGGAATCAGGTGGGACACCTCTTGAGGAATTGGCAGGAGCCACTTATGTGATCTAAGCTTAACTTGATAGTATCAATGCTGCTGCTGCTGCTGCTAAGTCACTTCAGTCGTGTTTGACTCTGTGCTAGCAGGTGTCATTTTGGAATTCTCCATTTAACCTGTCAGTGCCAATTGGCATATCCATTGAGAGCCCTACTCACAGCTGCACTTCTGCTCAGCCTCACAGCTGGCTGAGCATTAACACCACATACCAGTACTCTGTGACCCCACAAAACAGGAAGGCAAACGCAGCCTACTCAGGGGAAAATCACTGAGCACCTAAATCTGGTGGTCATTTTTCATTTTGCTATTCTGTTTGGGTGAATTCTACTGTTTTATCTTATGGTTCACTATTTCATTCTTATACCTCATTCAGTGTTCTGTTGAACCCCTCGTGTATTGTGCTTCTGAGCCCTACAAGACATCTCCTAAAAAAGGTCATTTTTTAAGATTGGGAGAGGAAGCTGATATATTTAATTCATAGAAATAAGCACACAAAATGAGGCAAAATGAGGAGACAGGGGACTATGTTCTGACTGAAAGAACAAGGTAAAACTCAGAAAAAGAACTAAACAAAACAAAGATAAGCAATCTACCTGATAAAAGTTCAAAATAATCATCATAAAGATACTCACTGAAATTGAAAGAATAAGGCATGAACATATGAGAACTTCAACAATGGGATGGAAAATATAAGAAAGTACCAAATGCAAGTAATAAGAGTAGTGGAAAATACAAGAGGGGTTCAACAGACCACTGAATGAGGTAGAAGAAGGAAACAGTGAGCCATAAGAGAAAACAGTAGAACTCATCCAAACAGAATAGCAAAATGAAAAAAAAAAAAAAAAAGAGATAAGATACCTTAAGGAATTTTAGGAGCAACCTTAAGTATAGTAACATTCACAGTGTAGTTATCTCAGAAGGAGAAGAGAGAGATAAAGGGCCAATAAAATTGTTTGAACAAATAGTAGCTGAAAATTTTCCTAATATGGGGAAGGAAACAAACCCTGAGGTCCTGGAAGGCCAGAGAGTTCCAAATAAGATGAACTCAAAGAGATAACCATTAAGACATATTATAATTAAATTGGTAAGAGTTAAAGATAAAGAAAGAATCCTAAAAATAGCAAGAGAAAAATAACTTGTTATATACAAGGGAAATCCTGTAATATTATGAATAGATTTCTCCCAGAAACTTTATAGTCCAGAAGGGAATGACATAATATATTCAAAGTGCTGAAAGGAAAATAAATTTCCAGTCAAGAATGCTCTATCCATCATGGTTATCATTCAAAGTTGAAGGAGAAATCAAGAGCTTCCTAGTTAAGCAAAAAGTAAAGAAGTTCACCACTAAACTGGCTCTATGAGATAAATTAATGAGATTGCTTTAAGCTAAAAAGAAATGGCACTAATTAATAATAACAGAACATACAAAAGTAAAAATCTCACTGGAAAGATAAACATAAAATAAAGGTAAATGTAAAATATCAATCACTTATATGATCATAAAGGTTAAAAGACAAAAAGTATTAATAATAAGAAAAGTATGTCAATGTATGCATAAAATAAGATGTAAAATGTGTCATGCAAAGTATAAATTGTCAGAGGTGTGGGAGTAAAATATAAAGCTTTGGAATGTATTCACATTAACTTGTTACCGACTCAGAATGTCATATGTAAGTGAAAATCATGGTGACCCCAATGGAAAACCTTATAGTACATACACAGCAGATAATAAGAATAAATTTTAAACCTACATTACAGAAAGTCACAAAAACATATGGGAAGAGAGAGAGAAAAAAGGGGAGGTGACAAAGAGGAGCTACAAAAATAGCTAAGAAGAATTAACTAAGTGAAAATAAGTATAACAATTATTACTTTAAAAGTAAATAGACAATAATCTCCCATTAAAAGACACTGAGTGGCTTTGTAGTAGAGTCTGAAGTCAGGCAGGTTGATTCCTCCAGTTCCATTCTTCTTTCTCAAGATTACTTTGGCTATTCGAGGTTTTTTGTATTTCCATACAAATTGTGAAATTATTTGTTCTAGTTCTGTGAAAAATACCGTTGGTAGCTTGATAGGGATTGCATTAAAAACTGGAAATAGAACTGCCATATGACCCAGCAATACCACTTCTGGGCATACACACTGAGGAATCCAGATCTGAAAGAGACACGTGCACCCCAATGTTCATCGCAGCACTGTTTATAATAGCCAGGACATGGAAGCAACCTAGATGCCCATCAGCAGATGAATGGATAAGGAAGCTGTGGTACATATACACCATGGAATATTACTCAGCCGTTAAAAAGAATTCATTTGAATCAGTTCTAATGAGATGGATGAAACTGGAGCCCATTATACAGAGTGAAGTAAGTCAGAAAGATAAAGAACATTACAGTATACTAACACATATATACGGAATTTAGATAGATGGTAGCGATAACCCTATATGCAAAACAGAAAAAGAGACACAGAAATACAGAACAGACTTTTGAACTCTGTGGGAGAAGGTGAGGGTGGGATGTTTCGAAAGAACAGCATGTATATTATCTATGGTGAAACGGACCACCAGCCCAGGTGGGATACATGAATCAGGTGCTCGGGCCTGGTGCACTGGGAGGACCCTGAGGAGTCGGGTGGGGAAGTAGGTGGGAGGGGGGATCGGGATGGGGAATACATGTAACTATATGGCTGATTCATGTCAATGTATGACAAAACCCACTGAAATGTTGTAAAGTGATTGGCCTCCAACTAATAAAATAATATTAAAAATAATAATAATAATAATAAATATTAAATAAAAAAGAAAAAAAAAAAAAAAAAAAAAAAGACACTGAGTGACTCAAAAAAAAAAAAAAAAAAAAAAAAAAAGACTCATCTATAAGCTCCCTATAAGAGACTGACTTCAGATGAAATTTCAAAACACAGACTGAGAGTGAAGAAAAAAATATATTCTCTGCAAATGGAATGAAGAGAAAAATGGAGAGAAAAAGATGGAGATGTGATGAAGAGAAAAAATGGAATAGCTATACTCAGATAAAATAGACTTTAAAACAAATAATAAAAGACAAAGAATGGAATTACATAATTAGACAAAGGGATTAATCCAGCAAGAAGTTACGACATTTATAAATGTTTATGTACCAAGAAGATAACCAAGAAATGTAAAGCAAATATTACATAAAGGGAGATACTAACTGTAATGCAATAAAATTAGAGGACTTTGATACCCTACTTGTATCAATGGATAGAACATCTAGGCAGAAAATCAATAAGGAATCATTAGACTTAAATGATACATTATACTAGATCTTAATAGATATATATTTTGAGCATTTCAACTAAAAGTAGCAGAACATATATTTTTCTTAAGTGCACATAAAACATGCTGCAGAATAGATCACATGTCACATCACAAAACAAGTTGAAATAAATTCAAGATTGAAATCCTATCAGGCAGCTTCTCGAACCACAATGATATGAATTAGAAATCAGTCACAAGGGAAAAAAAAAAGAGGTAGGGGCAAGGGGGAACACAAAAACTGAACAACCAATGGGACACTGAAAAAAATTAAAAAATAATCTAGATACTAGTGAAAACAGAAATATATTAAAATATACACGATTTAATGAAAGTGATTTTAAGAAAGAAATTCAGAGAAATACAGGCTTATCTCAAGAAACAAGAAAATAATAAATGAACAATCTAGTTTTTTATCTAAAGGAGCTAGAAAAAAGTCCAAAGTCCAAAATCAATAGGAGATAATAATAAAGATCAGAACAAAAATAAATGAAATAGTGACTAGAAAAAAAATAGTAAAGGTCAGTGAGATAAAGAAGTGGTTCTTTGGAAAAATAAGCAAAATTGACAAAACTTTAGCTAGACTAAGCAAGAAAAGAAGAAAGAGAATTCAAATAAATACAATCAGAAATGAAAGAACAGAAGTTCCAATTGATACCACAAAACTATAATAGATCATAACAAACTACTATGAACAATTATATGCTAACAAATTTGGACCACTTAGAAAAAATAAATAAGTTCCTAGAAATGTAAAAATCTTCTAAGACTCAATTATGAAAGAATAGAAAACCTAAAAAAAATTGATTACTATTAAAGAGACTGAACCAGTGATCAAAAAATCTCCCAACAAACAAAACCCCAGTACCAGATGGCTTAAGTGGTGAATTCTACAAAACATTAAAGGAAGACTTAATAACTGTCTTTCTCAAACCTTTTCAAGAGATGAAGAAGAGGAAAAAATTTCAAACATATCTTACAAAGACAACATTACCCTGACAACAAAAGCAGACAAGTACACTACACTACACATACACACAAACACACACATAGACAAACTCTTGTTTTTACAGGCCAATATCTTTCACGAACATAGGTGAAAAAACACTCTACAGAATATTAGCAAACTGAATCCAACAGTGCTTTAAAATGACTATACATCTTGATCAGTTCAGTCACTCAGTCGTGTCCGAGTCTTTGTGACCCCACAGACTGCAGCACGCCAGGCCTCCCTGTCTATTGCTAACTCCCGGAGTTTACTCAAACTCATGTCCATTGAATCAGTGATGCCATCCAACCATCTCATCCTCTGTCGTCCCCTTCTGCTCCTGCCTTCAATCTTTCCCAGCATCAGGGTATTTTCCAATGAGTCAGTTCTTCACATCAGGTGGCCAAAGTATTGGAGTTTCAGCTTTAGCATCAGTCCTCCCAATGAATATTCAGGACTGATTTCCTTTAGGATGGACTGGTTGGATCTCCTTGCAGTCCAAGAGACTCTCAAGAGTATCCTCCAACACCACAGTTCAAAAGCATCAGTTCTTCGGCACTCAGCTTTCTTTATAGTCCAACTCTCTCATCCCTACATGACTACTGGAAAAACCATAGCTGTGACTAGATGGAACTTTGCTGGCAAAGTAATGTCTCTGCTTTTTAATATGCTGTCTAGGCTGGTCATAGCTTTTCTTTCAAGGAGGAAGCATCTTTTGAGTTCATGGCTGCAGTCACCATCTGCAGTGATTTTGGAGCCCCCAAAAATAAAATCTGTCACTGTTTCCACTGTTTCCCCATTGATTTCATGAAGTGGTGGGACCAGATGCCATAACCTTAGTTTTCTTAATGTTGAGTTTTAAAACAGCTTTTTCATTATCCTCTTTCACTTCATCAAGAGGCTCTTTAGTTCTTCACTCTCTGCCATAAGTGTGGTGTCTTCTGCATATCTGAGGTTATTGATATTTCTCCTAGCAATCTTGATTCTAGCTTGTGCTTCATCCAGCCCGGCATTTCACATGATGTACTCTGCATATTAAGCAGGGTGACAATATACAGCCTTGAAGTACTCCTTTCCCCATTTGGAACCAGTCTGTTGTTCCATGTTCGGGTCTAACTGTTGCTTCTTGACCTGCATACAGATTTCTCAGGAGGCAGGTCAGGTGGTCTGGTATTCCCATCTCTTGAAGAATTTTTCATGTCATTTTTTTGTTTTCACATCTTGATCAAATGGGATTTATTTCAGGGATGAAAGGATGATTCAACAACCACAAATTGATGTGATACATTGTGTTAACAAAATGAAGGAAATAATCATATAATCATCTTGATACAGAAAACATTTGACAAAATTCAACTTCTGTTTACAGCAAAGACTCAATAAAGCGAGTAGAGAGGGATGTGTCTCAACATAAAAAATACATGACAACCCATGACTAACATTGTGTTCAATAGGGGAAAGCTAAATGCCTTTCCTCTAAGATAAGGAACAAGACAAGAATGCCAAATTTAGCTACTTTTATTCAACACAGTGTTTAAAGTTTTAGCCATGTCAATTAGGCAATTAAAAGAAATAAAAGGTAACCAAACTGGAAAGTAAAAAGAAAACAGCCACTATTTGCAGATAATGTGGTACTATATGTAAAAACACATAAATATTCCACCAAAAAATTGTCAGAACTAATAAATGAATTCAGTAAAGTTGGAGAGTGCAAAATGAATACATGGATATCTGTGGCATATCTATACATAACTAAAGATAAATTTAGAAAATAAATTTACAAAAATAAGTTTAGATAAATTTAGAAAAATTATCTCATTTACAATTATATCAAAAGAAAGGAAATAAATTTAATTAAGGAGGTCAAAGACCTGTGCACTGAAAACTGTAAGACACTGATGAAAGAAAATAAATAAGACACAAATTTTAAGATATCCTATGTTCATAACTTGGAAGAACATTGTTAAAATATCTTTATACTACCTAGAGAAATCTATAGATTCAATTCAATTCCTCTCAAAATTCCAAAGACAGATTAAAGAACTAGAACAAATAATTCTAAAATTTTAATAGACTCACAAAATATCCTAAATAGCCAAAATAATCTTGAACAAAGCTGAAGGTACCATGCTTCCTGATTTCAAACAATGCTACAAATTTATAGTAATCTAAACATTATAGTAATTGCACGAAGCACATAGAACAATGAAACAGGATGTGAGAGCTCAGAAATAAACCTACATGTTAATTTATGACAAAGTAGCAAAGATCATACAATGTTGAAAGTATAGTATTTTTAATAAATAGCACTGGGAAAACTGGACATGTACATGGAAAAGAATGAAACGAGATTATACCATACATTATACTACATACATATACTACATTATACCATACTTGCAAATTAATTCTAAATGTATTAAAGTCTTGAATGTAAGACTCAAAACTATAAAGCTACTAGAAGTAAACAAAGGGGATAACCTCAATGACATTGGCCTAGCGATGTTTTTCTAGATCTGACTCCAAAGGAAAAGGAAACAAAAGCAAAACTAAACAAATGTGATCACACCACTAAAAAGCTTCCATATAATGAAGGAAACTATCATCAAAATGAAAAGACAATCTATTGAATGGGAGAAGATATTTGCACAGCATGTATCCAATAAGGAATTAATATCTTAAATGCATACAAATCAATGATTAAAAAAAAAAAAGATTAAAAAGTGGAGAGAGGAACTGAATAGATATTTCTCCAAAGAAGAGATACATATGGCTGACAGGCACATGAAAATATATTCAATATCACTAATTATTAGGGAAATGCAAATCAAAACTGAAACCACACCTGTTAGAATGGTTTTTATCAAAAAGATAAGAAATAAGCAATATTGGAGAGGATGTGGAGTAAAGCAAACTCTTGTACTATGCTATGAAGACTGCAAATTAATGCAGCCATCATAGAAAACAGCATGGAGACTCCTCAAAAAATTAAGAACATAACTAGATATTCTACTTACAGATATTTATCCCCAAACCACTAATTTTTAAAGACATATATACCCTACTGTTCCTTACAGCATTATTTACAATAGCTAAAATATTGTAACAACCTAAGTGTCCAGTGATGGATGAAAGGATAAAGAATACAGTGTGTGTGTGTGTGTGTACACAATACAATGTAATACTATTCAGTCATAAAAAACTCAATCAAAAAGTCACAAAAATCCTAAACAGACATTTATCCAAAGAAGACATACAAATGACTAACAAACACATGAAAAGATGTTCAATATTGCTCGTTCAGTTCAGTTCAGTTCAGTTCAGTCACTCAGTCGTGTCCAACTCTCTGCGACCCCATGAATCGCAGCACGCCAGGCCTCCCTGTCCATCACCAACTCCAGGAGCTTACTCAAACCCATGTCCATCGAGTCAGTGATGCCATCCAATCATCTCATCCTCTGTCTTCCCCTTCTCCTCCTGCCCCCAATCCTTCCCAGCATCAGGGTCTTTTCCAATGAGTTAACTCTTCGCATGAGATGGCCAAAGTACTAGAGTTGCTCGTTAGAGAAATGCAAATCAAAACCACAGAGATATCACCTTACACCAGAATGATCATCCGCGCAAAATCCATAAATAACAGATGCTGGAGAGGGTGTGCAGAAAAGGAAACACTTTTGTACTATTGGTGAGAATATAAATTGATACAGTGACTATGGAAGATAGCATGGAGATTCCTTAAAAAACTAGGAGTAGAACTATCATACGATAGTTCTATATAATATAGAACTCTATATTATATATCATATATGATACCCTATATCAATATCACATATCTATATCATATATCTAGCAATCCCACTACTTGGCATATATACAGAGGAAGTTAAAACTGAAAAAGGCTCATGTACACCAGTGTCATTGCAGCATTATTTACAATAGCTAGGACATGGAAGCAACCTAGATGTCCATCATCAGATGAATTAATAAAGAAAATGTTGTACCTATACACAATGGAATATTACTCAGTCATAAAAAGGAATGAATTTAAGTTGGTTCTAATGGATGTACCTAGAGCCTATTATATGGAGTGAAGTAAATCAGAATGAGAAAAATCACATATATTAATGCATATATATGGAATCTAGAAAGATGGTATTGATGATCCTATTTACAGGGCAACAGTGGAGATGCAGACATAAAGAAACAGACTTAAGGACACAGGTGGGGGGAGGAAGAATAGGATGGCAGAAATGGAGAGAATCACATGGACATCTATACAATACCATGTGTAAAATAAATAACCAAGGGGAATATGCTATATGACTCAGGGAACTCAAATTGGGGCTCTCTAACAACCTAGATGGGGTGGGAAGGGGTGAGAGGGAGGTTTAAGGAGGAGACACGTATACTTTTGACTGACTCATGTTAATGTATAGCAGAGGCCAACAAAATATTATGGAGAAATTTTTCTTCCATTAAAAATAAATAAGTTTGGGGAACAAAAACAGTGAACTTGGGAAAATAGATGTTTGCAGTTTCACAAATAAATACTGAATATCCAGAGCTAGGAGGCATTGGTTAAATAGATGATGCATGCCATTAAGATGGAATATTATGGTACCATCAAAATATGCCAGCAAATCTGGAAAACTCAGCAGTGGCCACAGGACTGGAAAAGGTCAGTTTTCATTCCAATCCCAAAGAAAGGCAATGTCAAAGAATGCTCAAACTACTGCACAACTGCAGTCATCTCACACACTAGCAAAGTAATGCTCAAAATTCTCCAAGCCAGACTCCAACAGTACATGAACCATTAACTCCCAGATGTTCAAGTTGGATTTAGAAAAGGCAGAGGAACCAGAGAGCAAATTGCCAAAATCTGTTGGATCATTGAAAAAGCAAGAGAGTTCCAGAACAACAACTACTTTTGCTTTATTGACTATGCCAAAGCCTTTGACTGTGTGGATCACAATAAACTGTGGAAAATTCTTCAAGAGATGGGAATACCAGACCACCTGACCTGCCTCTTGAAAAACCTATATGCAGGTCAGGAAGCAACAGTTAGAACTGGACATGGAACAACAGACTGGTTCAAAACAGGAAAAGGAGTACCTCAAGGCTGTATATTGTCACCCTGCTTAATATGCAGAGTACATCATGCAAAATGCCGGACTGGATGAAACACAACCTAGAATCAAGATTGCTGGGAGAAATATCAATAACCTCAGATATGCAGATAACACCACACTTATGGCAGAGAGTGAAGAACTAAAGAGCCTCTTGATGAAAGTGAAAGAGGAGAGTGAAAAAGCTGGTTTAAAACTCAATATTAAGAAAACTAAGACCATGGCATCTGGTCCCATCACTTCATGGCAAATAGATGGGGAAACAGTGACAGATTTTACTTTTGGGGGCTCCAAAATCACTGCAGATGGTGACTGCAGCCATGAACTCAAAAGATGCTTCCTCCTTGGAAGTAAAGCTATGACCAAACTAGACAGCATATTAAAAAGCAGAGACATTACTTTGCCAACAAAGTTCCATCTAGTCACAGCTATGGTTTTTCCAGTGGTCATGTATGGATGTGAGAATTGACTATAAAGAAAGCTGAGTGCCGAAGAATTGATGCTTTTGAACTGTGGTTTTGGAGAAGACTCGTGGGAGTCCCTTGGACAGCAAGGAGATCCAACCAGTCCATCCTAAAGGAAATCAGTCCTGAATATTCGTTGGAAGGTCTGATGCTGAATCTGAAACTCCAATACTTTGGCCACCTGATGTAAAACTGACTCATTGGAAAATACCCTGATGCTGGGAAAGATTGAGGGCAGGAGGAGAAGGGGATGACAGAGGATGAGATGGTTGTATGGCATCACTAACATGATGGACATGAGTTTAAGTAGGGTCCAGGAGTTGGTGATGGACAGTGAAGCCTGGCATGCTGTAGTCCATGGGGTCACAAAGAGTTGGACATGACTAAGCGACTGAACTGAAAAATAATGTTGAATATTTAACCAAGTGCACAAATGGCCAGGATATTTCATTGAGTGGATAACTATCATCTGTTTAACCAAAATAATATGTAGGATATTATCACAGTTTTGTTCTTAAAAATTAAAAATATATACATAGGAAAAAGTATGCAAATATATGTACCAATAAACTTTTTGTAGTTAAAAATATACTATAAGTCCTGCCATTTTCAATACTCTATATGAAGAGTGAAACTATTATTCTAAGTAAAATAAGTAAGATAGAAAAAGACAAATTTCACTCATGTGTGGAAGTTAAATACAGAGAACAAATTAGTGGGTACCAGAGAAAGGGGGCATAGGTAAAATGGTTGATCTCCTGATCAATGCATAGTGATGAATGGCAACTAGATTTGCATTGGTGAGCACTTTGTAACATATGCAGATGTTGAATTATAATGTTGTACATCAGAAACTTGCATAATTTAAAAAAAACTCTCAATATATCTCACCATGTTAATGGATTAGAGATGAAAAATACATGATCCTATCAATAAATACAGAGAAAGCATTTGACAAAATTCAGTATCAATTCAACATTTTAAAAATTGATCTCAGAAACATAGGGATAAAGAGGAATTTCCTCAAGTTGACAAAGAACATCTATTAAAAAAAAAACAAACAAACCAACAACTAACAAAGCACTTAGTGATAAAAGACTGGATGCTTTTCCCTAAGATCAGAAACAGGCAAGGATGCTGTTCTCCCCTCTCTAATTCAACATAGTGGTAAAGTTTTACCTACCACCAAAAACAAGGGAAGGAAATAAAGGGCATACAGATCAGTAAGGAAGAAATAAAATTATACATATTGCAGATGATATGATTGCCTAAAAAGAAAATTCCAGAGTATCCACCCTCCCAAAATTAAAAATCACATACGGGGGTTCAGCAAGTTCAGAAGATATAAAATAAACATTCTAAAATCCATTCTACTATATAAAGCAAGTGAGAATGTGGACATAAAAATTAAGAAGATAATGATTTATAAGGACTCAAAACAAATACTTAAAGGCATTTCTGTTGTTTTCAGTAGCTAAGTCATGACCAACTCTTTGTAACCCCATGTGCTATAGCACTTCAGGCTCCTCTGCCCTACACTATCTCCTGGAGTCTGCTCAAATTCATGTCCATTGAGTCAGTGATAGATAAACTTAAATGTATATCTAGCAAAATATTTATAAGACTTGTATGCTGAAAACTAAAATCTGCTCATGAAAAAAATCAGTATATCTGAATAAACATACTGTGTTCATGGATTAGAACACTCAATACAGTAAAGACATCAATTCTCCTCACATTGATATATAAGATTTAACATAATTGCCATCAAAATTGCAGTAAGATTTTCTTTGTACATAAATGCAGTGCAAAGGAACTATGTATTAATATATGGAATGCAAAGGAATTTTAATAAGTACTACCATTTTAAAAACAAGAATAATACGGGAAAAATTTCTACTTGATTTCTAGCTTTAAAATATAGCCTTAGTAATCAAGACTGATATAGTGGCCAAGGTATAGCCATAGAGATCAATGGGGCAAAAGAGAGAACTCAGAAATAGATGCACACAGGTATGTCCAACTCGTTCTGGATAAATATACAAAAGCAATTTGACGGAGGTAAGAGATCCCTTTTAACAAATGGTGCTGGAATCACTGGACATCAGTAGTCAAAACAAACAAATAAAAAACCCTAAATGTCACTCCTTATAAAAATTAACTCAAAACAAATCATAGATTTAAATATGATTTTGCAAATCTATATATATTTTAGAGAAAAGTAAGATAAAATCTTTAGAATCTAGTTCTAGGCAAAGAGTCTTTAGTCTTGACATCAAAAGCATAAGCCATAAAAGAAAGAAATTGAACTTCATTTACATTAAAAAAACTTGCTCTGTGAGAGTGTTGAGAGATAAAAAGACAAGTTACAGTGTGGAAGAATACATTTATAAAACATGTATCTGAAAAATGACTAGTTTCTACAAAATATAAAAAATTCTCAAAATGTAATACTACTGAAAAATCAAACATTCAAATTAGAAAACAGGCAAAAGACATGAATAAGTATTTCACAAAAGAGGATAAACAGATGACAAGCAGATGAAAAATGGTTCATACCATTAGCCTTTGGGAAGTGCAGGTCAAAACCACAGTGAGATATCATTACACACCTAGAAGAATAGCTAAAATTAAAAAAAGAAAAGAAAAATGAAACAAAACCTCCAAATGCTTGAAAGGAGCCAGAAAAATTTGATCACATGATCATATTACTGGGAAATGTAAAATGACACAGCCACTTAGGAAAACAACTTGGCAGTTTCTTAAAAAAAATATAAAGTATGAATATGATGGGACCAAAAAATTATAATCCTGAGCTTTGTCCCAGAGAAATGAAAATTTATGTTCACACCTAACCTGTACACGAATGTCTATAGCAGCTTTATTCATAATTTTCCCAAACTATTCCATCAAAAACAACCTAGATGCCCTTCAACATGTGAATTATTAAAAAAATAAAAAAACAACTGGTAATCTAGGGGGTGGGAAGGAGGCTCAAAAGAGAGGGCATATATGTATGTGTATAACAGATTCACTGTGCTATGCAGCAGGGGTAACACAACACTGTAAAGCAGTTATACTCCTATTAAAAAAAAGAGCTGCACCACTTTTGAAGTGGTGGAATTTTTCTGTATCTTGACTGTATCACTGTCATCATCACAGGTTATAATATTGTACTATCGTTTCACAAGATGTTATATTACAGTAAACTGAGTAAATAATAAGTAGATGCCTTCTGTTTATTTCTTGAAACTGTTAATCAAGCTATGATTATCTCAAAATTTAAAAAAAAATTACATATTAAGTGGTATGGAGGAGAAAGAGGGGTGTATTTTTAGATAAAAGTAAATGAGTTATACAGCAACTGATTTTATATTTGAAGCAATCTACAACACAACTCCTGTCCTACTAATTGCAAGATGCTAGTATGTCATCTGGCACCTCAGACCAACATCAGGCTGTACCATTTGATTCTTTTACTGTATTCCCCTGATCCTCTTCCTTGCTCCTCTCTGTTTTCCATCACCACCTATCTTCCCTGTATCTCTTCAGTTCAGTTCAGTTCAGTCGCTCAGTCGTGTCCGACTCTTTGTGACCCCATGTATCGCAGCACGCCAGGCCTCCCTGTCCATCACCAACTCCCAGAGTTTACTCAGACTCATGCCCATCGAGTCGGTGATGCCATCCAGCCATCTCATCCTCTGTTGGCCCCTTCTCCTCCTGCCCCCAATCCCTCCCAGCATCAGGGTCTTTTCCAATGAGTCAACTCTTTGCATGATGTGGCCAAAGTACTGGGGTTTCATCTTCAGCATCAGTCCTTCCAAGGAACACCCAGGACTGATCTCCTTTAGGATGGACTGGTTGGATCTCCTTGCAGTCCAAGGGACTCTCAAGAGTCTTCTCCAACACCACAGTTCAAAAGTATCAATTTTTTGGCGCTTAGCTTTCTTCACAGTCCAACTCTCACATCCATACATGACCACTGGAAAAACCATAGCCTTGACCAGACTGACCTTTGTTGGCAAACTAATGTCTCTGCTTTTTAATATGCTATCTAGGTTGGTCATAACTTTTCTTCCAAGGAGTAACTCTTAGGCCCTCAATATTCCTTTCCTTATCAAGAGATACTGTAGTGAATGGATCTAACTGATCCAGGCAACTTCAGAAAAACATCAGAAATAAACACCTATATCATTTCTTGTAGAAGGAAAAAAATCGCTAGAAACAGACAATCTGGGGTTTAATTTCAGCTTGATAGTTCCTTAAGGAGTGATCACAGGTGAGTGACTTGACAGCAGTAAGTCTCAGTTTCCTTTTCTTTAACATGATTAGACATCCTGTCTGTTCTACATCATAATGCAATGATTGTAAGGATAAACAAACAATATAATTGGTGACAGTGGTCTCCAGACACCTTACATGTCCCTGACATTCCAGCAGGGCTCCTGGATATATGAGGACAAGGTGGCCTGACAGCATCAGGGGTACCAATTAATAACCATTCTTTGAGCTAGAATTATTATTAGTCTCAGAATAAACGCTGAATGGCTAATGCAATTTTATCTGTCTTCAGCAAGGTTTTAATTTGCATGCTTTATGACACTAATATTTGTACAGTAGCCAGTAGATAGCTTTTAAAGTCTGTGCTTCTCTCCAACATTTAAATGCAGTATGGGAAGAAATTAGTTTTTCCTCCCTCCTTGTCCCTAACACTTCTCTTTCCTCTGGGGATTTCTGTGCAGCTTTCATATTTCCATTAATTTATCTGCTTGTTAATTTAACATATGTTTAGGTGATTATGAGCAGAGACCACGGCAGAAACTATGGTGGGAAGTGGCTCTCAGGAACGAGGCATGCTCACCAACTAAGCAATCTCTTTTCTCTTACCCTGAAATAAGAATCAACCCATATTTGCAGTTCCCCAAGCCCATGATGTTACTCCAGTCTTCATGTCTTGGACCTGTTATTCCCTTTTCCTGGGTCTTTTGTAGTAGACCTGGCCATCTTTAAGATTTGGCTTAATCTTCATCTTTGAAGCCATGAATCACTCTTGATCATTTTGATTGTGGATGACAGAAAACTCAATTCTAGCTGGTTTATATTTTAAAAGGACATTTATTGTCTTATGTAGCTTATGTATATTTCCCTTAGCATTTCTAAGGGATTTCTGGCTTTAAGAATAGCTTGCTTGGGAGGGAGATGGGAGGGAGGTTCAAGTGAAGAGGACATAGGTATACCTATGGCTGATTCATGTTGATGCCTGACTGAGAACAACAAAATTCTGTAAAGCAATTATCCTTCAATTAAAAAATAAATAAAATTTTAAAAATATCTTGTTTCAAGAAAATATCATGAAGTTCCAGGTCTCTTTGTTTCAAACTTTTGTTCTCCATGAACTCCAGACCCTATAAACAGACCCTATGGTCTCTCTATCTATCTCTGTTTATATCTATCTCTGTTTCAATTGGACTATGTTAAAGTCTTTGACTGTGTGGATCATGACAAGTTGTGAAAAACTCTTAGAGAGATGAGAATACTAGACCATCTTACCTGTCTCCTGAGAAATCTGTATGCAGGTCAAGAAGCAACACTTAGATCCCTGAAAGGAACAATTGATTGGTTCAAGATTGAGAAAGACCTATGACAGGGCTGTCTGCTGCCATCCTATTTGCTTAATCTATACACGGAGCACATTATGAGAAATGCTGGGCTGGATGAGTTACAAACTGGAATCAAGATAGGTGGGAAAAACATCAACAACTTAAAATATGCAATGATACCACCCTAATGGCAGAAAGTGAAGAAGAACTAAAGAGTCTCTTGATGAGGGTGAAAGAGGAGAGTGAAAAGAGTTGGCTTAAGACTAAATATTGGGGGGAAAAAAAAAAGCTAAGATCATGGCATCTGGCCCCACTACTGCATGGGGCCAGTAGAAGGGGAAAAGGTGGAAGTATGGAAATGGAAAAAAAGTGGAAATGACAGATTTCCTTTTCTTGGGCTCCAAAATCACTGCAGATGGTGACTGAAGCCATGAAATAAGAAGACAATTGCTTCTTGGCAGGAAAGAATAGCAAACATAGACAATGTGTTGAAAAGTAGAGACATTACTCTGTTGACAAAGGTCTATATAGTCAAGGCTATAGCCTTCCCAGTGGTCATTTATGGTTGTGAAAGTTGGACTGTAAAGAAGGTAGAATGTCAAAGAATTGATGCCTTCAAACTGTGGTGCTGGAGAAGACTCCTGAAAGTCCCTTGGGGAGCAAGATCAAACCAATTAATCTTAAGGGAGATCAACCCTGAATATTCACTGGAAGGACTGATGCTAAAGCTAAAGCTCATCTGATCTGATTTTGGTCATCTGATCTGAATAGACGACTCATTGGAAAAGTCTCTGATGCTGGGAAAGATCAAGGCAGAAGGAGAAGAGGGTGTCAAGGGATAAGATGGCTGAACAGCATCACCAATGCAATGAACATGAACTTGGGCAAACTTTGGAAGATGGTGAGGGACAAAGAGGCTTGGTATGCTGCAGTCCACGGGGTCACAAAGAGTCGGACATGGCTGAGCAACTGAAAAACAACAACATGGTCTGTTGGTTTCACACCATAGGGAAAACAAGAATGTGTTCCTGTAAATCTCTGAGAAAGCTGCTGATGTTTCTCATTGGTTGGAATTGCATCTCATGACCATTCTTGAACACATGAGTGTTTTCAGGCATGTTATCACGCCTAATCAGATGATAGTCTTGTTGAAATGTGAGTACCTTGAGAACCACTTTATTCCAAGATGCAATCCTGCTTTCCTTTAGCTCTAAGAGAAACTTACAAACCTGTATCTACTCTATGCTTAGAAATTCACTGTAGCAGGTGAGATGGAGAAATGGTAGACATGGTGATAAGGATGACAGAATCTGTAAGACACTTACTTGCAAAGATGTTTTATATATATGTGTGTATAATATGTATATATGCTAACATTGAATATATGTATACACACATGTATATATATGGGCTTCTCAGGTGGCACAGCAGTGAAGAAACCACCTGCCTATGCAAGAGACTCAGGAGACGTGGGTTCAATCCCTGGAATGGGAAGATCCCCTAGAGGAGGGCATGGCAACTCACTACAGTATTCTTGACTGGAAAATTCAATGGACAGATGAACCTGGCAGGCTATAGTCCTTGGGGGTCACAAAGAATGGGACACAAATGAGCACACATACACACCCATATACACTATATATGTATGCACTATATATCCATATGTGTTTCTCTGATGGCTCAGCAGTAAAGAGTTCGCATGCAATGCAGGAGATGCAGGTTTGATCCCTGGGTCGGGAAGATTCCCTTAGGAGGAAATGGCAACCCCATTCCAGTATTCTTGCCTGGAACTTTCCATGGACAAAGAAGACTGGCAGGCTACAATATAAAGGGTCACAGAGTTGGACACGACTGAGTGACTAAGCATATATACATGCATATATATATATGTGTGTGTGTGTGTATATATATGTATGTATATATGTATATGTATATACGTGTGTATATATATGTATGTATATATGCATACATGTATATGCATATTGTTTGTGGCTTTCTCTGATGAAAGCATCACAAGGAATACACAAAATTATACTTTAAAAGAGGAGATATGGTCTATATCCAAGAAACTGGATGGTGAGTGTCAAATGTGACTCTAATTAAAACATCATTAAAATATTTATTATGCTGCAGATACTTTGCTGAAGACTTTACTAACATTTTGCATTTAAATTGCATGACAATAATGTGCAGATAGGAAAAAAGCTTTTTAGCTTTAACCTAATAGTTTTCTGTCTTTCACCATTTTAATATATGTGTATGAAAATATGAATCCACTGTGCCAAGAGATGAAAATATAATTATGTACAAAATGCCAAAATGTATTGCCCTTATAGAGAGATACAGCCTTAGCAGGAGAGAAAGACATTATTCAAATAATCATGTACACCAGGATGGCATTACATAGAGAGTGGCTTATAGCGAAGGAGCACAGGGTACTATAACAACCCAGAGCAGGGCATCTCTGAGGCATCAATAAAGGTTCTTTTGGAAAAGTTATGTTTCAATTATGACTCTGGGGACAGACCTCAGGTTAAGAAGATGGAAGAAAGAGGAATATTTCATACAGAGGACATAGTGTGGTCAAGTGTTCTCAGGGACAAGGAAGCATCAACTATTTGAGGATCTGGAAGTACAGAGTAGCTAGGATACTGATAAACAGTCTGTCCTTTGGATAGGCTAGCATGGAATCAAACTGTAGAGATAGTGGCCAAACTTATAAGGCTTTGGTGGGCTATGGCATGTATTCTGATTTTATAGTAACCAAAACACTTGCAGCATTTCACCAATGGCTCAGCGGTAAAAAGTCCACCTGCAAAGCAGATACCTAAGAGATGTAGGTTCAATCCCTGGGTCAGGAAGATCCCCTGGAGAAAAACGTGACAACCCACTCCAGTATTCTTGATTGGAGAATCCCATGGACAGAGAAAACTGGCAGACTACAGTCCATGTGGCCTCAGAGTCAGACATGACTGAGCAACTAAATGACAAGGACAAGCAACAAGGAACACTTGTAGGATTTTGAGCATAGGAAACGAGTGACTGTTAGACTGTACTGCAGAGCAAGCAAGAAGCTAGGGGGAGACCAGCTAGGAATGCACAGACTATCCAGGAGATAGTCTGCTGTGCTGTTAGCAATAGAGGTTTGAGAAATTGACTATTAGAGTGATTGAAAGTGTGAATCCTTTAGTCCTGTCCAACTCATTGGGACCCCATGGACTGTATCCCACCAGGCTTCTCTGTCCATAGAATTCTCCAGGCAAGAATACTGGAATGGGTTGCCATTTCCTTCTCCAGAGGATCTTCCTGACCCAGGGATCAAATCCAGCTCTCCTGCATTCCAAGCAGATTCTTTACTGTCTGTGCCACCAGGGAAGCCCATTGGAGTGATTACAAGGGGATAAATTCAGAGGTACTTAGTCATAACAGGAGGTTTGGATTGGATGTAGGAGGTTGGGATGAGAGAGGGAAGTGTCAGGATCAAAGCCAAGTTTGTGCAGTTATCTCAAAAAAAAAAAAAAAAAAAAAGGTAATAGGAAAACAAAAAAGTAAGGTAAATGTTTCAGTAGGAGAATTGGGGAATGCAAATAGGAGGTGAGGCAAGTGTGTAATCAAAAGGAAAGAGGCAGGCCAATGGGAAGGGGTGGTTTGGGTGAGCAGAAAGTTGGCAAAAGCCACATGTTGAGATAAACAGTAAGAAATTAGGTAGGGAAAACAAGCCGGGAACAGATCAATGAGAGTCTCAGGATCCAGGCTAAGGTGTTTATGCATAATCCAGTAGCAAGTGGGAGCCAAGAAAGCTTCAGGAAAGAGGAAGTGCATGACTAAGTAATAACATCAGGAAGATTCTCATGACTGCTTATAAAAGATGGATTAAAAGGCAGAGTCAAAGAGAGTATAAGTGATTAAACAGAGGGGGAGCAATTAGGAGGTGATGCCACATATTCTGAGAAAGACATAAAGGGCTGGAAACAGGACAAGTGGAGATAGGGAAGAAAAGCAGATTCAAATTCTAAAGTTATGTGAATGTGCATCATGCTGGATGCCATAATATTCATGAAGAATTAATAGAGTGATCCTCGCTCTCAAGGCATTTATGACTTAGATAGGAGTAAAACTTGGTTTCACATCTATAAGCCCAAATAAGTAGCATACGATAGGAGAAGCCGTAGAACTTAACAAGGCAGAGAAGTAGTTCTCTTTGAAAGGATCAAGGGAACCTCAAGAAAGAGGGGTCTCTAAATTTTCAAAGAGTACAGCTTTAATTCAGTAGACAGAGTTGAGGAAAGCATTTCAGATATCATGATCTCAAACATCTACGTCCCCAGAAGAATCTGGTTTTTGTGTGCCTAAAATTTCACTGTAATCTGTCTGACTTCTTGTGATAATTTTGCATCTTTGTTTACAGCCCCTGCCAACTAAAAATCCTGTGCAAATTTCTCTAGGAAAATATGCAGCCCCTTTCTGGAGTAGTTAATGAAGATGGTAATGAGATTTCATTGAACTCTGATCCCAGAATCCCCTCCTGTAAACACCCTGACCTTCTTGAAGTCTGTGATGCCACCCATTGTCACCCTTGTCATTACGTTTTTTGACAATGTTCAATCCTGATGACAGTGTTCATATCCAAACCAATTTACAATTAATTTTACAGGCAGGCACTTATCAAACTGTATCAGACAATTTCCTGAGATATCAACATTTAACACCCAATGCATTCTTTTCATGTATTATAATTATAATTCTATCAGAAAACCAGCCAAGGATTTCTAACATTTTTATCCTCATAACTCTAAGTAGCATATTTATAGCCATGGGATTGATGACTTTGTTAGGAAATGAAGTTGTAATTACCCATGATTTCCCAGAAATGATAGGAAAAAATATTTCACAGTAGGAAGGGAACCAAGGTCATCTGACAGTAACTATAATATTTGTTCAACAGTTTTACAGTTTTTAACCAGTCTTGTCATTTGCCCCATGAGACGCACTGGGCAGGAATTGCCATCTCCATTCTGTAGTTGAAGGAACTGTGTTTTAGAAAGTAACATATTTTCTCAAGATGACACAGCTAGCAAGTGGCACATAAGCCACAAACTTAGATCTTCTGATTCTGCCATCACTATTCTTTGTACTTTAGTTTGCTGGTCTATAAAGTATGAACACCCTCAGAGAGTTGTCAAAGTTAACATCAGGTGACTTAAAAGTAAAAGTACCGGGAGTACTCAGGTATTAAAAGTTGGGAATAATGGAATGATGGCTGAGAGGGAGAGTGCATGTCCTGTGTAAAAGCAGTAACAAAAACATAATCCAAAACACTGTGCCAAACATATCACATGTCTGCGTAGCCTGATCTTTGGGCTGCCAGGTTATGATCCTTCAAAATACATATGAGAAAATAATTACACAGTTCTAGTTCCATCAACCTTTAGATTTTTAATATTTTATGTATCTTTGTGAGAATGTTTGACATTTTCCTTCACATGTTTTTTGTCAAGTGCTCAATCCATCAGATTTTTATATGTGTTTTTTAGGATCATATTTATATCAGGAAATTTATTAGGCAAATGGTTATAACAAACTGTGGAAAATTCTTCAAGAGATGGGAATCCCAGACCACCTGACCTGCCTCTTGAGAAATCTGTATGCAGGTCAGGAAGCAATAGTTGGAACTGGACATGGAACAACAGACTGCTTCCAAATAGGAAAAGGAGTACATCAAGGCTGTATGTTGTTACCCTGCTTATTTAACTTATATGCAGAGTACATCATGTGAAATGCCGGGCTGGATGAAGCACAAACTGGAATAAAGCTTGCCAGGAGAAATATCAATAACCTCATATACACAGATGACACCACCCTTATGGCAGAAAGTGAAGAAGAACTAAAGAGCCTCTTGATGAAAGTGAAAGAAGAGAGTGCAAAAGTTGACTTAAACCTCAACATTCAGAAAACGAAGATCATGGCATCTGGTTTCATCACTTCATGGCATATAGATGGGGAAACAGCGGAAACAGTGACAGACTTTTTTGGGGGGGCTCCAAAATCACTGCAGATGGTGACTGTAGCCATGAAGTTAAGAGGCTTGCTCCTTGAAAGAAAAGTTATGACAAACCTAGATAGCATATTAAAAAGCAGAGACATTACTTTGCCAACAAAGGTCCGTCTACTCAAAGCTATGGTTTTTCCAGTAGTGATGTTTGGATGAGACAGTTGGACTTAAAGAAAGCTGAGCACTGAAGAATTGATGGTTTTGAACTGTGTTGGAGAAGACTCTTGAGAGTCACTTGAATTGCAAGGAGATCCAGCCAGTCCATCCTAAGGAAATCAGCCCTGAATATTCATTGGAAGGACTGATACTGAAGCTGAAAATCCAATACTTTGGCCACCTGATGCAAAGAACTGACTCACTGGAAAAGATCAGATGCTGGAAAAGATTGAAGGCAGGAGGAGAAGGCGATGACAGAAGATGAGATGGTTGGATGGCATCACTGACTCAATGGATGTGAGTTTGAGTAAACTCAGGGAGTTGGTGATGGATAGGGAGACCTGGCGTGCTGCAGTCCATGGGGTTGCAAAGAATCAGACATGACTGAGTGACTGAACTGAATTGAACTATGACAATTAAGATAGTATATGTATAAAATCAAAGGCACAGTCAAAATTAACATATGATTTTGGAGAAAGGAAGTTTTCATGAGGACTCAGAATTAATAAAAGCCTCCTGGAAATGATGCTTCTTCAGCTAAATTTAAAGAAGGGAGAGTCCTTAGTTGATGATGATGTTCAACTGCTGCTGCTGCTAAGTCACTTCAGTCGTGTCCAACTCTGTGTGATCCCCAATTAAGGGATCCAACACAATTCACTTGCAAACAACGAGGATACTATATTTTAATTAATTTTATCTCTTCCTATTTAAAGTTTTGTTTATGCTTAGATGTGCAGATAGGTGTAGACTAATATCTATACATAATGTATAAACAATAAATATTCATATATTTGAGTACACTAAAAAATGTTCTAAGAAAAATATGGTCAAAAGAGTTTGAAAACCATTGAATAGATAATGATGATAATTACTAGTTTTGAATGAATATTATGAGGTAGGTACTTTGTTTTTCATTTAATTTGTTATTGCTCTTCTATTTATTATTTCCATCTGTCTGCTTGCTTTGCCTTTAATTTGCTATTCTTCTTTTGAGTTCCTGTGGTTGGACCTTAGATTATTGATGTGAGAGTTTTCCTTGTTTCTTATGTATGTATGTAGTGTTTTAGCTGCTCCTCTCAGCTGTGCTTTAGCTAAGGTTTTTTTTTTCTCTTGAAATTTCTTTTTTGAGTTATTTAGACATACTCGATTTAGTTTCCAAGTCTTTGAAGACACTGCAGTTACCTTTAAGTTGATGATTTATAATTTGATTCTTTTGTAGTTATTTCAGTTCATTTAAATTTGTTGAGGTTTGTTTCATGCTCAGTATATGTTCTCTGAGCATATGTTCTCTCTCAGAATATGTTCTCTGGGCACTTGAAAAGAATGTGGGTTCTACTTTTGTTGGGTGGAGCATTCTACAGATATTTACTAGATTTTGTCAATGGATGGGCTTGGTAGATTCTTCTGTATCCTTCTTGATTTTCTGTCCAGTTGTTTCATCGATTGTTGACAAGTGTATGTTAAAATTTTCAGCTGTAAGTGCAGATTTGCTTGTGTGTGTGTGTGTGTGTGTGTGTTTTGTTGTAATTTTAATTGGAGTATAGTTGATTTATAATGTTGTGTTAGTTCCAGGTGTACAACAAAACAAATCAGTTATATATACACATGTCTACTCTTTTCCAGATTCTTTCCCCTTATAGGCCATTACAGAGTATTGAATAGAGTTCCCTGTTCTATATAGTAGTAGGTCTTTCTTAATTATCTATTTTATATATAGTAATGTGTATATATCAATCCCAATCTCCCAATTTGTTCCTCCCCAATTTCATCCCCTGTAACCATAAGTTTGTTTTGTAAGAGTGGATTTGTCTGTCTCTCCTTTCAGTTATAAACTATTTGGCTTTGTGTAATTTGCAGTTTTGTTATTTAGAGTTCCATAGATTCTTAATATTCCATTCTACTCTTGATAATTTTCTCTGTGGGAAAATCTGCTTTATCATATATTAATATAGGCACTCCTTCTTTCTTTTGATGACTATTTGAATGAGACATTTTACTGTCAATCTGCCTATATCTTACTTGAAGTGATTTTCTTATAGACAGCACATTGATATTTTTTCACTCTGTCCATCTATGTCTTCAAATAGGTATGTTTAGACCATTTTAATTTAATGCAATTATTGATGTAATAGGGTTTAATTCTGCCATTGTATTTTTTGACTTATGTTTGCTCTCCCTTTTTTATTTCTTTGTTTTTTTCTTCTGTTTTTCTGTAGATGGATTGAATATTTTTAGAATTCCAGTTTGATAATATCCAGTGCTTTGTAGTATATTTTTGTATAACTTTTATAGTGGGTTCTCTGTATATGCATAACTTAATAGGCTACTATGTCATCTGTTAATAGTTTAAATGAAAGATACAAATTTTGCCTACTTTTATGTCCTTTTTTCTTCTTCCATTTGTGGCTTAGTTCAGGCTACTATAGCAAAAATGCCACAGAGTTAGGACATAGACAACAGAAATTCATTCCTCACAGTTCTTGAGGGTGGAAGTCCAAGATGAGGATGCTAACATGATCTGGTTCTGGTAAGCATTCTGCTCCTGACTTGCAGAAGGCCATCTTCACACTATTTTCTCTCATGGTGTGGGGAAGGAGTAAGAGAGGGGAACAAGGAGACAGGAAGAGAGAGAAGGCACGCAGTTTGCAGTCTCCTCTTATTATATAAGGGTACTAATTTCACCATGAGGGCACTATCCTCATGACCTCATCTAAGCTTAACCATCTCCCAAAAGTCCCATCTCCAAATATCATCACGCTGGGGGAAGGTTTCAACATATGAATCGGGGGAAGTACAATTCAGCTCATAGCATTTTAAAAAGTATAGTTGTCTTATTTATATTTTCAAATACATTTAGAATCACATGAAAGAGTACTAAAACTTTTGCTTCTATTGCCAAACAATGAAGACTCAGAAGAAGACCCCCTCACAGAGCCGAGCATGTAGTAAATAGGTGCTCATGGACTTTAGCCAGGAGTGCTATGTATTTTCTCCTCTGCACTCCTGGAGTTCTTCAATCTTGTATTGCAATCCTCTTCTTCTTATTATTCTTTTTTTCTTTAAATATTTGTCTGTTTATTTGGCTGTACTGGGTCTTAGTTTTGGCATGTGTGTGTGTGTGTTCATCACTCAGTCATGTCCAACTCTTTGTGGTCCCATGGACTGTAGCTTGCCAGGCTTCTCTGTCCATGGAATTTGCCAGGCAGGAATACTAGAGTGGGTTGCTATTTCCTCCTCCAGGGAATTTTCCTGACCCAGGAATCAAACCCACACTTCCTGCATTGCAAGCAGATTTTTTAGTGCTGAGCCATAAGGGAAGCCCCTTTAAACAATGAAGGAAACTTGAGAATGACACTTACTACATTTATCCTTATTTTTGGCTTACCTGTTCTTCCCTTCTAATGTTCCAAGAAACCTTCTTTTATTGTGTCCTTTCTGTTCAGACAACTTTCTTTTGCTATTTTTTTTCTTGTCATTCTTTTAAGGTAAATTTGCTGGAATAAATTGTTTATTTCATCTGAGAATATTTCTTTTCTTTCTTTTTTTTTGGAGAAAGGACATTTTTGTTGGATATAGAATTTTGAGTTGACATTTCTTTCAGTAACTTGAAAATGTGGTGCTAATTCCTCCTGGCATCTATAGTTTCTGGGGAGAAACCTGCTGTCATTTGAAGTGTATCTCAATAGTTAAGCTGTCCTTTCTCTTAATTCCCTTCTTCCTATGATTTTTCCTTTGTCTAGTTTTCACAAGTTTGTGTATAGTGTGTCTTGAAGTGTATTTTTTGAAGTTTATACTATTTGCTAAGATACTTGAATCTGTATGTCTAATCTTTTGCCAAATTTTAGAAGTTTTAATTACTTTATTAGCCATGCCCTTTTCATCCTCTCCTTCTAAGACTTCAGTAATAAGAGTGCTATATCTTTTATTCCCACATGTCCCTGAAGCTCTCTTCATTTTTTTTTTTCTAGTCTACTTTCTGTGTTTCACACTGTATCATTAGTATCAAGCTTCCTGATTCTTTTCTTTGTCTTCTGTATTTGCTATTTATTCATCCATTAAGTTTATTTGGTTACTGTATTTTTATGGTTAAAATTTTCCATTTAGTTCTACTTTCTAATTTTTTTTCTTTTTTGCTGAAACTTTCTTTTTACTTGTTCCAAGGATGTTCATAATTGTTTGTCTTTCATTTTTCCAGATGGTTGCTTTCAAGTCTTTGTCAAATGATTCTAACATTTCTTTTATCTTGGTGCTGGCATTCATTGTTACCTTTCATCATTCAGTTTTAGATCTTCCCAGTTCTTGGCATAATGACTTATTTTCAATTTAAACGTGGATATTTTGAGTATCATAAGACTGCAGACTTGGGGTGTCTGGTGTAGCAGAAAAACCATCAGCATATCATAATAATAGGGCAGAAGCTGGTTTCCTTGACATGAGTCAGTAGTCTATTGTTTGATAAGAAACTCAGTGATTTCTCTCTGGGAATGGATTTTTTACTCTATTCCATAATACTACTTTTTAAAATCGTAATATATTATTTCCTTAGTCCCTGCTCACTTTTCTATTATAATTGTATTGCATTTTGGCATTCACTGTGAACCTTCAAAAGATTATAAAAATAAAACAAGTCTGGGGCAGATAAGAATATGGAATTATTAGAGGCAAGTATTCTTTAACAAAACGCATGGCAGAGTTCATGACTGGCAACCATAGGTGGCCCAGATGTCATTTCACTCTGCTTTTTGTTTGTTTGTTTTGACAAGTCCATCACATACAGCTGCCATGAAGCCTTCGATGACAGTAGGCAGCTGCCACCTCAGGAGAGCTGGTGTGATAACCTACTTTCAAGAGCACCTGCTTGCTTGACTGAAATAGTGTGCTGATTTCATACAAACTGCCCATCTCACTGAATCCAGGGCCTGTGACTTAAGCAGGAAAAAGAACAAAGATTTTACACAGAGAACTAGAATTTACCTTCATAGTTATACACTCCCTAGAGTTAATACTGTGAATTCTTCTTAGAGTTAACATTGTGAATGTGTCTCTCACTAGCTTTGAATTACATTATTTTCATTTTAATACCAGGAAATTTGTAAGGTTGTGAAATGCTTTAAAAATTAGTCTATGCCCCCAAATAGCTTAAATGGAAATACAATCCAAAGAGTCAAAATTAATTTTTAAATATTATAATATTTTATGCTTTTCAAGAGACGTTCCTCATATGACTTTTTCTCCTTTCCAAGCCTCTTGTATGCAATACTGCAAGCAATGCTTTTTGCAATCTCTGTGGTTTTTCTTTTTTTCTTGAATATTATGTCAGTGAACCTAACATGTTTTATTAAATCTTATTCTCTCCTCTTTCTCCTTTTTGGTTTTATCTTTATTAGTTTATGCACTTACTTCTATATTAGAAAACCTTGAGAATATATCTATAAAGGCAAGACATTCTTCCAGTGATGTTCAGAATGAATTGGGGAGAAACTATGAAAACACTTCTTGATTCCATCATAGCTGCCAATGCTTTTTATAGACTTAGTTTTTTAAAGAATGATACCTAATGTAATAAAAATCAACATTATTTCATCTGCCAGCATCTCTGAGTTAATTAGACCTCATTAAAGGAATTTCTCAAAGCCTCATTTCACTGTGTAGGCGAGGACAATGTTCATGTTATTTTGTATGCAAGACCCAGAGGGTGGAAACAGCACATTTAAAGCTGGACAATATGTATCCAGCTCTAAATATTTCTCAATAGTTGTATGAACTGGAAATGAGCTCAGAAGACTATTAAGTCCTGTGTTTCTGAACCTGGAGTGTATGTGTTTCAGTGGTGCACCAGAGGATAGGCAAAGCCATAAGGCAACTGCACATCATTCTAGAAAAGCAATTGTATTCAGTTGTGAGTAAATGAAAACATACATTTTAGAGTAAGACAAGCATAGATTTTTGAAAAATAAAACAGTTGCAAACTACTCTTAAGACATATTGTGACACTTCAAAGAAAGTGAGATTTTGCATTGCTTCAGACTATCGCCCTATACTTCTGTGTGTGATCAGTCACTCAGTCGTGTCTGATTCTTTTGTGCCCCATGGACTGTGGCCTGCCAGGCTCCACTGTCCATGAGATTTCCCAGGCAAGAATACTGGAGTGGGTTGCCAGTTCCTTCCCCAGGGATCCTCCACACCCAGAAATTGAACACGTATCTCCTGCATTGGAAGGCAGATTCTTAACCATTAAGCCACCTGGGAAGGCCACCCTCCTACACTTATTGCAGTATATATTCACTCCTTCTTCATTTGGGACAATTGTTTCCAAATTTGTTTGTACACTACAACAACCTGGGATGCTTTTTAAATGATAGTCCTCTGGTGCACATGAGTCCCAGCCCCCACTTCAAACATGCTGATATCAGAATCTCTGCACAAAGAACCTAGGCATCTGGGTTTTACTTTTGCTGTTATTTATTTTCTTTTTTAAATTAAAACTTCTTAGGCACTCTGAAACCAGCATTGGGAAGCACTGATTTAGAAGGTACTTTAGTAGAACTATAGAAAAAGTACTGCACAGATTATTATTTTCCTTTTATACTTAAGGCAGCTAAGGCTCAGAAATAGGAAGGAACTCACTCAGGTGACAAAGCACATTATTGTCAGAGTTAAAAGTAGAATGCAGATCTCCTAATGTTTATGCAGTGTTTTTCTAACTAAGTTTATCTTTGCAACACTTGTAACTGACCGATGTCAGTTTTATAGACATTAGCTACACCATGGCTAATTAGAAAATGGACCTCAAGGCTAAACCACTGAAGAAAGTACTTTCTCTATAATAATAAAAACACCCATAGGTTATTTACATGGGAATAGCCTGATTACAAAGAGTCAGACATGACTTAGCAACTAAACAACAACAACAACAATAAGCCTGAACTTAGAAGAGCTAGGATATTCTCCCATTCCCAAGTATATTTATTTATTTATTTATTTTAGCTCAAAACATGTATTTAGGGATAGTCCATAGTCCAGTGTTGACCATCCCAAGGAAAGTAAAGAGAACCACACTTTCCCAGTGCCCTCAAGGAACTTTCTGGTCCAGTGGAAAAGTGAGACATCACAACTGCTATCAGCTGAGGCAAGGTAGAACAAGACATATAATTAGATGCCAACACAGATGCTGGGGGATAAACAGAAGAGGAGTGATGTTTTAGGCTAGGGGAATGAACAGTGTTTTATGAAAACTTAGCCTTGAAGGCTGAGAAACACTTGATTAATGTAGAAGAAAGTGTGTACCCCACCTACAGTAACCTGAGACAAGGTAGTCAGGTGGTGATATATAGGACATACAATGGAATTACTTTTAACAGAACATGTAGATCTCAATTAGGGATAATGAGAAAGCCACATACAAACAAAGGGACACTTAAACGTTCTTCAAATCATCCATAGACTAGAATACATACTCAGCTTATGTAACCAATCTCACACTGTGAACCTCCTGAGAATGAAGGCAATGTCTTAAGATTCTTTGCATCAGTGACTTGGTACATAAGAGGTGAACCATAGATATGGAAAGAGAGGACAGAAGTAAGAAGATTAGATGACTGACACCTGCTTCACAGGCTTGTTATAAAAAAATTTGTTAAAATGTTTTCTACTGTGCTTTGTACACAGTTTTGCCCATAATAAAAGCCTGCTGAATTTGAAATTGAGCAGTTCCCTGGAAATAATCAGAAAGCAAAATGTGCTGTTTCTCTGGAAACTTGGAAACAATTTATTTCTCTTCAAGACATCCTCACATGGCTGAAGGGATCAAGTATAAACTGTGCATATGTTCCTGGGCTTCTGAACAAAGAAGGTAGATCCCGTGCCTTCTTTCTTGTACTTTCCTCCTGAGCACAAGAATCATGTTAGCTCATAAGAGTGTTTTCCCACTCCACCTTCCAAAGTGCTCTGCTACCTAACTAACTTGTACCCCTTGGATGTCATCATTTCTCACTATGCTTCTTTTCTATTTCATAAGAAAATTTATGCAAAGCTTCCTAAGAGACAATACAGAAAAACTCCATTAAAAAATGTGGTGCTAACACATTTTGATCAACTGTACAATGCATCATTTATCCTTCCCACTTTCTGTGCTTCATCTCTTCTGTAGAGTTTGGCAGCTATATGTATGTCTATTACACAGAATGCCAAGGGCTTGGTTATGACATATGTAAATGAAAACTGCTAGCTTCTCAGTTTTTATAGCAAAACCTTAAGAACAGTAAAGTCCACTACTTTACAGACAATGGGGAAGTGTGGATCATCAGAAGATGAGAGGGAGGAAATAAAAGGATGGCTTGAGTAGTAAAGGAAGGTGGAGAGTGTGGACAAGTGATGAGAGTCAATAAGCATCTCAGACATTGTGCATTACAGGTTCATGACTGGCGGGTCTTGGAAAGGAAAAAGTATCTCACATACAAAATTGTATTGAAATGTGGGAGCAAAAGAAACTCTTCTTCTGAGGTCACTGTAAGAGATGTTAGCATCAGACTGTATATAGCCAACAAATTAGTGGATGGGAAGAGAAAGAAACTCACTCAATCACATTTTAGCAGAATATAAAGAGTTCATGGTATATTAACTGTAATTGCAGCCAGGATTAATCAGGAGGCTACTGCAGAGATGTAAGTGGCTCACACTAGGGCACTATTTCAGTTCGGTTCAGTTGCTCTGTTATCTGCAAATATTTGTTACCACATGGACTTGCAGCACGTCAGGCTTCACTGTCAATCACCAACTCCCAGAAGTTGCTCAAACTCATGCCCATTGAGTTGGTGATGCCATCCAATCATCTCATCTTCTGTCATCCCCTTCTCCTCCTGCCTTCAATTGTTCTCAGCATCAGTGTCTTTTCAAATGAGTCAGTTCTTTGCATCAGGTGGCCAAAGTATTGGAGTTTCAGCTTTAGCGTCAGTCTTTTCAGTGAATATTCAGGACTGATTTCCTTTAGGATGGACTGGTTGGATCTCCAACCAGTGATTGATCACACCATTGTGAGCATCTGGGTCATGAAGATCTTTTCTGTATAGTTCTGTGTATTCTTGCCACCTCTTCTTAATATCTTCTGCTCCTATCAGGTCCATACCATTTCTATCCTTTACTGTGCCCATTTTTGCATGAAATGTTCCCTTGGTATCTCTAATTTTCTTGAAGAAATCTCTAGTCTTTCCTATTCTATTGTTTTCCACTATTTCTTTGCATTGATCACTAAAAAAGGCTTTCTTATCTCTCTTTGCTATTCTTTGGAACTCTGCATTCAAATGGGAATATCTTTCCTTTTCTTCTTTGCCTTTCACTTTTCTTCTTTTCACAGTTATTTGTAAGGCCTCCTCAGACAACATTTTTGCCATTTTGCATTTCTATTTCTTGGGGATATTCTTGATCTCTGCCTCCTGTACAATGTCACAAATCCCTGCCCGTAGTTCTTCAGGCACTCTGTCTACCAGATCTAATCCATTGACTCTATTTCTCACTGCCACTGTATAATCATAAGGGATTTGATTTAGGTCATACCTGAATGGTCTAGTGGTTTTCCCCACTTTCTTCAATTTAAGTCTGAATTTAGCAATAAGGAATTCATAATCTGAGTCATAGTTAGCTCCCAGTCTTGTTTTTGCTGACTGTATAGAGCTTCTCCATCTTTGGTTGGGAAGAAAATAAGCAATCTGATTTCAGTATTGACCATCTGGTGATGTCCATGTGTAGAGTCTTCTCTTATGTTGTTGGAAGAGGGTGTTTGCTATGACTAGTGTGTTGTCTTGGCAAAACTCTATGAGCCTTTGCCCTGATGCATTCTGTACTCCAAGGCCAAATTTGTCTGTTACTCCAGATATTTCTTGACTTCCTACTTTTGCATTCCAGTCCCCTATAATGAAGACGATATCTCTTTTGGATATTAGTTCTAGAAGGCCTTATAGATCTTCACAGAACTATTCAACTTCAGCTTCTTCAGCATTACTGGTCAGGGCTAGACTTGGATTACTATCATATTGAATGGTTTGCCTTGGAAATGGACAGAGATCATTCTGTCATTTTTGAGATTGCATCCAAGTATTGCATTTTGGGCTCTTTTGTTGACTATGATGGCTACTCCATTTCTTCTAAGGGATTCTTGCCCACAGTAGTAGATATAATGGTCATCTGAGTTAAATTCACCCATTCCAGTCCATTTTAAGTTTGCTGATTCCTAAAATGTCGATGTTTACTCTTATCATCTCCTGTTTGACCACTTCCAATTTGCCTTGATTCATGGATCTAACATTCCAGGTTCCTATGCAGTATTGCTCTTTATAGCATTGGACTTTACTTCCGTCACCAGTCACCTCCACAACTTGGTGTCTTTTTTGCTTTGGCCTCGTCTCTTTATTCTTTCTGCAGTTATTTTTCCACTGATCTCCAGTAGCATATTGGGCAACTACCGACCTGGGGAGTTCATCTTTCAGTGTCCTATCTTTTTGCCTTTTCATAATCTTCATGGGGTTCTCAAAGCAAGAATACTGAAGTGGTTTGCCATTCCCTTTTCCAGTGGACCATGTTTTGTCAGAACTCTCCACCATTTCCCATACTTCTTGGGTAGCCCTACATGGCATGGCTCACAGTTTCATTGAGTTAGACAAGGCTGTGGTCCATGTGATCAAATTGCCTAGTTTTCTGTGACTGTGATTTTCAGTCTGTCTGCCCTCTGATGGAGAAGGATAAGAGGCAGTAACAGTATAGATAATGACAACTGATGTAACTTTGGATACATTTTGATGACAGGAGATTTCCAGATGGGGAACATATATATCACAACAAAAAGAGAGGGGGGCATTTCAGCACTGTTTACAATAGCCAAGACATGGAAGGAACCTAAATGCCCATTGTTAGAAGAATGGATAAAGAAGATATGGTACATATATATAAAGGAATATTACTTAGCCTTTAAAAAGAATGAAATAAAGCCATTTGCAGCAACATGATGAACCTAGAAATTGTCATACTGAGTGAAGTAAGTCAGCAGGGAAGGATAAATATCCTAAGACATCCCCTATTTGCAAAATCTAAAAAGAAATGATACAAATGATCTTATTTATAACATAGTAATAGATTCACAGACTTAAGAAAATTAACTTATGGTTGCCAGTGGGTAAGGACATCAGGAAGAGAGAGTTAGGGAGTTTGGGGTCAACATGCACACACTGCTATATTTAAAATGGATAACAAAAAAGGAGCTACTGTATAGCACAAGTAACTCTTTTCAATGTTATGTGGCAGCCTGGATGGGAGGGGAGTTTGGGGGAGAGTGAATACATGTATACATATGACTGAATCCCTTCACTGTGAACCTGAAAGTATCACAACATTGTTAACTGTGTATTCTCCAGTACAAAAAAAGAGTTTAAAGAAAAAGGCAATCAAAGATTATTATTTTCTCTGTTCAATACCACTAGTAGGTCAAGTAAGATGAGGACAGAGAATTAACAACAAATTTATCATTGTGAAGGTGGTCATTGGTGAACTTAATAAGAATACTATTTGGTGGAGTAATGAGAGTGAATCTTGCTCAAGAGAGATTGAGAACAATATCTGTAGTGAGTAACTACTTCATGAATTTGAGGGACCATCAGTTAAAATCTTGCCTGCAGCAACAAGACATGACCACATGACTTTGGGTTGGGTATTCCAAGCAGGGCAGGATGAAAGAGTTAATGTAATAGGCTGACTAAGAACAAAGAATTAGAATAGAAATGATCAAGTGTTGAACACTCACATGTACCAAGTCCTGCATAAGAGTTTGGCATGCATTGTCTCCTTGAATGCTTATAGCAATCCTAGCAGGGAAGTTGTATAATTTCCCTCATTGTACTTAGGAAAACACAGGGGTTCTCAGAGCTTTTATTATTTGTCCAAGGTCATATGATGAATAGCAGAACTCTAAAGCTATGCTCTTACCTACTATGACTTAGAGCTTGCCTTAAGACATAGTGAATTCCAGAAATAATTGAGATGATTTTAGTGTGGAGATGGAGGAAGATTTGGGGAAGATATACTTTGCCCTTGTTCACATGGAGTTAAATAATATTGATCAAAACAATATAAATGGTTTTATTTTGTTCATGCCTAACATTTATAAAAGCATTCCTGTAAAAATACACTAACTACAAAAGTAAATTTGTACTCTGATTTTTCTTCCTGCCTGTTGGGGTCCAGCTTTTTCTTATTTCTTTTTATTTTAAAGAAACTATTTTCAGAATAGTCTTAAGTTCACAGAAAAGTTGAGTGGAAAGTACAGAGAGTACTTTTTGTATATTTCTTCTTATTTGAGTTTTGGTAGATTGTGTTTTCCAAGGAAGTCATCCATTTAATCTAGGTTATCAAATATGTGAGCACAAGACATTCAGAATACTCCTTTATTATCCTTTTACTTTCTATGGGATCTGTAGTGATGGCCATTCTTTCATTCCTGATATTAGTAGTTATGTCTTCTCTTTTTCCTTAATTACCCTGGCTAAAGATTAATACATTTTATTTGTCTTTTCTGGAAACCACCTTTAAGTTTTATTGATTTTCCTATTGATTTTCTGTTTTCAATTTCATTGATTTTTGCTTTATTTATTATTATTTCTTTTCTCCTGCTAATTTTGGATTGTTTTTCTATCTCTTGAAGGTGGAAATTTACATGACTGATTTCAGATCTTTCTCTTTTTCAAGTATGTGTATTTAATGCTATAAATTTCCTCTAAGCACTACTTTCATAGATTCCTACAAATTTTGATAAATTGTATTTTCATTTTTATTAAGTTCAGAATATTGTAAAATCCCTCATGAAATTTCTCCTTTGATTTATGTGTTATTAAAAGTGTGTTTTTAATCACCAGGTATTTGGAAGCTTTTCCAATTTTCTTTTGTTAATGATTTGTAGTTTAAAATATAATTTTCCCCCAAGAGCAGACATTTTATGATTTGTATTTTTTTCAGTTTCTTTAGACTATGTTTTTATGGTCCAGATTGTTCTCTCTCTCGGTGAATACTACCTGTGACTGTGAGAAGAGCATATATTCTGCTGTGGTTGGGTGAATTAACCAGTAAATATTAGTTATATCCAGTTGGTTGATGGTGCTGTTGAGTTCAAATATGTCCTTACTGATTTTCTGTCTGCTATATTGGTCCATTTCTGATAAAGAGATGATAAAGTCTCCAATTATAACAGTGGATTCATCCATTTCTTCTTGCAGTTCTCACAGTTTTTGCCTTGCATATTTGATACTCTTTTTTCACACAGTAAAGATCATTATGTCTTCTTTGAAGTACAGACTCCTTCATTTTGCAAAGCCTTTCTCTGTGCCTGTTAATTTTTCTTGCCCTGAAATCTGCTCTATCTGAAAGTTATACACTTCTACTTTTCTTTGATTAGTGTTACCATGATATATTTTTTCTCCATTCACACAGTTTTATTCTATACGTTTCTGTGTATTCAAAGTGGGTTTCTTGTAGACAGCATATAGCTGTTTTTCTTTGATTCATTCTCAAAATTTCTATTATTTAACCTGCTGTTTAAAGTGATTGGTGTTTTTCAATCAGTCATGACCAACTCTTTGCAACCCCGTGGACTGCAGCATGCCAGGCTTCCTTGTCCTTCACCATTTCCCAGAGCTTACTCAAACTCATGTCCAATGAGTCTGTGATGCTATCCAACCATCTCATCCTCTGTTGTCCCCTTTTCCTCCTGCCTTCAATCTTTCCCAGGATTGGGGGCTTTCCAATGAGTCAGCTCTTTGCATCAGGTGGCCAAAGTATTGGAGCTTCAGCAAAATCCTTCAAATGAATAGTCAGGGTTGATTACCTTTAGGATTGACTGGTTTGATCTCTTTGTGGTCCAAGGGACTCTCAAGAGTCTTCTCCAACACCACAGCTCAAAAGCATCAATTCCTTGGCATTCACCCTTATTATGGTCCAATTCTCACACATCCATACATGACTAAAGGAAAAATCACAGCTTTGAATATATGACCTTTGTTGATAAGGTAATGTCTCTGCTCTTTAATACTCTGTCTAGGTTGTCATAGCTTTTCTTCCAAGGAGCAAGCATCTTTTAATTTCATGGCTGCAGTCACCATCTGCAGTAATTTTACAGCCCAAGAAAACAAAATCTGTCACTGTTTTCATTGTTTAACCATCTATTTGCCATGAAATGATGGAATTGGAAGCCATGTCCTTTGTTTTCTGAATGTTGAATTTTAATCCAGCTTTTTCATTCTCCTCTTTCACTTTCATAAAGAGGCTCTCCAGTTCCTCTTAATGCTTTCTGCCATGAGAGTGGTATCATCTGCATATCTGAGGTTATTGATATTTCTCCCTGCCATCTTGATTCCAGCTTGTGCTTCATCCAAACCTGTATTTCTCATGATGTACTCCGCATCTAAGTTAAATAAGCAGGGTGACAATATAAGCCTTGACGTACTCCTTTCTTCACTTGGAACCAGTCTATTGTTCCATCTTTGGTTCTAACTGTTGCTTCTTGACCTGCATACAGATTTCTGAGGAGGCAGGTAAGGTAGACTGATATTCCGATCTCTTTAAGAATTTTCCACAGTTTGTTGCAATCGACATAGTCAAAGGTTTTAGTGTAGTCCATGAAACAGAAGTAGATGTTTATCTGGAATGCTCTTGCTTCTTCTATGATGCAGTGGATGTTGACAATTTGATCTCTGGTTCCTCTGCCTATACGAAATCCAACTTGAACACCTGGAAGTTCTTGATTCACGTACTGTTGAAGCCTGGCTTGAAGAATTTTGAATATTACTTTGGTAGCATGCCAAATGAGAGCAATTGTGTAGTTTAGGCATTGTTTAGCACTGCCCTTGTTTGGGACTAGAATGAAAACTGACCTTTTCCAGTCCTGTGGCCACTGATGAGTTTTCCAAATGTGCTGGCATAGTGAGTGCAGCACTTTCACAGCATCATCTTTTAGGATTTGTAATACCTCAGCTGGAATTCCATTACCTCCACTAGCTTTGTTCTTATTGATGTTCACTTGTCTAAGGCCCACTTGTCATCACATTCCAGGATGTCTGGTTCTAGGTGAGTGATTACACCACTGTTATTTGAGTTATTTGAGTCATTAAGATCTTTCTTTAGTACAGTTCTGTGTATTCTTGCCACCTCTTCTTAATATCTTCTGCTTCTGTTGGGTCCATACCATTTCTGACCTCTATTGTAAGCATCTTTGCATGCGATGTTACCTTGGTATCTCTAATTTTCTTGAAGAGATCTCCAGTATCTCCCATTCTATTGTTTTCCTTTATTTCTTTGCATTGTTCACGTAGGAACACTTTCCTATCTCTCCTTGCTATTCTTTGGCACTCTGCATTCAGATGGGTATATCTTTACTTTTCTCTTTTGCCTTTATTTTTTCTTCTTTTCTCAACTACTTGTAAGACCTCCTCAGACAACCATTTGTCTTTTTGCATTTTTTTTTCCTGGGGATGGTTTTGACCACTGCCTCCTGTACAATGTCATGAACCTCTGTTCATAGTTCTTCAGGTACTCTGTGATTCAGATCTGATCCCTTGAATCTATTTCTCACTGCTACTGTATAATCATAAGGGATTTGATTTAGGTCATATCTGAATGGCCTAATGGGTTTCCCTACTTTCTTCCATTTTAGTCTAAATTTTGCAATAAGGAGCTCATGATCTGAGCCAGAGTCAGCTCCCAGACTTTTTTTGTTGTCATTGACTTTATAGAGCTTCTCCATCTTTGGCTGCAAAGAATTTAATCAATCTGATTTCAGTATTGACCATCTGGTGATGTCCTGGTATAGAGTCTTCTCTTATGTTTGCTGGAAAGGGTGTTTGCTATGACCAGTGAATTCTCTTGGAAAAACTCTGTTAGCCTTTTCCCTGCTTCATTTTGTTCTCCAAGGCCAAACTGCCTGTTACTCAAGGTATCTCTTGACCTCCTACTTTTGCTTTTCAGTCCCTATAATGAAAAGGACATCTATTTTTGGTGCTAGTTCTAGAAGGTCTTGTAGGTCTTCATAGAACTGTCAACTTCAGCTTCTTTGGCATTAGTGGTTGAGGCATAGACTTGAATTACTGTGCTATTGAATGCTTTTCCTTGGAAACAAACAGAGATCACTCTCATTTTTGAGACTGCATTCAAGTACTGCATTTCAGACTCTCTTGTTGACTCCAAGGACTACTCCACTTCTTCTAAGGTTTCTTGCCCACAGTAGTAGATATAATGGTCATCTGAATTAAATTCACCCATTCTGACCTATTTTAGTTCACTGATTCCTAAAATGTTGATATTTACTCTTGCCATCTCCTGTTTGACCACTTCCAATTTACCTCAATTCAGGGACCTAATATTCCAGGTTCCTATGCAATTTTGTTCTAACAGTGACTTTACTTCCATGACCAGTCACATCCTCAGCTGGGCATTGTTTCTCCTTTGGCTCAGCCTCTTCATTCCTTCTGGAGCTATATGTCTGCTGTTCTTCAGTAGCATCTTGGGCACCTACCAACCTGGGAAGTTCATCTTTCAGTGTCACATCTTTTGCCTTTTCATACTGTTCATGGGGTTCTCAAGGCAAGAATGATGAAGTGGTTTGCCATTCCCTCTCCAATGGGCTGCATTTTGTCAGAACTCTCCACTATGACCCAGTTGTCTTGGGTGGCCCTACACAGCATTGCTCATAGTTTCATTGAGTTATACTAGGTTGTCATCCATATGATTAATCTGATTAGTTTCCTGTGATGGTGATTTTCATTCTGTCTGATTTTCATTTCATCTATCATCTGTATGACTGAACAAGAAGTCTTGTTCCGGTGGCCAAGGCCATGCTTAGTAAATCTTTAATCCAATTTTCTGTTGATGGACTGGGCTGTGTTCCCTACTTCAAGTTTAGTCTGAGGCCAAAGTATGGTAGGAGCAATGGCAGTAATGGTGACTGCCTTCTAAAGGACTTTTTACAGCATGCCACAGCATGTTGCAGTCAGTGCCTCTGACCCCACGGCAGGCCAGTGTTGACCCATGCCTCTGCTGGAGCCTCTCTGACACTCACAGGCCAGTCTGGAACAGTCTCTTGCGGGGTCACTGCACCCTTCTGCCACACAGGGTGCATACTCCTACAGTCTTTTCCCCAGTCCTGTGGAAGTTCTGTAATCAAATCCCACTGGCCTTCAAACAAATTCCCTGAGGGTTCTCAGCCTCTTCGCTGGATCCCCAGGTTGGGAAACCTGTTGTTGGCCCTAGAAACTCTGCAATAGTACAAGAACTTCTTTGGTATGATTGTTCTCCAGTTTGTAGCTCATCTGCTTGGTGGCTCTATTGTAGAACTAATGGCAAGCTCCTCCAAGATGACTTGTGTGCACACCAGGCCTCCCAGGTCTGCTGCAGCCAGAGTCCCTGTCCCCAAGGCAGGTCACTGCTGACCCTTGCCTCCGCAGGAAACACTGAATCACTCAGAGGCAGGCTGGCTCAGTCTCTGTGGGTCCTGGTGTGCACAGGGTTTTGTTAGCATCCGCTGAGCATCTCTGGCAGGTCTGAGATTTGATTTCAAATGCCACTGCGCCCCTCCTACCATCTTGTTGAGGCTCCTCCTTTGCTAGTTATATTAATATCTACCATACTGATTACTTAAAAAGAAGTATTAACCTATCCTTTGTTATATATTTTTTTAACTTTCTGCACGTTTACTGATTTCTGTCATTTTGAGCATTTCAGATGACCCCATTTTCTCTTCTTAGAAAATTAGTTATTTTTCCTATCTATTTCTTTAACATTTTTAAGCCATTGATCTAGAGTTTACAATGTATTTCCAACTAACCCAAATCCATTTTCAAGTAACACCATACCACTTCCTGAGCAGTGCAACTTATAACAACACAGCATTTCTAACTCCCTCCTCTTGTCCACTGTATCATTATTATCAACCATTTCACTGATACATAAGCATAAACATACATTGCTGCTATTATTATTTTGAAAAAATGATTATAGCACATCAATTAGGAATAAAAAACTAAAATCTTATATTTTATTGTATTCATTTTTTATGTCCTTTCGTTATGTAGATTTGTGTTTCTGACCTGTATCATTTTCTTTCTTAATTTTTTAAACATTTCTTACAAGGCAGTTCTACTGGCAACAAATTGCCTCAGTTTCTGTTTGTCTGAGAAAGTCTATTTCTTCTTCACTTTTGAAGGTTAATTTTGTAGGATACAGGATTCTAAATTACTGACTGGATCTTAATTTCCAAAATTAATAGAAACTTTAAGTTCTTATTTACTAAGTTATTATTTAGTAAGTATGGAATTTCGATTTGAAAGTGCCGGAGGTAAATAACCATACACACACATGTGAAAGAAAGAGGGTGTGGGGGTGTGGGAGAGACACATACATACTATTGATACTACGTATAAAATAGATAACTAAGGAGAACATACTGTATCACACAAGAACTCTACTTAATACACTGTGGTGACCTGAATGAGAAGGAAATCAGAAGAGAGTGGATATATCTATATGCATGGCTGATGCATTTTGCACAGTCAAAACTAACAACACATTGTAAAGCAACTGTATTCCAATAAAAATTAATTTAAAAAGAAAAAAAAAAAAAGAAAGAAAGAAAGCCCATTATGAAGTAATGGTGAATAGTCTCCTTGAAATCTATTCTTTCACTCCAACCCACTGATTCATTTCAGTTTTTGAAACCCTGTGGTCCTACAAGGAGACTCTATGATAAATTCAAGTCTCTCAGGCTTTCCTAACTGAGGAAATCTCATATTCCCCTCCTCCCATTCCAGAGAGACATGGAAAATTATTCAATGAATTATTAATGTTACTAATAACATAAAATTAATACAACTCACTCCTCTCAAGCTGAGGAGAAGTTGCCATCTAATTAAAAGAGTAATCACTGCTCCCATCTTAGGAGATGAAGGTGGTTATTTATTAAGAGGAACATTACCTTTTAGTCAATGCTAAAATGAGGGTGCTGGAAGTGTAATGTCCTTTCAGTCTTGTTTTTAACCTTAAAGAGATATGAACATCTACTTCCACTGAGTTTCACTTTCCCTAGAAAAGCCTAGTATGGATATGGTATTGACATATCATGCAGTGATAGGAGAATAAGAAGAGTGAAATAATGTCATTTTCAGCAACATGGATGGACCTAAAGATTATCATACTAAGTGGAGTATGTCAGAAAAGAAAGACAAGTACTGTATGATATCACTTACATGTGGAATCTAAAATACAACACAAATGAACATATCTATCAAATAGACTCACAGAGAGTAAACTTGTGGTTGCCAAGGTGGGAGGGCAGAGGGGAAGATTGGGAGTTTGGGATCAGCAGATGCAAACTAGTATATATAGGATGAATATGCAACAAGAATCTAGTGTACAAAACAGGGAACTGGATTCAGTATCCTGTGATAAACTGCAATGGGAAAAATATGAAAAATAATATATATATGTGTAACTGAGTCACTTTGCTGTATGGCAGAAATTAACACAATGTTGTAAATCAAATATGCTTCAGTGAAATTTCTTTTAAAAAGAGAAAAAGAAGAGGATAATATAGTAACTTAAAATTTCTCTATGTTCTCTTCAGCATCTAGTACAGAGGAAGTACTAAAGAAAGTCTCCCTGGTTTGAATGTTATAAAAAACTTAATCACTGACCACTGAGAAACCAAGATAATGGCATCAATTTTTACACCTTTAAGTTGGTATTCTTATCTTCCAATTTACAGAAACTGACTTCAAATATTTCAACCAATTAAGAGAAATATGCTAGAGTGATTGGGTAATATCTTAGAAGCCAAAGATAATGAAAGGTACAGAACCAGAGACTAGAAATCCATTCAGAACGATGGCAGTGATTTACTTCCATCTTTCACCTACTCTCTCCTCCCCAGCACTTGGGCAAACACAACTTCCTCAAAGCTCTAAGGTTAACATTTCCTCTATTCAAGCAAACAGGTCAGAGTGAGAGCTATCTCAAACCAAGTGCCAAATACCTGACAAAGACTGATCAACTTCAAACCAAGTGTCTACACAGGTCCTTTCAGTTATGGCCATGAGAGGGAGATAGGATCACATCACATAAACCTGGCTTCTGGAGCTTACCCCTCTGAATAACTCTTTCTGGCAGCTGTCAGAGGAACAGGATCATTATAGTCTGATCACATGTCCATCAGTGATGGACCTAGAGATTTGTCCTGAGATATCTTTCTTTCTAGAAGTCTCTGCCCCATCAAGAGGCATCATCATACTACAGACACACACTGGGAAGTGGGACACAAATTAATCCAGCATCTCTCCATGGTATAATTTGTTTATCACTCACCCTCACATATTTACTATGGTTCTTCGGTTTATCTTCGGTTGTCTTTTTTTTTTTTTTTTCTTTCCCGTCAAGAAGCAGATGTGTCCTCTGAAAATTAGATTTGATATAGCATTGTCTTTGGTTTGTCTCCAGATGTGGCTAATTTTGCGGCTCAGCCAGAGGATGGCAAACAAATGCTTTCTCGGGAGACATCAAATAATGACATTTAAGTCTTAATTGCTCCTTAGAATAGATCACTTTTTAAAATGTTTCACTCAAATACAGTGATTCTCATGGTTCTCTAAGTTTAACTTAAAAGAGCTGTTGAGTTAAAAAAAAATACAATGCACTTTCATAGCATTTCTGAAAACTAAGAGCTATATTTTTCTTTTAGTTTTAAGAACGTTTATGCAACTCTTTATATATTCATGAAGCTTGACTACTATGTATTTAGTTCTATCATAGTTTATATTTCATCTCCCACATACCTACTGATGTGCAAAATCCATTTCTTATTGTAACATGAAAATACTGCAAACAACTGTCATCCTATATCCCCCACAACTATACAACAACAGGATCTTGTATTTGTGAAGAAGCAAATTAGCATAGTTTCTTTTTGCAAGCCCTGGTATCTAAAATTCTGTCCTCAAAATTAAATTATTTTATTTAAAGAATGCACTTCTAGGAATCTCCTGTTAAAATTCAAATACTACTAGGAGAGGCAATATATTCATTTATTAGCTGAGTGATGCAATTTAGTTCAATATATGCTGAAACATTGCAAGCCTATGCTAATAAACTGGCCCAAAAGAAAAATGAGATGCCTAAAGAGGTGATAAATTCCCTACTGTAGAAGGTTCTCAAGTGGAGGTCAAATAGTCACCTGGAAGAAGTATCAAATATAAATATTTAGGCATTGAATGGAATATTAAACATAATGATTGCTCATATACATATGAAATTCTACCAGTTTACTTGCATCTTTCTCCATTTATTCATGCATTCAAGCATGCATCCATTCATTTAGCCATCATGTATTCAATGTCTGCTACTATTATAAACTCTGGCCAATCAGTTGTAAACAAGCAAGAAAGACTGATGTTGGAGAGATTATAATCAAAGGCTCTATGATTAGCCATTGGTATTAAAGCATAAAGTGGTTTATGAAAAATTTAGGCATGTAAGTGCTCAAGCAATTACAGATAATTATATGGTAGGGAGACTGCTAAATCTGGTCCAGCAGATGCCTAAGTAGATCATAGTGATAGGAGACCTAGGGTAGAAGAACCCAGGAAAACTTGGCATCAGTGAAAATGTACCATGGATACCCACAGTATGATGCCAGAAAGGCACTTTGAGAATGAATGGGTCATGGACATGTCCATCTCATGTCAAATTATCTCCAAACATTTTGTTTCCCACATTTTAAAAATAATACCCAATGGCAACTACCTTGTTGCCTCCCCTTGAAGCACGCAAACTTTCATTATATTTTAGACCTAACTACTAGTAATATTAACAAGAATATCAGCCACAACTATAATAACAATTATAAGTATGTACCCCCAGGTGTCACAGCGGTAAAGAATCTGCCTACCAATGCAGGATACAAAAGAGATGTGGTTTTGATCCCTCAGTTGGGAAGATCTCTGGAGTAGGAAATGGCAGTCTACTCCAGTATTCTTGCCTGGGAAATCCAGCAGACAGAGGAGCCTGGCAGGCTATTGCCCATGGAGTCACAGAGACAGACACAACCGAGGATGCATGCACTATGTATTGGACATTGTGTTATTTATCTGCGTGTAGTATCTCATTTTAATCTGTATAAATGTCCTATGAGATAAAAGTCTAATATCACCTCCACTTCACAGTTGAGATTACTGAGGCTCAGGGCAGTGAAGTGACATTAAAATGGAAACACAGTAAATGGTCAAGCTGGAACTCAAACCCAAGGCAATCTAAAATCCAAATTATTTCTCTGTAACTTTTTGTATTGAACTGAAGTCAGTTTCTCTGGAGCTTCAAATCACTAGTTCTTATTCTACTGTCTGAACTATCATAAAAGGTACACAGTGCATGACATTAAAGATATGTTCCCCAAACTAAACATCTCATTAAATATCCCCATTTCCATCATTCTGGCTTCACAGTCATCTCTGCTTAATCTTGTAGCTCCCTATTCATTAGAATTCAGTGGCATTCTTCTTATCCCTAGAAGTGGAATACAGGTGAAATCTTATAAATACTAAGTGGGACAGGACCAACAATGTCATCAATCCCATTCATCAACCATTGTCCACTGCCATTATCACAACAGCAATTAATACTCTAATTTAGAGGACTTCCTGGTGATCCAGTGGCTAAGATTGCACTCCCAATGCAGGGGGTCTGGGTTCCTGGGTCAGGGAACTAGATCTCACAAGCCACAACAAAGGATCCTGCATGCTACAACTAAAGATCCCACATACTGCAATGAAGACCAAAGATCCCACTATGACTTGGTGCAGTCAAATAAAAAATAAGAATTAAAAAAAAATTAGCAATACTCTAATTCAAAGTTTACAAGTTCAGAATTTAAATACATAATGAAAACTCTCGATCTTTACCATCTCCTACTGGTTCTAGAACCAACACTATAGCTAAAGGTCATTTAAGCTTTTTCTCTAGAGAAGTCCTCCATGTTATGAGTTGAAGTCTGTCTTTCTGTAGCAATTAGGCTTTATTCTCAATTCTGTCTGTAGGGGGTTATGAAAATAGTGTGTAGAGGTGCTGGGATTCCAACACAGGTCTATATAACTTCAGGGCCATACTCTTTGTGACTTTTGTTCAATTATTTTGCTGTCATATACAAATGTAGTCAATATGCGTGATCCGAGTTACTAACAGAACTGATCAATAGAACTAGGCTGAGGAAATAACACTGTTAGTTTTCATGTGCTTTTTCTTTTTGGGCTCTTTGTCCATCCTAGAGTCCATGAGAACATTTGAAAAGTCAATTAGAACCTTATCATACCACCTGGCAAATTAATGTCAGTGTTTCCAAGAAAGCTATAAAAACAGAGTCCTATAATTTGCTTCACATAGTCAAACAACTTACTGCGCTTCTCTGGTGGTAAAGAATCCACCTGCCAATGCGGGAAATGAGGGTTCAGTCCCTGGTCTGGGAAGATCCCCTGCAGAAGGAAATGGCAACCCACTCCAGTATTCTTCCCTGGGAAATTTCATGGACAGAGGAGCCTGATGGACTACAGTCCATGGGGTTGCAAAGAGTCAGACACAACTCAGTGACTAGACAACAGCTTCTTACTCTGAGGAGCAGAACATTTTGATCACCACTCAGGGGACAGCAGTTTCAGTACTAGAATCTTTGTGTAAGACTGAAATACTGGATTTTAGATAATGTTTTTAACTCAGATATACTAACTTAACAATTAATTATTATTCCTTTGGAGTTATGTTTAACTCCTTTATAGTAGTAACTGAAAGCTATATCTAAAAACTATAATCTCCATGAAAAGATTTGTTGCTCAGTCATTTTTGACCTTTTATGTCCCCATGGACTGTAACTCATCAGGCTTCTCTTTCTGTGGAATTCTCCAGGCAAGAATACTGAGTGGGTTGCCAGGGCTTCTTCTCCAGGAGACCTTCCCAACCCAGTGATGTAACCCACATCTCCATATTGGCAGGCAGGTTCTTTACCGTCTGAGTCATGGTTTTAAATCCAATAAGGAACTAGTCCTCTGTGTATAGTGAGGAAACAGGCCTTCAGCATGAACATAAGTTCCTTAATTTTATATTTATAAAAACTATAAATTCCCTTAATTTTTATATCACTCTCTTTTATCTCATAACAGAACAGGTTGGAGTGGAATTATTTCCTCCTAAATAGTCATGAAACAATTTGGACATAGAAATAATATTTATAATTCATAAAGGGTCTCATAATAGCAACAATGTGGTTAAGATGGCATAAAATAAGACATGTTACTTGAAGTGATAGGTATGTCAAAAGAATAAAATTCACACAGTTAACACATGGAGAAGGGTATTATTGTATAGAAAAAAACAGAGTAACTAGAGTTACTACTAGCTTTCTATGAAAATTAACTCCAGGCATATTAGCAGCAAAGAAGGAAAAAGGAAAACCTACAGACTCCATAAAGTTTATCATTTAGAAAAGGAAGGATACCAAACATTGAGCAAGAGAAGCATGCATTACAGAAGTCACAAAACTGATTACAGGAAACACATCAAGGAGAGAGTTGATATAATAGACCCACACACTTCAAAAACTGGAAGCAAATTCAGATCTCTTTGAATGACCTAATTTCACAGACAGACTTGGGCACAGAGAAGAGAAGTAAATTTCCTAAGATCACCTAAATCATGAACCGGCTAATACAGGGATCAGAGGCTCAGAGGCAACCAGGCTTCCCATATTGTTGCATCATTTACCTTGAAACCCACCTAGCGCCTTCCTCCGGGAGGAAAGAAGAACCACATGGGTCTGATTCCTGGCTTGGTGCTAGAAATTTGAAATATAGAACCAAGCTAGCTCAGATTAAAGAAAGGCTCAAACATCTTTCCCCCTTTTCTCTTTGAAGAAGTCTAAGTTTAGAGAGCTATCTTTAGCTAAGTTTTGGTTGACGAGTAGAACTGAACAAAAAATTATAGGGCACAAAGTCTCTGCAATTTTCAAGGAAGAACAGGACAAAGAAAGAAGAACAATATATATATTGTAAGTAAAGAATTATATATATATGGTTTGCACCAATTTTAATCAGAGACACAAAACAATATCTATAGCAAAACCCAACAGCAATTGGAGTCTGAGTATGTGCCAGACATAGCACTAGGTATTTTACATGCATTATCTCATTTAATCGTCACAAGATTCCTAAAGCAGAATTCTCATTTTACAGATAAGGAAACTGAGGCAAAGAGGTTATGTGAATTTTCTAGAGATAAACAAGTCTTCAGGTATAAAGCCAGAATTTGAACAATGGTCTGTATGAGTCAAAAAATCCTCACTTGGCTATGACATGAAAAGGACCTAACCTCAAAGTAAATTCAAAACGAGAAGGAAGTCCAAAAACCTAATGAGTGAGTCGGTTTTGTTCAGCTTTTGTTTTGTGTCTCTAATATAATAATATCTAAATATAGATTTTTTATTCTTTTTTTTAAAGTATTTTTCATAAACATGGAAACCAAGTTTTGTTTCCAGTAATCAAAAGAATCCTGACCAATACAAGCTGCACTGTTCCTCACCCTGTACATCAAAAGTTAAACTAATACGCCCAGAAATTCAAGCCTGCTGCTGTGGAGCACGAAGGTTGCTGTGGATCCAATACTTTCCAATCCACATAATCACTGTACCACTGTATTCATTGCTCTTGGTCATATTTTAACCACCAAGAAAGGATAGTACTTCTTCCTTATTGTGCCCTACTTATTTAAATACCCTGTGTTTTACATAATTAGAAAACAAGATAATTTTTTTTTAATTTCCAAAATGAAGGTGGGGATGAAAGAATTCAAGCACATATCAAATGTGCATATCCACAGAGTAAAGAATTATTTTAAGTGCTTTCTGAAGCACTGTAATTTAGAAGTACTTTCTTTTTAGGGTTATATATCCCAAAGACAGAGGTGACTGAAAAGAAGTTTTAGCAGCCTTCAGTTACAATATTATTAGTAAAAATACTATTGACAATGTACTTTTGATGTAATTATAAATAAGTTAGAGGATAGAGCAAAAAATCTGGACTTAGCTTTAGAAAACAAGAACTTCAATATAAAAGAAATGTGATGTAAAATCAAAGAAGATTAAAGCCTTATAATCACAAATTTCAATTGTAAATAATAATATATATTCAAGAAGTGTGTATTTTTCTTCTTTTATTTATTTTTTTCACTTCTTCTTTCCTACCTCTGTCCACTGAGAAGGACTATAAATGATACCTTAACCTGGTAGTAGTGAACACTCTAGGTATATACATTTACCTTTCAAATGTAACTTTCTAACTTAAAGGCACCAGGGATTTTAAAGGAAGAATGATTTGAAGTTTGAGATAAGAAATAATAAGAGGACCCTAGAGTTTTGTCATAACAGGCATCAAAGAAGTTATCAATTACTACTAGTAAAATGTCAGTATACTCATTTCACATGTTAGCAAGGTAATGCTCAAAATCCTTCAAGCTAGGGTCCAATAGTACATGAACCAAGAACTTCCAGATGTACAAGCTGTATTTAGAAAAGGCAAGAGAACCAGAGACCAAATTGCCAACATCTGCTGGATCACAGAAAAAGCAAGAGCCATCCAGAAAAACATCTACTTCTGCTTCATTGACTACACTAAGGTCTTTGGCTGTGTGGATCACAATAAAGTGTGGAAAATTCTTAAAGAGATGGGAATACCAGACCACCTTACCTGCCTCCTGAGAAATCTGTATGCAGGTCAAGAAGCAACAGTTAGAACCAGACATGGAACAATTGACTGGTTCCCAGTTGGGAAAGGAGTATATCAAGGCTGTATGTTGTCACCCTCCTTATTTAACTTAAATGCAGAGTATATCACATGAAAAGTCAAGCTGGATGAATCACAAGCTGGAATCAAGACTGCTGGGAGAAATATCAACAACCTCAGATATGCTGATGACACCACCCTAACTGCAGAAAGTGAAGAACTAAAGAGCCTCTTGAAGAAGGTGAAAGAGGAGAGTTAAAAAGCTGGCTTAAAACTTGAAAAACTAAAATCATGGCATCCAGCCCCACCATTTCATGGCAAATAGATGGGGGAAAAGTGGAAACAGTGATAGACTTTATTTTCTTGGTTTCCAAAATCACTGCAGACGGCGACTGCAGCCACAAAATTAAAAGACACTTGCTCCTTGGGAAAAAAGGAATAGCAAACCTAGACAGCACATTTAGCAGAGACATCACTTTGCCAACAAAGGACCATATGGTCAAAGCTATGATTTTGATGTGAGAATTTGCCCATAAAGAAGGCCGAATGCTAAAGAATTGATGCTCTCAAACCGTGGTTTTGGAGAAGACTTCTGAGACTCTCCTGGATAGTAGGAGATCAAAGCAGTCCCACCCATGGCTGACTCATGTGAATGCATGGCAAAACCAGCAAAATATTGCAAAATAATTAGCCTCCAATTAAAGTAAATTAAAAAAAAATTTCAATCCTAAAGGAAATCAGCCTGAATATTCATTGGAAGAACTGATGCTAAAGCTCCAATACTTTGGCCACCTGATGAGAAGAGTTGCTTCATTGAAAAAGACTCTGATGCTGGAAAAAATTGAAGGCAGGAGAAGAAGGGGATGATAGAGGATGAGATGGTTGCATGGAATCACCGACTCAATTGCCATGAGTATGAGCAAATTCCAGGAGATGGTGATAGACAGGGAAACATGGCATGCTGCAGTCCATGGGGCTGCAAAGAGTAGGACATGCCTTAGTGACTGAACCAAAACAATATCATGTCAAAGAGACTCAGGAGCCAGTTTGAATAGACTCAGCTAGGAATGTTACAGGGCTTCGTTCAACAAGAAAAATAACTGCAATGACTTAAATATATATCTAATAATTATATAAACATTTAATAAATGTATTAGTTCATAATAAAACCAAGTAACAGCATGTGAGAAAAATGTATTGGTCAATGTTAGCATATGACAGAAGACAGAGTTTATCAGTTTGAAAGCTGGTAAAGTGAGTCAAGTGTTTATCCTACTTATTTTATGTGAATAGTAACTTGGGATACATGAATGGAAGTTTCCAGACAACCATTTTCAGTTCAACCATTGATGCATGCAACAAATAAAATAGCTATTGTGTACATTCCACTTTTGAAGATTCTTGCCAAAAAAAAAAAAAAGCTACTGATGTAGTTCGCAAATTGCAGAAAATTTTGTAAAGAAAAATATGAAATAATGAGAATCAAGAATATGGGAAACTACAAAAAACAAACTTTTTTCTTTTCTTTTTAAAATTGCTTCTTTAACAAATATATTAGAAGAAAAGGGTATGAAATATAAAGAGAACCTAAAGATTAAGGAACTTAAAAGACATCAATCAATTAAAAACTTATAGATCTAAGTTTTATTTTTGGAACCATTCATGAAAAGCAGAAAATAAGAGAGACACAGGGACACAGAGCTTCTGAGACAATTGAGAAAATTTGAATACTTTAATGATTATTATTAATATTTGTATCTACTTGGACATGATAATATTATAGGTGTTATATCTTTAAAGAATATTTTCAGAGATATATTCTGGTATATTTATGAATGAAATGACATGATATGGTTTGATTAAAAATCACACATTATGAGGTATACAAAAGAAACAAGGTTGGCCATAAGCTGTCTCATAAAAAAAAAATTGAGAATTGTTCTTTTTTTATTATCTAAAATAAGTACTGAGACTATGTGATCTTTCTATCTTTGTTAGAATTCCTCTGTGAATCATCTGGGTCTGTGGCTCCTTTCATGAGGCAAAGGAGGGATGTGGTTTTAAGTGTACACCTTTTGAGGCTAGACATAAATTTGATTTGGCCCTGCTACTTCCCAACTTAAGTTCACTTAGCCTAAATTCAACAGTACAATGAAGATAATAATGCCTGGAACCCAAGATGTTCTTTTGCATCATCTAGAACATTTACACATGATGTTTGCTCTATTTAGAGTTCCATTCCATCTCGTTTGCCTAGTTAACACTTACTGATCCTTCTTATGTCAATGCCATCATCATTTCTTGAGTAAATCCATTCCTTTTCCTTCCTAGCCAGTTCAAGTTCCTTCATTACCTGTTCCTGTACAATTATACAATTCTCCTTTGTGGTTCTGATCACAACTGCAAGTTCACATTCGTTAGTTGATGTTTGGTTCATATTTACCTCCCCATTAGACTGTAAGCTCCATGACATCAAGGAAAAGTGTCTATGTTCAGCATTGATTATCCCTGGCAGATAACATAGTGTGTATACAGCAAATATTGCTTGAATAGATAAATGAACTGGCAAATGAATCATGAATCAAGTGCTTAGCATGATATCTTAGAGCCAGCATTCAGTAACCACTGGTTACTGTTACACTTCCTGTTATTGTTTTTTGGTATTAGACTTCTGCAGTAGTTGAGAAGAAAGGGATAGGGAGATTAGAAAAAATATAGGCTGTTAAATGTAGGGTATCAAATATAGGATGATAAGGTTTAGAGCAGTTCTCCAAGCTTAGTAGAGAATAAGAAATTTATATGGTAACTGAACAGAAACCCAACTGTATCATCTGTTCAACCTGGACCCATGGGTTGAAGGGTCTCTAGCCTGAGACACAGACATGGGACCTATATTTAAGATATTCTCTAAAATTCAAGCTTCTCTGGTCAGAAGTTTAGGCAGAATGGGGTTGGAAAAGGCGGAGGGTTCTTTTTTCACCTTACTTTCCATGTGCTGAGAAGCACAGTTTCCTCTAAGTTCCCAATGAGTGTGTTGAGTTGGTTCTCATTGTGTTGAGCTCAGTGGTTTAGAAACAATGATAACATAATATGCTGACCACAAAAGAACAAAAGGTCAGGTTGGCTTTTGGTTTCACAAGTCTTGTTATATGAAAGTATGTGAAACGAATAGTTTTGCCATGATTATTCATTTGCTAAACTTCATCCCCTGATTTTTGAGACATAGAGGGAATAAAAAATAATGAATGTCATTTCTGTAGGCTGCTGAGAAAGGGACTACAAAGTACCCCGATTCTACCTGCTAGAAGTTTGTTTTAATTTTATAAGTTGGAGATGACCTGTAAATGTTTTATAAAACATCTAAGGCAGTGTCCTTAAATTTTGCAGGTTATAGTTCTCTCTGAGATTCCAAAGATAAAAGCAGGTCCTTCTCTGAGAAATTCTAATACAAACATCAAGTTTCCACAATCTGCTTCAGGATGTTCATGGAATTCCTGGGTCTTAAACAGAGATCCCAGGGCAGAACAATTACTATGGAGATATGGCCAACACACACAGGCCATGTGTCTGTATTCTGTAGATTAAATCTAGCTTTGCACAGTGTGATGGTTTCTCATGGTTGTTAAATCCCTTGATTCATGATCAACGCTCACTGAAAAACAAACAAACAAAAAACATAGGGAAAAAGACCACCTAAACATACTACTGAGTTAATGATTATATCATTTGGATTAAACTGATCATTTTAACTCCTCCCAACAGTAAAAACAAGCCATATCTATATGTATTGGTGTGTGCATGATGAGTCATTCAGTTGTGTCCACTTCTTTGTGAACCCATGGACCTTTTTTGGCATGGAATTTTCCAACCAAGAATTCTAGAGTGGGTTGCCATTTCCAACTCCAATATGTATCAGTACAAATTTCCAAATCACTTAAGTTAAAAAAAACAAACAAACATGATCTACATGGTTAATGTTATTTATATTAAATGCAAAGTATATGTGTTCATATTTTTGGATAATCAAATAGGCAGCATAAAAATGAGAAAATATTCATGGAAATTGTAAATGCTCAAATTCATGATAATGTTTCTTTCTGGGCAGAGAGGGAGGGAAATGAATGTAGGTAGAACATAGGAAATTTTAACTGTAAAGTTTTCTTCATAAAAATGGAGAAAGAGAACTGGAGTAGATGTAATATTAAAACTTGAAAAATGTGAGCTGGTGAGTTCAAAGAGGTTCATTATATTATTTCTCCTTAGTGTTCATATAAGTATATCAAAATAAAGATTTGAAAAATGAAAATAACCTAGCTCACAAGGATGTCATTAAAAACAAATGACCACATAAGCAAAAATGCCTTGGAAAATGCAAATGATACACGAGGGGCACACAGGTATCCCCCCCTCGCTAAATTCATCTCATTAAAATTCAACCCAACAAATATTGATTAAGCACAGTAAGATTCCATCGGACAGAAGGACCAAATTGATATAATGATCACAGACTCAAGATTCTATGGGATCTTACTATTTATCCTGCTCAGTAGATTTCAGAGGGGGATATAAATAAGGGTGAAAGCACTGTTTAATTTGTCATTCATCCTGTTTAATTAGGCATTCATCCTGCTTCAACCAGAAGAGCATTCTTTATGTTTTATACACACACACACACACATATAGATATATTTCATGAAATAATGCATTGCTGAACCTGAAACTCCAATACTTGGGCTACCTGATGTGAAGAATTGACTCACCGGAAAAGACCCTGATGCTGGGAAAGACTGAAGGCAGGAAGAGAAGCAGACAACAGAGGATGAGATGGTTGGATGGCATCACTGACTCAATGGTCATGAGTTTGAACAGGCTCTGGGAGTTGATGATGGAGAGGGAAGTCTGGCGTGCTGCAATCCATGGGGTCGCAAAGAGTTGGACATGACTGAGCAACTGAACTGAACTGAATATTAATTCACTGCTATAAATTTACTAAAATTGTTTGATCTGATCTTATCACTTCTCAAGGGCTCAGTACTATGATGGAAACTTTTCACTTTTGCTACTGACCTTTCCTTTCTTCTCATGCCACTAGAGACTTGATTTTGCTTCATAGAATATGCTTCACACACTGGATACTGTCTTCCAAAATAACAGTAAAGATACTTCTGGGTAGGAGAAGCAATTCTTATCCAGACCTGGGCTATGATGAAGCTATGATGAAGGTCAGGGAACTCACACTTCAACTCTGAGCCAGTGCTGAGACCAACATGAGCACTAGACAGAGAGGATTTGTTATTTTCATTAAACTCAAAACTGATCCATAGCATGTAAATCTGACTCTCTAGAAGCCATCTTGCCTGCATGAGGGGCCAGGACTTGCCTGGGACAATGGAGCTGACTGATGAAGACATATAGATCCACCATAGAAGAGAGCAGAGTCAGGAAACAGATAGACACTAGGTCCCGTGATATTAATTGAACCCCTGGATTCTGCTGGGATTATACTACTTAGCCACCTGAAAATAATAAATTCTCTCCTTCCTTGAAATAGACTGAAGAGTTTTGGTTTTTTGTTGTTGTTGCTATTTTTCACTTGAAACTGAAAGATATCCAAATCAAGTAGTTCTTAATGTTGCCATACACCCAAATGCTCCAAAAGACTGAGAATTTCTAGCCATATGTGAGTTGCATCCTTGGGCTGACTTTAGAAAGGTCCTAGTGTGAGCTCCATCCCTGGGCTGACTTTAGAAAGGTCCTGAATGTGAAATGAATGTGAAGTCGCTTAGTCGTGTCCTACTCTTTGCGACCCCATGGACTGTAGCCAACCAGGCTCCTCCAGGCAAGAGTACTGGAGCGGGTTGCCATTTCCTTCTCCAGGACAGAAAGGTCCTATATTTAGTTAAAATTTGTCTCCTATGCTATACCCATTTCTCCTTTCCTTTCATTGGAGTCAGATGTCTGTTTCTTCACAAAAGCACATAGATATCTGGGTATAATACTATCCCTCCTCCTCACCCATTCCATCTTCTTCACCCACTCTCTGCCCATCCCCTACCCAAAGTTTCTTACACACTGAGATTTCAAACCTAAACTTTAAGCTTGTCTAATCCATAAAATATTTTAATAAGGACATCTCAAAATCACTATATTTGTTATTGTGAACAATTGTTGGAATTAACATTAAATTATCATTAGGTGTCTGTGCACAAGTTGAACTTTTTTCTTTTTCATTTCTGAAGCTGCCTATAAAATGTAAACACTTGAATGGAGAATGATTAATACATTCCATTTACACAGAATTGTGTAGGCTCATGTATCCCAAAGCAACATGAAAACAGCTGTCAAACCTACTCACTTCATTTTTCATGGAATGGAAACAGATGCTAAATGTCTCATAAACATCTAGGGCAAGACATAAAGAAGTTGCAAGGGAAACCCTTTCAAAGCAGGAAGTATATGCTTCCAAATCTTTGAAAAAATAATCATAAACAGTGGTAAAATCAGTAAAATGTTAAAATTTATGCATGGGTTCCACAGAATACAGGATACTTTCCCAAGTCAGAAAGAGACAGGAATGAATCTCAGGTCTTCAGACCTTTACATCCCTTCTGTTTTGATGGTGTCAATTTCACTCAACAGAATATGATCAACTGTCTATTAAATTAGATAGCAAGTGCATCAGATTGCAGGTGCATTGGATTTGGAAGAAAGGGATACTCATAATCAGGAATTCCCCCCTAACCCCCAATATAAGAGGTGGATTTGATAAGCAACCAGTGAGTTTGTCAATGGCTGAGATTTAGCTGGGAATTTCACCTTCATTCTGCCTAAATTTCTAATCTAAATGTAATCTAATTCAAATGAAATTTTATGAACCAAGGAAAATTCTAAGAGTCAAGGTGTTCAAGTATTCGTGAAGGTACATATTTAGCAAACATTTTAGACAAAGCACTGTGTTGAATATGTTGTATGTGTCGTGAAGGCAGAAGGTGTGGAGGTGGGTGGGAAATAGATGGTGCCTGCTCTCAAGAAGTTTACAAACTCTGAGGAAGTTCCTAAGATATGTATTTTTCAGTGTTAACTAACAGTAAATGAGTACTATGTTTACCTTATCCTCCCTACTAATGTCATGGGGAACATTCTTTGTCTCTAGAACAGAGTAGACCACACTGACCTGAAGGGGTAAATAAATTTGGGTGAACATTTGAGAATCCTAAATTATGACCTTAAGTGTCTTATCTCTTTCTCCCTTTAGTTTTTCAAAGACTACTCATCTTCAAAATCTATTCTAATTCTGTTCAGTTCAGTTGCTCAGTTGTATTCAACTCATTGCGACCCCACAGACTGCAGCATGCCAGGTTTCGCTGTCCATCACCAACTCCCAGAACTTACTCAAACTCACGTCCATCAAGTCGGTGGTGCCATCCAACCATCTCACCCTCTGTCATTCCTTTCTCCTCCTGCCTTCAACCTTTCCCAGCATCAGGGTCTTTTCCAATGAGTCAGTTGTTCTCATTAGGTGCCCAAAGTGTTGGAGTTTCAGCCTCAGCATCAGTACTTCCAATGAATATTCAGGACTGATATCCTTTAGGATTGACTGACTGGATATCCTTGCAGCCCAAGGGACTCTCAAGAGTCTTCTCCACTACCACAGTTCAAAAGCATCAATTCTTTGGCACTTGGCTTTCATTACAGTCCAATTCTCACATCCATACACGACTATTGGAAAAACCATAGCTTTGAGTAGACAGATCTTTGTTGGCAAAGTAATGTCTCTGTTTTTTTAATATGCTGTCTGCTTTTTAATATGCTGCCTAATCCTGTGTTTATCTACAAAGCTTTCTTTGAAGTCTCCTGCACTGACTTTAACCTCTCTATGAGTCCTTGTAACATACTATTGGCAAAGTTTTTGGATGCTTAAGCATATGCTGCCTAATACAGTTACTGTACTGATTTCTATGTCGATTCCTGGGTCAGGAAGATCCACTGGAGAAGGGATAGGCTACCCATTCCAGTATTCTTGGGCTTCTCCTGTGGCTCAGCTGGTAAAGAATCTGCCTGCAATGTGGGAGACCTGGGTTTGGTCCTTGGGTTGGGAAGATCCCCTGGAGAAGGGAAGGGTTACCCATTCCAGTATTTTGGCCTGGAAAATTCCAGGGACTATACAGTCCATGGGGTTGCAAAGAGTCAGACTGAGCGACTTTCACTTTCACTTTTCTATGTCATGGCTTAGTTCCCCAGCTGGACTGAACACCTGAGCAATATAATTTACCTTTTCCTTAGTTCCTAGAACAGTACAACTAAAGTGTTTCATGTAATTCAAATGAATAAATGAACTAATGCCAGTTCCCTTTGATCCTCCATGGCTCATCAAGATTACTCCAAAAAACTTTTCCCGCTAGCCATCTAAACCCAGTCAGGCTTAAATTACTTGAATACGTACCTTCAGGTACATCTGATTTTTATTTTTATTGTACCACAGCTTCTCTAAATGAAGAAAATCCCTTGGTTTACCTACTTAATCCACTACTAGCCTTTGGGATGTGTGTGGAGGGATAGAATTCGGTGATAAGAAATCATGAGAATCAAAATAGTCATAGTGGTATAAGATTGTTTATCATGAAAGCACAAAATAACCCAGAGAAGTCTAGCCTAATAGAAGTGCAGCAATTGAAAACTACAGCCAGCTCATCAAGGATCTTACTGGAAAAAGCAAGAAACTGGTGTGTGGAGGGGATGAAAGAGATTTTCAATGTTGTCAATGAATGTGTAGAGTCCCTGGTTAAAAACAAATATATTTAGAGTTCAGCCAACAATATAAGTGATAGTCTAAGTAGCTGAGGAGGAAGAAAAGCACTAAACTTCAATGATTCTTAATGGAACCTTGGTAGGCTACTAGGAAGAGTCCATATACATACGGACTTCCCTGGTGGCTCAAGGGATAGTAAGAAACAGTAAAGAAACTGCCTGCAATGTGAAAGATCTGTGTTTGATCCCTGGGTTGGGAAAATTCCCTGGAGAAGCAAATGGCAACCAACTACATTATTCTTACCTGGAGAATTCCATAGACAAGAGGAGCTTGGTGGGTTACAGTTCATGGGGTTACAAAGTGTTGAACATGACTGAATAACTAATACTTTCACTCATATATATAAATATATATATATCCATATATATGTATATATATATCCTCCTCCATATATATATATATATGCCAAGTGTATATTTATGTCTATATATACATACACTTTTTTTTTCATGATATTGTTGGGGAAACTGACTGAATCCATCCGCCAAGACCAGGCACCATAGTAACCACTTGCTTGAATTATCTTAACAATAGGCGCTCCTGGTAAGGGACATGAAACTGACAAGCTACTACTAAACAGAAGAATTTGGGAAAGGTCAAAAGGAGAGAGACGACACCAGTCCATATGTCCTACCAACCTCCCAGAAGCTTTTCTGGAAGCCATCTTGGCTGAGTGATACACAGCACCAGGACCCCAAGTGAGACCAATGGGCCAGAGATAACCTGGAAATCAGCCCCATCACCATAAAACCTCAGGCTGCCAGCCACATGGCAGAGCAGTTCTGTTGGGTTCTCCTACCATGCTGCTCGCGTCCAGGCACCCCTGCCCAATAAAGTCTTTTGCTTTGTTAGTTTGTGTGTCTCCTCAGACTATTTACGAACATTACACAAGAGACAGCTCTCAGGCCCTGAAAGGGGCCCCCCTTCCTGCAACAATATTGCATGGCTGCCATAAAAATAAAAGAAAGAGCTTCCACGTTTGATCTCTTCAGTTCAGTTCAGTCACTCAGTCGTGTCCGACTCTTTGCGACTCCATGAATTGCAGCACACCAGGCCTCCCTGTCCACCACCAACTCCCAGAGTTTACTCAAATTCATGTCCATCGAGTCGGTGATGGTATCCATTTGATCACTTAGGTCCCTTTTAATACCTTCTCAGCAGGTGGGGCATCTACCCTGAGAATCTTCTCTGAGGCAGAGGCAATTTTTAAAGCTGTCATCAGGCAAGATCAATGCTCCTGAACTGTCCTCAGAAGAAGCACCTTAAGGAAGAATTGTTCTTTGTTTTTGTTATTGTTCTCTTTAGTCTCCAACAAAATTAGCATCTGTTAACTGATATAGAGTAAAAAGAATAATACAATAGGGTCCAATTACACCCAGTCCGAAGCTGAAGCACAGCCAGATGAATGCTAATTCAGTTATTAAATAACAGCCTGTATTTATTCTAAATGAGTGGCTGGATCTTGTACAAGTGGCAGGTCTTTGCAGATTCTCACTTACTAGAAAGCACATCCTTGGCTATAAGACAGTGTCATTTCTATCTATCAGGACAAAGAGAGTAGATAATGTGGCTGATCTGAAATCTTGTAGCACAGAAAGTCTTCTCCAGCCTTCTTTCTAATATGTGTTTTAGTCTTGTCTGTTTGTGACTCTATTGACTGTAGCCTGCCAGCCTCCTCTGTCCACGGGATTCTCCAGGCAGAAATACCGTAGTGGCTTGCCACTTCCTCCTTCAGGAGATCTTCCCAACCCAGGGATGAAGTCTCTTGCATTGGTAGGTGGCTTCTTCAAGCACTGGGCCTCCTGGGAAGCCCTCTTTTCAATTTACAAATATTCTAAGTTCTTGTCTCTAGGTGTAACTGAGCAGGACTCTAAGGGGCCTTCCGGGGACAGGCCCTCCCCCATATCCTCTGCATCTGAGGCACATTTCCCAAGTTATTTTACAGATGTGAAACCCCACCCCCCCCACCCACCCAATCAATGAAAGACTAACTACTTGATGATCATGAACACATAACCCCAGGTCTCCTGGAACCCAAGGACTGATAATGTTAACCCCTGTGACATCACCTTGTTACCTCACCATCAGCCAATCAGAGAATTGAGCATGAGCTGAACACACACTCTGCCATCCTCCCTCCTTACTTGGCTTTTAAAAATGCTTTGCAGAAACCTTTCCAGGAATTCAGGGTTTTTTTAAGAGCATGAGCCACCCATCTCTTTGCATGACCCAAATTCTGATGTTTCACCTTGTTTAGCCTCACTGTGCATTGGGCACACAAAATTGCACTAACACTAACACACTGATCATTTAGTCAAAACTACTTTTTCTTCAAGTTGTATGACAATAGAAATTATGCTTCAAGCCAGAACAGTTTTGATAGTGAAAAGAAAAGTGAAGGTGTTAGTTTCTCAGTCATATCCAGCTCTTTGTGACCCCATGGACTGTTGCCTGCCAGGCTCCTCTATCCATGGAATTCTCCAGGCAAGAGTACTGGCTGCTGTTGCTGCTAAGTCACTTCGGTCGAGTCCGACTCTTTGCAACCTCATAGACGGTAGCCCACCAGGTTCCCCCATCCCTGGGATTCTTCAGGCAAGAATACTGGAGTGGGCTGCCATTTCCTTCTCCAATGGATGAAAGTGAAAAGTGAAAGTGAAGTCGCTCAGTCGTGCAACTCCATGGACCTTAGCCTACCAGGCTCCACCGTCCATGGGATTTTCCAGGCAAGAGTACTGGAATAGGTAGCAATTTCCTTTGCCAGGGGATCTTCCCAACCCAGGGACTGAATCCAGGTATCTGACATTGCAAGCAGATTCTTTATCATCTGAGCCACCAGCGAAGCCCCACTGAAATGATTATGCACTCTTAAACTGGTTTCATTTTTATTTTATTTTATATTTTTTATTATTTTATATTTATTGTTCTATTCCTAAACTATCCCCAAAAATAAAAGTATTTCTTAAAATACAAAAGCAACATTTGCATGCAAATTTTATAAAACTTTATATTGATTGCTTAAATATTAAAAATAAAATGATCAGAAAAAGAGATAATTGAGTTCTTTAGTCAGTTTCCCAGCCATATTTGTCTTTTATCAAATATAGTATTTATTTAGTTTTTCTGAGGAATGTATGTTTTCCCCAATAGTGTGGCTTTGTTATTATTACTACTTTTTCTTTAAAATTACTTGCAAGTTTCTTCAAAATTGCATTTTGGGTTTAATAAATTTGACAAATTTGACAATTTAAAAGTAACTTTTTTCTACAAAAATTTTTTAAATTATAAAGCTTCTCTAGATATGGCATATACTTATTAGAGGTCCATTCTGCTAAATAGAAAATAGTCTCTTGTATACAAATGTTTTCATTTTTTAGCTTTGACTTAAGAGTTCATTTCTTCATTAAATATTTTTATGGGAAAAAATTCTTCCAAGTAACTTACCTCTATGATTGATTTGATATTTTTAAGTTGATAAAACACAATCATATATCATTTTAATTTCATTCTATTTCAGTAGGGAGTAAAAATCTATCCATTCAGAATATGAGCTTCATCAAAAGGTTTTCCTTATACATCAAGATAATACCCCAATTGTAGAATTTCAAGTTTAAAATTCAGCATAACATTTTTGCACTCTCATGATTTCATGTGACTGGCTCCTCCTCATTTTATAGGAAAAGTTTGTACTATTTTTTAGTTTGCAAGATTTGTTACAACAGTGGCAGCCATTTTAGAAAATGGTATGGTAGTTTCTTATACAGTTAGAAAAACATACACTCACTAAATCATCCAGTAATTCCTCTGCTGGGTATTTACCCAAGAGAAATAAAAAGTTATGTTCACACAAATATGTGCATGTGAATGTTTGTAGCAACTCCGTCCATAATTGCCAAAAGCTGAATACAGTCCAAGTGTCCTGCAAATTGTTCCTGGGTAAAAGAACTCTGGTACATACACGCCATGAAGTACTACACTACAGAGGAATGAAGAATGCATTACCCTAAGAGAAAGAATCCACTCGTAGGATTACTACTGCATGATTCAGTTTACATTACATTCTGGAAAAGGGAAAAAACATAGGAATAGAGAGTGAGAGTAGGAAAGGAACTGACTTATATAGGACATAAGGAGACTTTGATAGAACCATTATATACCTTGATTGTGGTGGTAGTTATAAGATTAAACAAGCTCATCAAAATGAATAGAAATGTACAACAGAGGGAGTGAATTTTAAGGTAAGTAAATCTTACTACAGTGAAATTATTTCCAAAAAAAGCTCTTAAAAACAAACAGATCCCCCCCAAAAAAATTAATTCAAGTTTAGAATTACATGGTAGCTCTAATTAATATGAATATTGGAAACTCATGTCAAAATTACTAATATTTTCCCAAAGTAATTAAAACTCAGGTAATTAATATAATAATTGGACCAGAAAACAAATAAATACACCTTAAGGGGTTGAAAAAACAGGTAGATATACTTTGTACTCCACTGTACTACTAATATTTGAATAAAGACTGCCTACAAATTCTTTTGAAAACAAAACAAAACAAAATGTAGAGTTCTTTTACAAAAATCAGTGATATAATAAGACTCCATTAGATGACTTTAATGAAAACTTAAATATTTCTGAAAATCAACTAAATTTGGGCAGCAAAGAAAGTGAGTGTCACTGCAATGAAAGTTTAAAAAAAAATACATTCAATCCTATCTTTGTTAAACAAATGTCATGGTTTAATTATCCTAATTCTTCCTGCATAAAAATTGTTGTAAATTTTGACAACTGCTATGTCTATTTTGATTGGTTAAAAACAATAACAACAACAACAAAAAACCTCATGTTGCTTGGAGGCAGTTATAAATATGGATGTCTAACAAATAGTGCCAAATACATTTCAGCTTCATAAATTTAATTTAGTAAGAACACTTAATTTAGAACAAATATAATATTACATCACAGCAAAGTGTGCATTCTTTTTACCACCATAAAAATTATTTTCAATGATGAAATTTTAAATTGAATTTATATTAACAATCAAAATAATGTCATATTTCACCACTGACAGATGAAGTTTACAAAGTTTTACGCTGATTCCATGAAATGATTAACACTGATTCATGACTGGAATGAATTAATTTTATAATAGAAGCATTTGATGGTAACAATGGAAAACAGGCATCGTTAGCAACTTGCAAAGTCCTTTTTCTGCTAAACTGAAGCCATGCATTATCAGTTATTGTTTCATTTTCTGTGCATTCACAGAAAACTTAGAAATACAAATGAGCAAAATTAAACATAGAAGATTATAAATTTGATTTTTGACTAGACATTTATTAAAAAAAAAAAAAAAAAAGCAAATTCTTTGACCCCCAACCCAAACCTACTTAAAGCAAAAACTCTGGAGGTAGACCTCAGCTGTCTGTGTTTTAACAAGGCTCCCAGGATACACAGATGCACATGTAAATATGAGAATGTTATCTCAATGAAAAGTCACATTTCACAGAGTGCTCTGCAAATGTACCTTCTGCAGTTAGAAGCATTAAATCTCTGTTTTAGAGAAAGTCTTCATGAAACAATTATTGACTGTTGAGTTCAGAAATAGACCCACACATATATTTTTAATTGATTTTTCAACAAAGGTGCCAAGGCAAATCAATAGAGAAAGGGCAAGCTATCAATAAATGTTGCCTCAACAACTGGATGGTTCTATGCAAAATAAAAAAATAAAAACCTCAATCCACATCATGCCATATGTAAAAAACCAATTCAAAATTGACGTAAAAGTAAGTGCTAAAAGTGAGCCATCCAGAATAGAAAAGAATATGAGAAAAACTCTGTGACACAGTGTGGAAAAGACTTTTAAACAAGACACAAACAGAACAAATGATAAAAGAAATCAATTAAATTTCATCAAAATTTAAACCTATGCTCCTCACAAAATGGTGAAGAAAAAGTAAAGGCAATCCACAGCATGGGAGAAAATAATTTTGCAAGACTGATCTCTAAAAGTAAAGCAAACTAGAACAGGAAAAAACCTTTGCTTTGTTTTAATATCTTTGTTTTTATAAATAACTTGACTGAGAAATATTGGTCAAAATTGGAACAAACACTTCAAAGAAGATATAAAGATGGCAAATAACCATATGAAAAGATGCTTACCATCATTCATCATTAAGAAAATGTAGGTTAATACTATGAGATAGTACTGCACGCACATTAGAATGGCTACAATTTAAAAAACTGATCATATCAAATGCTGCAGAGATAAGGAGGAATGGGAAGTCTCATATATTACAGATTAGATCCTTTGGAAGAGAGTAAATTTGGGGACTTTCTTGTACATATTCCACCATAACACAATTACTCCACTCCTATGTATTTACTCAAGAGAAATGAAAACAAATATTTACCCAAATATTTACTTGTACACAAATGTTCATTAACAGCTTTTTTTGTCATAGCCCGGAACTGGGAACACCTCACATATTCATCTGTAGAAAGGGTAAAACCATTGTAGTATATCCATATGAAAGAGCACTAATTAGCAATAAAAAGAAACAGATGACTGGCACATGCAACAACATGGATGAATCTCAAATAATTACACTCAGTGAAAGAAGCCAGACCCTCACCTCACATACCAACAAGAGTGTATATTTGATGATTCTATTATATAAATCTGCTGAAAATGTAGACCTATAGTGACAGAAGGTAGATCAATGATTCCCTTGGGACAAAGTGAGATTCGGTGGTGGGTAAGGAAGGGCCAGGTTGCAAAAGTGCTCAAGAAAACATTTGGGAAGATGGACATATCCATTATCTTGTTTGGGGTGATAGTTTCACAAGTGTACACAGGCATCAAATTTCATACAGTAAACATGTACTGTTTATTGCATTTTGATTATACCTTACTGAAGGCAGGGGAACAAAAGAGAAAAATCTAGCTAAATGCTATGCCAGATGGTATAAACCAAGATTTCCCCAAGCAAACCAAGATGTATGGTTTACTTTATAGACGTACACACCTGCCTGTATTGTTAATTTTTAATATCCTTTTGACATTTAGGTTAATCTGCATCTCTCATTCCTTCAAATAACTCATTCTGAATTATTCCCAATTAAATTTCCTTTATCTACATTTGCTTTTAGCACTGTAATCCTCTTTTTTTCAGGACTTATCACATTGTATATTTGCATTTATTTCCACTGAATTAATGTCTACCTCACTCAGTGAGACTGTAAGAAACATGAACCTTAGAATCTTGTTGCTCCTCATTATTATTGCAGTCTCAGTGTTTGGTACCTGTGCATAATTAATATTGGTTTGAAAGAGTAAAAGAATCTGACAGCAAAATTAAGGATCTGGTAAAGGATCAAAAAGGCTTTATGTATTTATCTAATTTACTTACTCCATCAATGAAATAATTATAACACTATGAGTTTACAGTTAAAGCGTTTACATGTAAACACACACTCCTCTCATCTACGGTTTTATTTGATTTTTATAAAAATTTTGTAAAAAAGGCAAAATAAAGTATGTCCTTTAAGGAAAGAAACTGGAACTCAAGATGGCACAGAAACAAGCAAGAAATGGAAATAAGTTCTAAACCCAAAGATCTGACACAAAGGTTGTTTGCAGGAATTCACAGCTATTACTTCAGAGACCATTATCATCTTATTCCTGGATATTGCAAGGACCTCTAACACAGATGCTCAGCCTTGGATACATATTAGAATTATCTGATTTTTTTCCTTAAAGTACCTATATCTCTATCTCATTCTCAGAGATTCTGATTAATAAGTCATGGAGTCCTGTTGAGCAGGAAGATTTGTCAAAGGGTTAGGTTTAGGGTTTAACTAAATGGTAGCAAAGCTTCGAGTCACTGGTTTATCTGAGCTTGGTCTGGAGAGTTGTACTGCCTCCAATCCATTCTAACTCTGGAGCTAACATCATCGATTTCAAAAACAAATACAAATATGTCACTTGCCCACCTGAAAGCCTTTGATGTTGCCAAACAACCTACAGAGTGTCCCATACTCTAAACTTCAGATCTGAAAAAAAGCCCTACTCAAAGAGAAGAATCAAAATAACTGATTCAGGGTATGGGGCAGGGGAAAGATAAATTGAGCTCAGATTATCTAGTGCCAGAAAGCAAAAATACTATAGGAAAATGACGAAGGCATGCTAAAAGTTCACAGGAGACAACCTGAAGGGATTCCCCCTGGCCAATTTCAGCCTCAAAATAAATGACAGCACTATATAATAACCCCTAAATTAAGCACCCAGGATTACATACTGATGATAAACAAATAAAGGAAGAGAAGGGAAAAGCTTTCTTAACAATAGAATGCCAATAAATCTAGAAGATGGAGTTAGATCAGTATTTTCAACCACCACACTAATAAGTGACTGAGACAAAAAAATCAAGAGATCCTAATATCAGTGAGTGAAAGTCTTGTGAGAACTTAATATTGACAGCCTCAAAGTATCTCCCATAAAGTACTTAGAGAATCTTTACCTACTGTATTTTTTTTTTAGAAATTTACAAAATTTTAACATATTTTTTACAATAGGTAAAAATAGTAACTTTACAATGGTTGGACCTGACATCATCTCAACAAAGTGATCACAGTTAAGGTCACCAATAAAAGGACATCTTGTACCTCTGGATGTGATGTTCTGAGAAGGACACGGTATCACTTTTGCAAAATTCCTGCCAAAAAAATGTAACATTTAAATCTAATCATAAGAAAAAGTCAGACAAACCCAAAGTGTGAGACGTTCCACAAAATAACTAGTATGTACTCTCCAAAAATGTCAAGAAAAACAGAGGAACTACCCTAAATTAAAGGAGACTAAAGATATCTGACAGCAGATGCAATGACTGCTGTACTGGGTACTGAATTGAAGGGAGGGGGGAACTCAACACCTATGAAGAACAGTATTGGGTCAGTGGCAAAGAATGAGTATCAAGAAATATTAGCAATACATCTATGCTAAATTATTTAAGTTCAAGAACTGCATTGTGGTCATATGTAAGAGAATATTCTTGTTCTTAGGAATACACACTTCAGTGTGTGAAATATCAAAAGGACAACACGTTTTGTATACTGTGTACTGTGCTAAGTCAATTCAGTCATGTCTGACTCTGTGTGATGCCATGGACTGTAGCCCTCCAGGCTCCTCTGCCCATGGGGTTCTCCTGATAAGAACGCTGGAGTGGGTTGCCATTTCCTCCTTCAGGGGGTCTTCCCAACCCGGGGATTGAACCTGCATCTCTTAAGTCTCCTGCATTGGCAGGTGAATTCTTTGCCACTAATGCCAACTGGCTATTGCTGTAATATTGCTGCAAACATTGCTGCAAAGAGCAATACTGCATAGGAACCTGGAATGTTAGGTCCATGGATCAGGGAAAATTGGAAGTGGTCAAACAGGAGATGGCAAGAGTGAATGTCGACATCAACAAGCGAAAATGGACTGGAATGGGTGAATTTAACTCAGATGACTATTATATCTACTACTGTGAGCAGGAATCCCTTAGAAGAAAAGGAGTAGTCATTATGATCAACAAGAGTTTGAAATGCAGTACTTTATGTAATCTCAAAAATGACAGAATGATCTCTGTTGTTTTCCAGGCAAACCATTCAATATCATAATAATCCAAGCCTATGCCCCAATCAGTAATGCTGAAGAAACTGAAGTTGAATGGTTCTATGAATACCTATAAGACTTTTTAGAACAGACACCCAAAATTATGTCCTTTTCATTATAGGGGACTGGAATTCAAAAGTAGGAAGCTAAGAAATATCTGGAGTAACAGGCAAATTTGGCCTTGGAGTACACATGAAGCAGAGCAAAGGCTAACAGAGTTTTGCCAAGAGAATGCACTAGTCATAGCAAACACTCTCTTCCAACAACACAAAAGAAGACTCTACACATGGACATCACCAAATGATCAACACTGAAATCTGATTATATTCTTTGCAGCCAAAGATGGAGAAGCTCTATATAGTCCACAAGAACAAGACTGGGAGCTAACTGTGGCTCAGATCATGAACTCATTATTGCCAAATTCAGATTTAAATTGAAGAAAGTACAGAAAACCACTAGACCATTCAGGTATGACCTAAATCAAATTCCTTATGATTATACAGTGGAAGTGAGAAACAGATTTAAGGGACTAGATGTAATAGACAGAGTGCCTGATGAACTATGAATGGAGGTTCGTGACATTGTACAGGAGACAGGGATCAAGATCATCACCATGGAAAAGAAATGCAAAATGGCAAAATGGCTGTCTGAGGAGGCTTTACAAATAGCTGTGAAAAGAAGAGAAGTGAAAAGCAAAGGAGAAAAGGAAAGATATTCCCATTTGAATGCAGAGTTCCAAAGAATAGCAAGGAGAGATAAGAAAGTGTTCCTCAGTGATCAATGCAAAGAAAGAGAGGAAAAGAAAAGAATGGGAAAGACTAGAGATCTCTTCAAGAAAATTAAAGATACCAAGGAAACATTTCATGCAAAGATGGGCTCGAAAAAGGACAGAAATTATATGGACCTAACAGAAGCTGAAGATATTTAGAAGAGGTGGCAAGAATACACAGAAGGACTGTACAAAAAAGATCTTCATGACCCAGATAACCACAATGGTGTGATCACTCACCTAGAGCCAGACATCCTGGAATGTGAAGTCAAGTGGGCCTTAGAAAGCATCATTACGAACAAAGCGAGTGGAGGTGATGGATTTCTAGTTGAGGTATTTCAAATCCTGAAAGATGATGCTGTTAAAGTGCTGCACTCAACATGCCAGCAAATTTGGAAAACACAGCAGTGGCCACAGGACTGGAAAAGGTCAGTTTTCATTCCAATCAAAAAGAAAGGCAATCCCAAACTATGCTCAAACTACCACACAATTGCACTCATCTCACACACTAGTAAAGTAATGCTCAAAATTCTCCAAGCCAGGTTTCAGCAATACGTGAACCTTGATGTTCAAGCTGGTTTTAGAAAAACCAGAGGAACCAGAGATCAAATTGCCAACATCCACTGTATCATTAAAAATGCAAGAGTTCCAGAAAAACATCTACTTCTGTTTTATTGACTATGCCAAAGACTTTGTGTGGATCACAATAAACTGTGGAAAATTCTGAAAGAGGTGGTGATACCAGACCACCTGACCTGCCTCTTGAGAAACCTGTATGCAGGTCAGGAAGCAATAGTTAGAACTGGACATGGAACAACAGACTGTCTCCAAATAGGAAAAGGAGTACATCAAGGTTGTATATTGTCACCCTGCTTACTTAACTTATATGCAGAGTACATCATGAGAAACGCTGGGCTGGAAGAAGTACAAGCTGGAATCAAGATTGCTGGGAGAAATATCAATAACCTCAGATATGCAGGTGACACTGCCCTTATGGCAGAAAGTGAAGAAGAACTTACGAGCCTCTTGATGAAAGTGAAAGAGGAGTGTCAAAAAGTTGACTTAAAGTTCAACATTCAGAAAACTAAGATCATGGCATCTGGTCCCATCACTTCATGGGACATAGATGGGGAAATAGTGGAAACAGTGTCAGACTTTATTTTGAGGGTCTGCAAAATCACTGTAGATGGTATTGCAGCCATGAAATTAAAAGACGCTTACTCCTTGGAAGGAAAGTTATGACCAACCTAAACAGCATATACAAAAGCAGAGACATTACTTTTTCAACAAAGGTCCATCTAATCAAAGCTATGGTTTTTTCAGTGGTCATGTATGGACGTGAGAGTTGGTCTGTGAAGAAAGGTGAGTGCTGAAGAATTGATGCTTTTGAACTGCGGTGTTTGAGAAGGCTCTTGAGAGTCCCTTGGACTGCAAGGAGATCCAACCAATTCATCCTAAAGGAGATCAGTCCTGGGTGTTCATTGGAAGGACTGATGCTGAAGCTGAAACCCCAATACTTTGGCCACCTCATGTGAAGAGTTGACTCATTGGAAAAGACCATGATGCTGGGACGGATTAGGGGCAGGAGGAGAAGGGGAAGACAGAGGATGAGATGGCTGGATGGCATCACCGACTCAATGGGCATGAGTTTGAGTAAACTCCGAGAGTTGGTGATGGACAGGGAGGCCTGGCGTGCTGTGATTCATGGGGTCACAAAGAGTCGGACATGACTGAGTGACTGAACTGAACTGAGCGCCAACTGGTTAGCCCAAAAGGGCAACATATCAGCAACTTTTAGCTGAAACACAATTACAGACAGACAGAGATGGGGAGGGGAGAGGGAGAAGTGGAAGGTCAATAGGACACAATGAAAATAAGAGTACTTTGCTCTGTGATAACTCAGAGGGTGGGTGGGTAGGGGGGAGACTCAAGAGGGAGGGGATATATGTGTGTGTGTATATATGTGTGTGTATGTGTATGTATGTGCATGTGGGTATATATACACACACACACATACACACACACAAATATCTACAGCTAATCCACTGTGCTGTATAGTAGAAACTAACACAACACTGTATAACAATTATACTCCAATTTTAAAAAGAGTACTTTGTACTATTTTCATGATGTTTCCCTAAGTTTGAAATTTTAACAAAATAAAGTGATTAAAAACAGTCAACAAAAGAAAACAGAAGGTACATACCTCTGCACCCTCTGCTTTCCCAGACCCCCTATTCACACGTCCAGTTGCCCTCTACTGAGCCTGTGCTCTGCCCCGAAGTCACTATGCTCTTTGTGGTTTATACATGACCTGCTTCATCTATCTGGAATGTGTGGACCCCTTTCACCTGAGTAATTCCTACTCCTTCTTTCAAAGTCCTGGAAGGTATTCTGTGTTCTGTGGATCATTTTCTGGTGTTCTCCAGCCCACCTCACCTCCCATAGAATGAACTGTGCATTCCTCTGTCATAATTCTGGCCACACTACTGCCACTGTGTATCTCATCCACTGAAAAGCAAGGGTTTCTTGTTATTGTCCTTCAGATCCCCGTTCTCTCACATGAAAAAAGCAAACTGTCAAAAATTGATGTACCGATGGTTGAATAAATACCTTCCATTTAGTATCAGCATCCAACATCGTATATATTTTAGTAGATACTTTAAAAATGAGAAAAGAGGACTGCTGAATTAACTTATTTCCATGATTTTTCTTTCAATATATATTATCAGAGCATCTATTATATGCACTTCATTGTATAGATAATAATAGAAATTGTTATCTTAAAAATTGTCTTCTGACACAAATAGTTATTTTTCCTCTTCCCGTTTCTAAGGAGACTAAGCCCTAACAACTGAGCAGCATTTGTTCAGTGAGCTCACATCATCTCTCTGCAAACATCCTCATATTGAACCATATATTAATGATGGATATGGCTGGCCGGTGGATGACGAGAATCATTCTGGAAAAGAAAACAAGGATACAGAGAGCTTGGGAGAAAGATTTGGGAGGAGGACTGGGCTGATGGCTGCCCATGGGGAAAGGTGGGAGGGAAAGTGAGAGACCAGGAGATATAGAAGCTGAAAAGAAGGTAAAGGAGAAGAAGATACCTTACGGTTAATGGCATTTAATTAACATTTGCTGAAAAAAGGCACGAAAGTGTGCTGTGTATTTGGAAAGTGAAATTCTATGGACTATAACATCCTTTCATGTTTGCACAAACCCTCTGGTAAGATAACTAGATTCATTAATGTCAATAGAGCAGATAGAGAGTAGAAGATGGATAGGCTTGCTGAGCAAGGGGGAGGCTGGAGAGGACAGAATCCCATGGGAGCCTGCTCCTTACTCCACTTGGAGTGCATGACACAAATACTCTGCAGGCAGCACAGGGAGGGCTGTGATGGCTTTTCGTTGTTATAGCTAGTATCCATGCTGCTTGGTCAGGGCCTGTGTTGTAGACCAGTTGATAAATAATTTTAGTGTCTCTAGTAATAACATGGTAGAATACATGTGATAGCACAATATGATAAGTCAAGAAGAAATGTGCACAGATTAATTTAGAACATGAGCTATAGTAACAGAAAAAGCTACCTAGGAAAAACAGTCATAAAAACATTTCCAATTAGGACTCTAGTCAATAAGTGCTTCTGGTGTTCAAATGTCACAAAAAAATTGGTACCAGGATGTTTAAGTGGAAGCATTCTATATGCCTCATTTTTGTGTGTGTGTCTTTTTTTTTTAATAAAAAGTTTCTATAAATATATGTTCCAGGTTATTATTACACATTCATTGTGTTAA